>NC_133555.1:12785760-13094456 GCF_048773025.1 Camelus bactrianus
GACTTGGAATGGGTAAAAGAATGCAGTGCAAATAACACTGTGTCAGTTACAAGCCTTGATATTAAGAAATCTTGCACACTTCTGATTTCTCTTGGAACCCTGATCAGGCACTATGTAAAGGAGCCCAATTCTCAGAGATTGAAAGAATACTTGGCCCAGAGCATAGGTATCCCAGTTATATCACTGAGAACTTCCTAGGCTAGCCTGATCCCATGTGACCCAGTAGCTAACCACAGATCTAATACACTCAGACAAAACCAACGGAATAGCCCAGTTGAGCCAATTTTAAATTGTCAAGCTACAGACTTGTCAACTAAATACAGGGTAATTTATTATTTTAATCCACTCAGATTTGGGATGGTTTGTTACATAGACGAAGCTAACTGATACATAGACATCAATATATTTAGGTTGAATGAATGAATGTATTGTTGAAATGGAAAGGAAAAACATTTCTGAAGTTATTCTAGTTCTGACATAACATTCTATATCACTTTTTCTTCTATATTAATACAGTTTTTCTTCCATACCGAACGCTAAATTTGAGGGAAAATATATATTTCAATTTTAATGTTAAAAATTTCACTGGAAAGGAAATAGAAAAGAAATATTCTTCGTTGTTTACTGATGACAAAAATTATTTAATCACTTATTTTAGTGTAGAAATTTCATGTTTAACAATTTATAATCGAAATAATCTTAGTTTTGTTTAAAAATAGTGCTTGATATATTTTTTCAAGAATTAAGCTCCCTGTGTTATCCATAGAGATGACCTTCACAATTTTGTTGATCATTTAGTCATTTAAGTAACGTATTATACATTTGAAAATTGCTTCACCTGTAGAAAAAAAATAAAATGCCAATATATTATCAATCAAAACTCATAATAAAAAACACTTTACCTGCACAAGCACTTATGAGTGGCAGCAGAATTACCAGTTTCCATAGCAACCTCATTTCCACTTCTTAAGGTCAAAATTTCTCCCATACAGTCAGCCAGAAAAAAATGTCTGTCTTCCAGTCAGTATCATAAGAGTCTGAAAAAAACAAAATAGTCATGAAATGAGAAATATACAAGCATGCATATTCTAAACGTATGTGAATTATTGCATATTGGTTCAATTTAATATTAAAATATTATTAATCCAAATAAAGTAACCTAAAGGTCTACTTTTACATATACGTGTATTTTGCAAAGTTTCCATAATTTCAGCTCCTATTTTAATAATTTCAATTTACACCTTAGATATACATGTAATTTGCTGTAAAATTTGCTGTAGTGGTTAATGGATTGGAATGTGATCCAACTGAATCTATTCCATGTGAATTAACACTTTCATGAGTATAATTTTAAATTCATTTGTTTTTTGAAATGTTAGAGAGGTTTAAAAACATAATAACCTAATTCTCACAATTCTATTCTTGGCCTTTATTTTTTATTTTACACCATTAGGAATAAGATGAAATATTGTTCTATCTTATATATATTAACATTGATTTTATACATTTCATAGATTTTTTTTTGTAACTTTGTCAGATTTATTGCAACAAATTTCCTATTTGCCATTGTATCTAGAAGATTTTTTAATGTACAGAAATTAATATATTTTAAAAGTTTGTTCTTTGCTTTTCATGTTCCAGTAGTATTTTACTGTTCTTAGGCCATAAAAAGATTCATCTGATTTTTCTTAAGTTTTTTTTATAATTGTGTCCTTCCATTTTACTTTTTAAACTGTGTGAAACTTCCTTCTGATATAAAATTTGAGTGAAGATATTTTCTCTGCTTTATTTGTTGGCTTAAAATTATTATCTTAGCCCTACCTAGTGAATAATCTTTTTTTGTTCTCTCTACTAATTTGGAATACAAATCATATAATATACTAAATTCTTATTAGCTTATGCCTTTAAGCTATCTAATATTTTTAGAATTATAGCTTTTTAATATATTTAATATCTGATAGGAGTTGCCTGTCATTGCACTCTGTTTTCAGATTTTACTTGATACATTTCATACATTTTTTTAAGTGTTTATTATCAATATTGTTGATAATATTCATTAGGAACATTATCTTTTCTAATGTTACTATAACTAAAATTAATATTGTGCTACAAAATTTCTACAGGAAATTAATTTCTCCAAGTCTTATTTTTCAAGTATGAGACATATATTTCCTATGTAATTACATCATAATTTTTTCTAATTTACTTTGACATTTAAGGTTTCCAATCATAAATGAAATCAAGATAAAGTGTTTGTTTGGCTTTTACTCCAAATGAGAAATCTAGTAAAAGGTTCATAAAAGTCATAATCTCAAAAAAAGTATAGAAAAAGTTCACCTTCATCGAATTTGATAAAATTATTGTATATCAAATGATAAGATGCTTTGTGAACTTATAATTTAGTGGAGATATATTTTCTTGCAAGTCAAAAATATCTTCCTAAAACAAAGATTTGGTCCAATTATGCAAGTATTTTAAAACCTTTGATCACTCTCCATTGCATCAACATCTGAAGTCTTCTGAATGGTGTTCAAGGTCATATAGAATGAATTTCTTTCTGTCCTTTTCCAGTCAGATTTCTCAGTAAATACTTCCAGGCTAGTCTCACAGATCTACTCTCTATTCACTTTGCATATGCATCGTACATTATCTCCATATGGATGCTTTTTGACTTGCATAGAATTCCCCCTTAGGATCTACAGCTCTCTGAAAAACCATGTGGTGGTGACATAACCATACATCCTTATTTTCCCTGAAGAGGATCTGTTTACACAAATATAATGCCACAACTAGAAACAGTACCGCTCTTCCCCAAAATTCCTAGTTTACAAGATTAATTATAACTTATAATTATCTACTTATTTGATGGACATTCATTATTTTTTTTTTTTTTACAACTGAGCAGTTCTGCCACCCTCTTCTGATAAAAGCCCTGTCTTTTTTTGTTTTTCATTTTTCTTTTTCTTTCTTTTTTTTTTTTTGAGGAACCATCTCCCTACACACCCTCAGTCCAAAGAAGTAGAGTGATATTTCTTCTCCCTCCTAGTGCCAGGGATGAGGATGTGACCAACAATATTTCAATCAGGAATTCATTCCCCTGGCTGCAATGTTTTTATGGGCATGTGACCTAAGCCAAACCCATGACAACAAAGCCAAGACTTTTGTCAATAATATTAGGATAGTAAAGTTGCTAAGATATAAATCTGTTGATCCAATGTAATATGACATTTCACAGGTACTGTCTTGACCCAATTTTGAAGACATGGCTAAAAACTCCCAATTCCCTTTGGTAGACAGTTTGTTAAGACCCCACCCCAACTACTTCCCTTATAAGGCAGTAACATTTCTGGCTTGTAATCCACAGAAGCCTAATTTCCAGAGGCCTCCAGTTATCTAACAACCAAGAATAGCCCTTTTTCCTAGAGCTGGTAGAATTATTCAAAATACCCAATGTCCTGGAAGTCCTCAAAATCCAGCTAACCCTTCCCTATTTGCCATACATAAGCTGATATTATCCTGTCCTTACATACTTGACATATGTAAGTCCCAGCTTGCTGTTATCCTGTCCCCAGGTGTGCTTCCCTGCATGCCCCATCTCTCAGTTGGCTCTATAGGAAATAGGAGTTTTGCTTCGTGCATCCCAGTTTCACATATCTGAGTGTTATTATGGCATGTTTCTCCATCTAAAGAACCTATACTCATACGTGGCATCATGAAATTATGAAATTCCTCTCCATGTTTAAAACCCGGAAATCCCAGATGTGAGTCAATAAGACAAAACTTTTTCCTAATCCAGTTTGTGTTGTATTTTTGTGTCTTGCAACCAGAATCATCTGACTGTTATATTCATTCTTCATCCTGAATTTATATGAACATTTTCTTAAAGACTCTAGAGCAAACTGGCATGATGTATACCCCATGAGCCTTGTATTTATCAAAGGCTGCATTATATTGCCAGCATTTCCATAGCTTACCTTGAAGATAAAACCGTATGTAGCACTTGCTCACAATATATAGAGTGGTATGTAATGTAAGGCTCATAGGTATTCATTGAGTATGTGTTTAGTTTGCATTTGACAATCAAACAATCTAGTATTATGAAGAAAAAGACTAAACTGGGAATCTAGAGACACTGCTACAATTGTCTTTCTCTTAACCAGCTTAGTAATTTTGGGTGTTTCATTTATAATCACACTGATTGTCAGCTTCCTCCCATGAAAATGGAAGGGTTTGACCTAGAAATCACCCTTAAATTTCTTCCAGCTCTAATATTCTAAAATTGTTTGATTCAACCCAGTGTATAATTTCATGGCAAATATTGCCCTTTACCATCTGATTGCTTATCAACATCCTGTAATGAGGGCAAAGCCCAGGAGATATTTTATTTGGCAGTGCTCTATAAAGATAGCCTAAATAGCTAATATTTATGCATCAGTTGCCATTTGTAGAAGTTCCATTTGTGAAAGTTTAAATTGCCTGAGGTAGGAGAATACACTGGCTCAATGAGAACAATCCAAATAAGAAGAGTCTGGTTATTTACTCACAGCAAAATGTGGTAGAAATTTAGTAGGTAAAATTGACATGCAAAATAGCCATGGGAATTATTTCTATTTTCCTAGAATCCTAAAGATTGCTGGAGGCAGAATAAAGGAGGAAAGTATATAAACTTAACTTAAAAGAACTTCCTGAAACTCTAAAAAAGTTTCAGAAATGCACCAGCAGCACTTGATTTTAGATGAAGTTTATAAGCCATGCAATCTTTTAAATTTCATTTTGGCCAAGAGAAGTGGGTGTCTTGGTTCATGACCAAGCTTCTAAGGTCATTGTTCTATAATAACTGGACAGACTTGTCTCCTCCAGACCATATGTGTTCCCTTTTTCTCTCATGGAATTTCTCAGTGCAAAAGTAACAATTTCAAACACTACAACTCAAGAATATGTATAGGTCTTATGATCCCTTCCGTGCAATTCCAAAAAAATTTTTTAAACCTCTGAAAGTTGAAATATTCTCCTAAGTTGTTAGGTGGCAAAATTCATTTTGTGGTAAAACCAGTTCTGAATTAATGTGAGGTTGTTTGGTCTGTTTTATCCAGCTTTGCACGAATACTTAGGTTTTGCTGCTAAACAAAAAATGTCGGTTGATGATAGAACTGTTGCTCACTGAAGGTATTGTCTAAATGCATGTAAATTTGTGCCACATTTCCTTTCTAAAGGCTAAATTAAGGATAAGCAAACTATAGTCTGCTGACCAAAATGAGTCTTCTGCCTGTTTTTGTAAATAAGGTTTCATTGCAACACAACACAACCACCTATTTATATATGTACTGTCTGTGGCTGCTTTTGTGCTACAAAGGCAGAGTTGAATAATTGTGCCAGAAACCATATGGCCCTCAAAACTGAGAATATATACTATCTGGCCCTTTACAGCTTTAGAGCTTCTGGAAGTTCTGTTGCTGATCTCTGGTCTAATACATTCTAAACTCTAAAAACATTTGTCTCTGATTATTTCAGGTAGAGGAATGTGGAATTGTATTTCTCTAACGCCATGTCAGCAAGAATTGCGCATGTTTAGCAAAAAACAAAAAAGAAAGGAAGAAAGAAATGGTTCTTGATTTTGAGGTAACCTTGGACTATGAGTGGCTGGCCTTAATACAGTCTCTTTTTACCACAGGCCATTGATCAACATCTGACCCCAAAAGGCAGATGAGAGAAGAATTCAGAGATGATTGTCATGACTGTGAGATTACACTGGACACTAATTGTTCTTAACCTACACAGCACAGTTTCTTTCTTTGGTTCAGAATAATCCTTTTTAGAAATAGAAAGGCATCACTCAATCTATTTTCTGGCCATAAAACCATCAATCAGTCTATAAATGTGATACAAATGCTAGTAAACAGGAATGATTAAGGAAGTCAAGTATTGGCTAGACTTCAGGCCACAGAATAATTTTGGGAGGTTGTTGCCCTGTTAAACTGTGGTGTGCCCAGCAGACATGGGAGACAATGGGTGTTACCAAAAGAGAGATGCCATGCATCTCTGCTCTTTACCTTTTACAAAAGAACTTTCCAGTGTCTCTTTGCACTGAGAACTAGCAACATTTGCTTAAATAAAAAGGCAGGTGGATGTGCATGTATAGCTCTGTAGAGCCCTTTGAAAGATGCCCAAGAAGGATTCTAGTTGGAACTCACCAACTACACTTCGAAGTTAGAGAGTGCCTAGATGGCCTAACACATAACATTGCATGACAGAAGGAAAACATGGGGAGTTATTCTTGTCTAGCTCTCTCAACCTGATATATCTATGTGACACCAATTTGGATGCTGAAGAATTACGTTCGTTAATGCATAACAGTTTATAAAAATCCTCATGTCAATTACAAATAATATCTGTTTCTCTCCCCTTTTGCACTAATTGAAATGATTTTCTCACTTTGGTAGTAGGAAAAAGAAGCTACTACTAATTGGTCTTAGTGATCACTGTAAATACAGGGTAATAGAATGACCAGTGTTGGAATATTACCTCATATTGTGGCCAACTTCTCGCTGTGTGTCTTAATTGTGCTGCTTTAGTATGAAAGGAAATCACTGCTGCAAGTGCATTACCCTTAATGGGCTTTATTCTTCCTGTACTTAACAGCAACATTGCTTTGACATTAAAGAATTCTGTAACAGAAATTAAGATCCATTTTCAGATGGCATGTTCATCATCAGAACAAATGTGCTCAGCACTAATTGCCCTTTTGTTTTTAATTGACCAGTTAACTGCATTAGGTAAATTAAAAATCCCAAACCCATTTTCTTCAGGTAGCCCCAGTGTTTTATTTCAGTATGATAAAAATCCATGGCCAGATATAAGGGAGGATGCTTAATAATTTTACAGCATATTTCCACCCTCAGCATTCATGGAGTTATTTACTATCAAACTAATCAATAATAAATTTAAAAATGAAATATTTATGATCTGAAAATATGATTTAGACTAGGAAATCCCAACTGCCATTAAGTCAGGCAAAGTAGCAAGATAAATCGTGCCATCACAGTCTTTGTTTTCAGAATATAATGCTATCACTTATGATAATTGTTATGCCAGCTCTCAAAATAGGCAGTCATAATAGATGATAGATTAGTAGAGAGATATAACACAGCGTGTTTAATGCAATCACAGAAGAAGCATCACTTCTTTTCTTAGAGGAGGCATGATTACATGTTAAGTTGTTAACAGCATGAAATAAATGCAAATATGTTTGTTATGAAAATAGTTTGAATCATTTCTACATTTTTTTTTTATCAGAGCAGCCAAGCTGGAGAAGTTAACTTAGTCATCAATACAGTCTGTCTCATATGCCTTTTGCTTGAGGCAGTGGAGTCTTGCTGAAGGAGACCAGCATGAAGAAATTAGTTTTTTAACTGATAAGAAATCGTACTTTCAATGAATTTCAGAATTGAAAAAAACGACAACCTTGCTTGACTTACGATGGGATTATGTCCCAATAAACCCATCATAACTTAAAATATCTGAAGTCAAAAATGCATTTAATGCACCTAATCAACTGAACAGCATAGCTTAACCTTGCCTGCCTTAAATAAGCTCACAACATTCACATTAGCTTACAACTGGGCAGAATTGTCTAACACAAAACCTCTTTTGTAGTGATGTGTTGAATATCTCTTGCATCATGCGGAATACTGTACTGAAAGTGAAAAACAGAATGGTTGTATCAGTTGTTTACGTACGTGATCGGGTGGCTTACTGGGAGCTGTATCTGCCCAGCATCATGAGAGAGGACCATACAGCATATTGCTAGCCTGGGAGAAGTTCAAAATTCAAAGTAAAATTGAAAAATTGGAAATTGGAAGTTGAACCATCATAAGTAGCAACCAATCAATATATAGATAATATTGCTTTCATAAGTGAGGAAACTGAGGCCTCTTGGAGCTAAATAATTATCCCTATTCAGTTTGTGACCTCGAGTGGGGCCTGAAGGCAGATCCCTGATAGAGAGTTCTCCTTACTAGATGTCTCTCTCGATCTGTGACACTGGACATGTCACCTAAGTATAGCTTCAGCCTCTGTGAGCCTAGTTTCCCAAGTAGAAAATGCAGGTAATTGTATCTCATAAAAATGCTCTCAGCATTTCTTTTAATCAGAATAAGAGAATCAGGGTGAGTGATAATATAATTTGGAAGATTTGTAATATTGACTCTCATCTCTGAAAATGGTGACAAGAAATATTTGTTCTTCAGGCAAATTTAGTTTATTAAACTTACTACAGAAAGGGAGAGTATTAACTTGAGACAGTCTTAGTACTATCTCACAAGGGGAAGTTATGGATAATATTTATAGGTTTTTTATGGCCTGAGCTGAGTGATTTTAACGTTATTCTTGCCAGATGAGGAGCTGACTAGAAATGGGCAGAGTTTATGGTATAATAGCTTTAGATTGATGGGCATCACACCATGAGGTAAGACTCTTGATATAGGTCTTGATGTTGGTCTTGAAATGAAAGTTTTATCCTGTAGAAGCAAATACTTCTTAAAGCAGATAGCTAAATTATTTTGCTTTCAGTATTGTTTAACACGAGGATAGGAAATTATGCCAATTTCACTTTTCAATATTGAGTCGAATAATAAGATGTGTGAACTACTAACCAACCACTAAAGCAGAAGTTGGGAAACTTTTTTTGTAAAGGACCAGATAGGAAATACTTTCACTTTTGCAGATCATTTGGCCTCTGTTGCCACTACCATACAGGACTGTTGTAGCACAAAAGCAGCTATGGACAAGGCAATAGCAAATGCAAGTGGCTGTGTTCTAACAAAACTTTATTTACAAAAAAAAAAAAATCAAGGATAACATTTTATCCAGTGCCACAGTTTGCCAGCCTCTGGCTAAAGAATGGCGTGGAGAATAGTTTTTAGTGGGCAGTTCTCAGCCCAAGCCTACTTTGTATTTGATTAACCTCTGGAATAATAGACAGTGGGAGGGATAGTGAGTATATCAGATAGCAAAATTCAAAAATACCTAGATTAAAAAGAATAGAGTGTATTTATTTGCTCTATTCTTTTTAATCTAGATATTTATGAATTTTGCTATAGATACATGTATGTCTATGACACATATGTGTGTGTGTATGATCTATATATCATATTTGCATTTATTTCATGCTGTTAACAACTTAACATATATATATATATATCATACACACATAAGTTTAATAGTAAGGAACAAATTATTTTTCTTTTCATTCTTTTTGCTTCTTCATATATTCCAAATTTTAAAAAAGAACTAAACAAAACAAGAATATTTATAGCAAGAACTTACTGAAACAACCATGTGTGTGAAGCATTGTTTTATTTTGTTTGCAGGAAGTCTAAATAAACTTATTTGAGATCAGTATTAGAGCATCAGAGGAAAAAGTTTTACTTTTTTTAATATGCTTAAGAAAAAGCAGTCAAACTGGGAATTTTTTTCCTACTTTGTTAAACTTTACAAATTAAAGAAAAAGAAAGCAAAACAGATTGGTATAGTTCAAAACAGTTTCTAAATCTAGTAAGATGGTATTTAATAAGAATATATATTAAGTGTTAGGTTTGAAATGTTGATCTACTTATTCAGAATAGAAATAGGATATGGAAAAGTGACTACATAATTTCAAGTTAAAAAAAACAAACACAATATGGGGTGATTCTAGGCTAACATTTGATATTTACTTATTTTTGGTATGGTCGCCAAAATCACATGTAACCAAGGTTGCATTAATAAAAGCATAGTGGTCAAAACAAGGAAGGTGCTATTTCTACCTAACCTGCACTTGTGTAACCACATAGCAGGATTGTATTCTCTTCTGAACATCATGGTTTAAGAGAAATTTTGACAAATTGAAAGCCTCTTCTGGGGAGCAGGGTGAAGATGATAAAGTGGCTGGGAGTTTATGAGAGTCAGTGGAAAGGAGTAAGTGTGTTTAGCCTGGGGAAGAAAGGATTTAGCAGACAGAGGAAAGCCATCTTCAGATATTTGAAGGGCTGTCTTGTGGAAGAAGGATTAGACTTATTATTTGTGTCTCAGGAGAGCAGAACTGTGACCAAAGGGTAGACATTTGGGGGCAGCAAATTTCAGCTTACTATCAGCCCAGAGCATCTTAACAAGTAGAATTGTTTAGCCAGTGGTTAAGTGCACTAGCTTTGAAACTTACACAGCCTAGGGTTTTTTTTTTTTAATCCTGTATATACATATTTTTATTGAACTATAGTCAGTTTACAATTATTGTGTCTATTTCTGGTATACAGTATAATGCTTCAGTCATACATGAACATACACATACTTCTTTTCATATTCTTTTCACCATAAGTTACTACAAGATATTGAATATAGTTCCCTATGCTGTACAGCATGAACTTGTTTTTTATCTATTTTATATATATCTGCAAATCTTGAACCCCCAATTTATCATTTCCCACCCCCTTTCTCCCCTGATAACCCTGTTTGTTTTCTATGTCTGTGAGTCTGTTTCTATTTTGTAAATAAGTTTGTTTGTCTTTTTTTTTTTTTTAATTCCATGTGTAAGTGATATCATATGGTATTTTTCTTTCTCTTTCTGGCTTACTTCACGTAGAATGACAATCTCCAGATCAATCCATGTTGCTGCAAATGGCATTATTTTATTCTTTTTTATGGTTGAGTAGTATTCCATTGTATACATATATCACAACTTCTATATCCAGTCATCTGTTGATGGACAACTAGGTTGTTTCCATGTCTTGGCTATTGTGTATAGTACAGCCTAGGTTTGTATTTCAAAATCTACAGACACATGTAATAGCTTTGTGACTTTAGAGGAAGTAAAATACCTTCTCTGACCCTCAGTTTTATAATAATTACAATGGAAAAAGTGGTATCTACTGCATGGGATTTATAACGGAATCCAACGAGACTGATCCTACAAAGAAGAAAAGTGGTTTCTCCATGAGATACCAAGTTCTTTATGACTAGGCGTATATAAGGGGTAGCTGGATGACAACTTCTCTGAGGTATTAGAGAGGACATTTCTACATTAAATGGAAGGTATAACTACATGCCCTCATAGGCCCTTCTAAACCTGTAGCTCTTTATTTCTATATAAGAGCAGGAAACTGAAGATCCTCTGATGCAGGTATCGTTAGGTGGGAGTCCAAAAATGGGATTTCCCTAGCAGAACATTTGAAAGTTGGGAAACCCAAATAAAAATGAATGTTCTGGTTTCTCTTTAAATATCTGAAGATTTGGCATCACTGGGTTCACATTTCTACACAGTAACAAGACCATAAACCTGGTTCTGGGAAATTTAGTTCAAATTTCTGAGCAAACATATTTCTTCCCATCAGAGTTGCAAAGGGAAGATTTCTCCTTCATTGTGAGTAACCTGAACTGTTAACGAAGCTGTATGGCATTGTGCATGTTTTCCCACAGTGTGCTTTCTGGACTTTAAAAAAGTAGCATACAGTCAAATACTCTGCAAAATGCAAGATTAAATAAGGCGAACAAGTTCTTTCTTGCAGGATTTCTCAGTGTCTCTACTTTTTAACTTACATTATAGAATCTGAGGAGAAGAGCATAGTAATTCTGTTTCCTAGACTTCCATGAGCCTGGACTCCCTTTGCTACAGTGCTTGTCCTAGAGTGAACAAATGCTCTGTAGAAAATACTTTGGGAAAATCTAATTGAGGGGAAAGAGCCCTGGACCACAAATGCAGTGGTGTATCTAAGTCACAGCTCTGCCAGTAGCTAGTGATGTAATCTGAGTAGAGTCTTGCAACCTGTGTTCTTAGGTTGCTCACAGCAAATATTGGGACAATAATATCTGTCCTACTGTCTGATCCATATTTTTATAAACTAAATAAAGGATTTAAAAGCACTTTCTAAATTGAAAAAAGCCCTATAAATACATAAGAGATTAAATTACTAATGTGTCTCTCTCCTGCATAACTCATCAGGAAAAGTGGCTAGATTTTAATCATTTTCATGCCAATCAGTGCTTTTCAGACCACACATAGTGGCATATCTTTTTTTTTTTTTAATGCATAGATCTGTGAGTTTTCTGTCCTACCTGGAAAGAATTATTAAAAGATGATCTATATTTTCATATTACCATGAGTACATTAAATCTGTGTGATTGTAAACTGTCTGCTGACCTACCTGGAAAGAATTTATTAAAAGATGATCTATATATTCATATTACCATGAGTATATTAAATCTGTGTGATTGTAAACTCTCCGCTGAGAAAGAACACTATTCCCAAGCTATCTATTAAGGAAGGAAAGAGTAGAAAAATAGTGAGCACTCATAGCAGGATGTACACTTATTCCATTCTGTTCCCTCTGGCTAAGGTTCACGGTCCCCGGCCCCTGGACAATTGGACCTTTTGCCTTCTCTTCCATCAACCTGTCCCCTGATAATGTGCTCCCGTTGGCAGTCCTGACCTCACCAAAATAAGAGTTATCTTGGGAGGAAAATGCAGTTGTCTGTCAACCCTGTTGCTGTAAAACTCTGGGGAACTCCTCTGATTTTGAGAGGATACAGTTTCTAAAATAATGCAAATAAAAAGGAGATACAGAAAATATAACTCATTTGGGAACAGGGAATGGCACTGCGCCTCGGTCTCTTCAGTGTGCCATTCCCTGGCTTTTTGAAGCTGCAGAAATGTGAATTAGGCTTTCCATTCAGAGTGTGTTACTCTCGCTAAATGTTTGGTCCCTGAGAGAGGAGAGATGCTGTGGCCTGGGGGACGGGGACAGACCTCATTCCCTAGCCCTTTGCACATTCTGTATACCTTTAGAGTAGACATTTGCAGGCCAAAAATAAATTCACCTGCTGACCTGATGGTATACTTCCCCAAGAGCAGGCTATTAAGATATTATCTCACATCTCCCCCAGTTGATGTCTGCTTCCTGCCTTCTGACTAAAAAGACTTAACTGCCTTCTAATATCTGGATTTCATGTTTATATAAATAGTACCCCACTTTTGTAAATTGATCTATAGTGTGCAAGGTGCTTTTTCAAATAAAATCTCATTTAGATTTTTTAAATTACCAAGAAAAGCAGAAAGTGAGGCTCCAAGAGACTAACTAGATTTCCTGGAGCCACAGAGGGTTAAGTGTGCATACTCTTCTAAAAGCATTGTTTTAAAATTTGTACCTTCTAAATTTGGGTGACTTTTGGCAAAACTGTGATCCTAATTTATATCCAGATCTGATAGAATCAAGAGAATTGTGAGCTGTTAACAGTGGGGAAGAAAAAAGGGAGGATGTGAAAACCACACTTACAGGGAGGAGCAGTGCCTTCTGCAGTGTCCCTAAGGACAGACTGGCCCAGTGAAAACAATACTGGACCAGGAATCCAGAGGGCTCTGAGACAGTCCACCCCAACCCGTAATCAGTTACCAAATTTCAGTAAATCCTGCAACATTTCTGGTCTCAGAATTCTGTATTTGAGATGGGATTACAAGTAATTCAATAGAGACAATTGGGAGACAGGCTTCCAAATAATACAACACTACTTTAAGTATTGGGCCAAAGGCACATAGATAGTATGTGGCCGGGCTGGGCCTTGTACCTAGATCTTTTGATTTCAAGGCTTTCCACATTATATACAGAAAGCACAGGATTGTTGTCATTGATTTGGACATGTATACTTGGAATTACTGTGAGAAAAAAAAAATTAGTTGGCTTCCAAAACGGTAGGCAGATTGAATTTAAAGGTAGTTTTAGGAAAATGTCCAAGGAAGGAGGGGCTATAGTGAGATTAAGGGCAGAAAGGTGTTCTTAAAACCACCTTTGTTCCAGTTTCAAAGGCTGCCTACTAGACCAAGCAGACCTGTGGAAGGAAAAAGAACACCCCCAAATAGTGACGTTTCCACTACAGTGGTTTACTTTCCCTGCATGACATTAAACAGAAGGCCATGTTTCTGGAGTGTAGCTCCCAACCCAACCCAGCAGTCCATTTTGCATATAGGTAGATGCCCACCACTGTCCTGAACTCCCAGGTTCCCAGGCATTGGGTCTGTAAGTTCACATGTCTGAAGGGAAATGGAAACTGAAAGAGTCATTGACTCAGTGGCTCTGGGAGCTTCTCAGGAGGAGACAGTGGGAGCTGAAAGTCTGTGCTCTGTAACTGGGCTGCCTCTTTTCTATCCAGACTCGGCTCCCAGTAGGTAAGGAACTCAGCACAGGTTCCCTAAGTCTTCTCTGCCTTAATTTCCTCATCAGCAAAATGGGAATGATAGTAGTGCTACTTCTCCAGGTTGAGGTAAGGGTAAGTTAATTCATATAAACTGCTAGGACAGTGTCTCATATGAGGTCGGAGCTCACAAATACTATTATTATTGCCATCGCTATCATCGTCATCATTAGGTACAAAACAAATGTAAAAGATCAGGTTATTTTCAAAGATGCTTCTGTCTTTGATTATGCTGGACCATCTTTCTTGAATTCTCTAA
This sequence comes from Camelus bactrianus, assembly GCF_048773025.1. NCBI lineage: Eukaryota > Metazoa > Chordata > Mammalia > Artiodactyla > Camelidae > Camelus > Camelus bactrianus. The sequence goes on from NC_133555.1 coordinate 12,800,234, forward strand.
TTTTAGTATTCTGCCAAGATTCAATGACATTTATTCCATGAAGATTTCTGTTACGTCTTCATTTAGAAGTACTTTCACTTTCCTTTTAACTTCTAATAAATTTATCTTTAATGAAGGAATTAATAAAATATCTAAGGTATGTCCTCTTTTCCATGACATATTTCACATGGCCTGTTTTTCAGGATTTTGTGTGTGTGTGTCCTTGTACATAGGAGGGATTGTTACATTAATTCACTGAGTGAATGGGTGATTAGTTGCTACTTAGGAGTGACTTAAATGTATTTCAGGAGTGTTACAGAAAAAGCCATCCAGAAGCAATAATAATTTTCAGAGTTACTGTTCTCTTTGTTACTTTATAGAATGCAGTGCAGTCTCCTTTAAAGGTGATACAGGAAACCTTTTAATTAAGGTGCATGAAGAGAAGCAAGTAGGCTTACCCTGGACTAACTCCCTTCAAGTGAATATTATCCAGTCTAAAATGAAAAAATAAGTGAGAAAATAATTCTTTTTGCACTAAAGTGACTCTAGGCAAGGATGATATCATGCTCCCTCCTCTTAACATCTTTTCCAACCTACATGTCTCGTATGTCATCAATGGGACAGCTGATCTTTAGGCTTCCAGAAGAGGTGTTCATCCAGAAAAGGACAATGGCTTTGGATTCTGCATCTGAATCTCCAGTGGCTGAACCTTGGCCTCCCAAGTATAAAGTGGTATCTGGGTACAACACATTGTTGGCTTATTGATTGCAAACAGATTTTAAAATATGCGTTTGAAAATGTATTGATCATGTTGCAAGATGTTATTCAGTGGTTTTAGAGGAAAAGAAATATAAGCAGAGCGGCATATTTTAGAATCTGCTCATCAATTCCCAGAACATACTAGTCTTTTTCAGGGGACGTACATGTATAAATAAACTAAATGCATATAGAAAAGCACATACATCTTTTCTTTCCAAATCGCTTTCCTTCACTCTACCTGACATAAACTCCCCGATGTTCCCCAGACAGAGTGATATTTTTGGCACAATATTGTTCCTGATTTCTATATTGCCTCCTGGGGACCTGCCTTTCAAACATCTAATGTGAGTTTTCTCATGAATGCCAATGATACAAGGCTACATTTTTCCTTCGAAATTTTCATCCCCCAGGCACTCCAAGTACTCAGTGACTACTTCCAAGATATCCATAACTAGATGAATAGCAATTACTTGTAATAGAGGGTGGATAAGGCAAAGGGCATTTTTATTGGTTCTGGGAAGATTTAACTACATTGATACAGCATTTCCTGAAAATCCCCATCACCCCAGAGCATGATGAATGGCCACGTCCATCTCAGCTCTGTCTCAGGAGGATCTGGGGTGCAGAGTGCCCTGAGGTCTTCTTTGCCACATAGAGAAGTTAGTCCCCGTTCATTCTTACGTGTTAACTTCACTTGAATTATGTGTGCAGGCAACACTTAATTCACTCTCAATTTAAATCAAAATAAAGGTTTAATTTGCTTCTCTGTCTTCTGGGGCTAATCTCCCTTCACTGAACACTCATACACCCATTAATTCAAGAAGAACAACCCCCTAAGCAGCCTTTGATTAGGCTCTCACGGGCTAATTGTTCCTTTGGAAGTTTGCTCGCAGCTCCCTTTAGTATCAAGAACCTCCCTTTGTGTACCCCATATCCCAGGGCAGAATTGGGTATGAGACATGACCATCAGAGTTTATGTGACTAGTGGCAGATAATTCACACTCTCCCTGCTTCTGAGCTTAAGTGCTAAATTTCTAGGATGCATACTATAGTGCTCATCTGCCCTGCAGACCTACCATTTGTAGGTAGAATACCATGAAATGAACTCTTGCTAAGTGTCAGGAACTTTTATCACATAGGAGATATCAGAATAGGCTTTAGCAGGAGTTAGCTTTATGGAACATCTCCAGGGTCTGCCTCTATTGTTATTGGTCAATCTCTCTGTTGGGGAAAAGTGTTCTCAGTTCTGTTACTATTCTTTATACTCTATAATTTCAACTTTATTATTTACATTCAAACAATCTATGGAGACAACTTAAAATAGTAAGTTCCATCTTAATTCAGAAAGGATTCAGTACCCCCAACTCTAAGCTGAGCTCCATTTGTAACAGCTCTTATAAACCAGCTTAGAAAAGGATGAAATGATTTGTATGTTGACACAGAGAGACAAAGTCTCACCTGTGTATGTGTGTATTTTTTCATAAAAGCGAACTAATTTGTTTATCAAACAGTATTTTCATGTTCTGAGTTCCCCAAAAAGTAAACTGTGGGTCAAGGATTTTAATGCCAAAGTTTGATTGGGAAGTGATCCCAAGAAATGTAGGATGGGAAGTGGCTTAACTCAGATAGAGAATGGAACCAATAAAGATTTCTGATCAGGCCAGTTATCAGTGTGGTCTTCTGGACCTCGGTCTCTCTGGGGAGCACTGGGCTCAGAACAATGCTCAGTTATCCAGTTGAGGGGCAGAGAAGATGAGTACTTATTTACCAATTTCTCATCCATTATTAATGGTTATTTCTGGGAGCACTAGCTCTCAGGCACATTTAGTTTGTCCTACAAGGAGAAAAGCATGTTTCCCAGGCCAGGAAACAGTCAAGCAATACTAAGGTTTTCACAATACTACCTAGTCATCAAAGTTGTGGGTGTGAATCCGAGTGGTGGGAACAGGAGTGGGAGACTCACTGAGAGCAGGGACAGCATCTGCTACCAGTTTTAAACCTCTGCCATCTATTACACAATGGGCTAGACACTAACCTTGAAATGGAATCAGTGCCTTTTATAAAGACTGGACTTCAGCAAAGATTTTTATTACTAGAACACCAAGATTATTACTACTAATCAATCTTGTTTTGCAATTGGCTTTTTCATTAAGTAAAGAGAAGACAGAGAAGACAGGACATTTAATGGATAAATCACACTGAAAATTAAGGTTTGGACTTTGAAACCAATTTTTAAACTCCATATTAAGGAAACATCCTTTTTTTTTGTTCAAATGGATTCAATATTTATTAAAAGTAATGATAAAAAATTAATGAAAGAAAACAAAAGGTATTTTATACTAATGAACATTGGCTGATGCAAATACTTTTCAAAAGCATGAGCTTGGACTTTAAATCAATAACTATTGATAATTACATAGAAACTCATATCTAAAACCAATTCTTGTGTATTTAAATTTAAGTTTTAGTACATAGGCCTCTAGCAGTTGTCACTTAGAAAGTGTTGTATGTCCCAGCATTGATGCTGCAAACTTGCTGGAATTAACAAAAGCGTCTTATGTTTATATAGCATGTTGAGTATTAAAATGCATCTCATGTTTATATTTTTACTTAACCTTCATAAATATATGTGAAAAAAATACTACTCACATTTTACAAAAACTGGAAAGTGACAGTGCAAAAAGTCAGGTAATTTGCTATCGGTCACAAAACTAGGAAAAACTGAAGCCAAAAATCAGTCCAAACCTTTTCCCAGCTTCTGTCTACATGCATAAAGACAATGCAATTCCATCTACTATTTCATTTGGAACTTTTGGTCAGACCAGCAGGACCAAATATCTTGAGTTGCCTGGGAGTGGAAGGTTTCCTGGGATGAAATACTTTGAGTTCTATTATCAGAACCATCCCAGGCAAACAGGAGAAGTTGGGCCCTCTACCTAGCACTTAAAATATGCTACTTAAAATTTTAGAAACATATGCTGCGGTCTTTGGTGCTCATACTGCTCTGTAGATCTCTAAAATTACAATTCTATAGTAACACACTACAGCTCTCTTAATATTGATAATATTCTGTGACTTTCCATTTTAAACTAATCAACTTTTCCTAAGTGGTTCCCAAGAATAGCATTAGCTGCATTAGTATTCTAATATCCTTCCTGAATTATGTTTTACTCATTTTTCACTTATATTCATTTACATAAATACTAAAAGGAAAACCATACAAATAAAATAAGGCATATACCTAACTGTTCCAATATTGAAATGAAGATTAGATGAATTAAAAAATGAAAAAACTGCCTATCCAAAATACCTTTATGGAACTTAACAATACTTGGAAGGCTTAAATTGTTAAAAGTCCAATACCTTTCATTTTGTAATTTGAATATATTTTGGTTGCTGAAGGGAAAGTCAGAAGTTCTAACGTTGTCATTTATTTGATCAAAAACTTTAGAAACAAACAGCTACTGCAAACTTGTTGCTCTGTAGAAATTTGTGCATCTGTAGGAGTTTGTTGATTTTCAGAAGCAACACAAATTAGGTGGATAGTTAGTGACTTTATTTCCCTGAAATAAGCATAACTAAATTTGTCACTTCTAAATTCAGTGATTCCATCCCTGGAGGCTTCTCCAGGACAATCACTCATACATCTGCTTACACACCTGAGTTTTGGTTGGTACTGTCTCTAATTTTCTGTGAGATTTTAAGAATGTACTGCTTGTTTGAATGTCACATCTTTATCTGCCAAACTGTGGAGCACGAAGGCAGTTGGGCTAGCTGATCTCCAAATTATCCAGAGAATGAATTGTAGAAGTTGGCCTGGTGACAAGAAGAAACATTACAGATGATCCTGAATTAATGTAGACACACATGAATGGAAGTGGTGCCCATTCTGTATCTTGTCCTCACATGTCATCGTGGTCACTTTGGGATGTCATCATGTGGGAATTAATGCAACAAAGTAATCATTATGTAACAAAATGTCAAAAACATTTATGGTGTATAACATTGAAAGTTGTAGTCTGAAAAATTATATTCAGAGATGAAAGTTAGCAATTTTAAGAGGATAAGATAATTGATTCAGATAGGGCTGTGTTTCTAAAATTCAACCAACAAATAGGTTATAAACCAACTCAAGGTAGACATCTAGAAGTAGCTAAAGAGAAGCCAGTTATGTAAATCTGGTTGGTACAAACTTAATTTAGAATGTTTCTTATAGACAGCCATTCCCTACTACAAAAGTTGAACACCTAGGTCATGTAGTGGGTACTCACTCAATTTCAAAAAATATCCTTTGCTTTCTATCTCTCATACTCATAGTTTTTTTTTTTTATTTTTAACAATCTATGTTTTCTCTCTTTTCTCTCTCTGTATGTATATATACCTACACGAAATTGAATGGCTACATCAAATATTGATGTTTTATATTCTGAGAATATCACTTCAACCATTTCTTTAGCCTAAAAAATTCTGGAAAAATAGAACTTAAAAAATAGAATAGAAATTAGAAATAAAAATAAAATAGAATAAAAAATTATATGTTAGATTGTCTTTTCCTGGTGGATAAAAATTCAGAGAATCGAAGTAACAGATTAAAAATTGAAAACTCAATCAATTACTTTTGTATGTAAGACATCAAACTAGTTCACCGACTTCACAGATTTCTTCTGCTTGAGTCAGCTAAATTATTGGTTTGTATTATTTAGCCATAGCCCTAATTAAATCTCATAACTATAGGAGAATCAAATACTGTCATTCAGAGAGGTCTATGTGTTTACATATATATCTGATGATATGTATCAGTACAGATAAATTTGACTTATAAAGTTCAGAACTTGAAGAATTTATGTATTTGAAAATGGATTTGGCTTACAAAACAAAGTATCAATCTTATGAATTTTCTTTCTGTGTTCATTATATAATAACATTGATGATACATAATAGAAACACTTTTGTAAAGTTACAATATTGAGAGGAATTAAATTCCCTTTTTTGTGGTTGTTGTGTAATCATTACAGAATTGTGCCAGGATATGTCCTTTAAGCAACAGTAGTATACCACTTAGTAGAGGGAAATAGGCATTTTTAACTTTTCCATTTTAATTGCAAATAAACAAATAAATACTTTTACAAAGGTATATGCATATATATAGTATATATAAAATATATGAGAAACATAGAATATTATATAATTTATATTATTTATACATATGTATATATGTTTGTATATATGTATGCTATAGGATTGTTAAGGCACCAGTGATAGATGATGACCGATAAGATAATTAGGAGGTAAGTGCATTCAGGACCAGTCAGGAAGGTGCTAACTCTGCAGATACTTTTCCTTCTGTCTTTCCTCTGGTCATGTAGGAAGTTCCTAGCTGGTGATGGGAAGAAAAGGCATGTGAAAGAGACACAGGAAGAAGCTCTAAACTTAAAGATTATGCAATCTTTGTGATTGTGAAAGCCTTTCTCATGTCTTCTGTCTCTACCGAGGGCATTGTTTCAGTCCATAGAATGTGATGTCTGCAACCAAAAAAACTTATTTAACAAATATGGATTGATAACCTCCTAAGTGCCCTTCATGCCAGTGATAAAAAATTGATCAAGGCAAACATGGTTTGTGTTCCCTCGAGCTTTTATTCTAAAGGTGATGGTGCCAGAGACAATAGAAAATAGAGCCACAAGAAATAAATGTTGTGACAAGTATGAAGAAAGAAATGAATGGAATAATAAGACAGTGACCTGAGGTATAATGAGATGGGGGAGTTATTGCTGCTACTTTAGATAAACTGATTGGGGAAGGTCAAAAGTAGTGAAAATCCTTCCAGCTAAATGAACTCTCACCTTATTACATGATAAGCCAAAAGTGGAGAATGAGACTAAGGATCAGATTTATCTTAACAAGCATCTATAATTAGCATGCATTCATATGCATGTGCTTTTTTTTGTTTTGTTTTGTTTTTTAAATATCAAGTACTGATTTAACTCTACAAGTCTCCATACTGGAGATGAGGAAATGGAAGCTCAGAAAGCCAGCAAGCAAAATAAGCTAATGAAATCTGAAACTTTTCCAAACAATTTTCAATTTAAATATTTAGGCAGGCATACAAGGAAGATGGCAATATACTGAGGGACATAATATTGGTTTGGAAGACTATTAGGCTCTAGAGAATCCTGTGATTCCAGAGGTTATGGAGTGTACCTAATGGTAAATGGAGATATTAGAATTTGAAAAATGCTATGAAATACAAAAGCAAACAAACTGAAAACTACAATCCCCAAAAGGCAGAACACATCTAGCTCACCATAGAAACATGGTGTTGGATTTGTTTCAAATCTTTTCTCTTAAGATGATACTACCTCAGTGTATTGGGGCTTGTCAAACAACCATTAAGATATAGTATCGGTTCCTTGATTAGATTAAGTGAAAAAGTAGGATTTGATTTACAGAAATTCATATCATAGCCAATTCATACTTGAAACACTTCTAGTCCATAAAGCAACACTGAAACTTGAGGCATCTTGCTGACACTATGACTTATTTTTTAATATTTGTAAAGGACAGTAAGTAAGAATGAGTTCTTATATCATTTTACAAGCTGGATGGCTGATTGGTAGTCATTTTTATTCTGACCCATTTTGAACTTGCACAATACACACATTGCCTCTGGCATTTGACTGTGTGTAGATTACATTTTGTTTCTTTCTCCAGAAATTGGACTCTGCCTGGGAAAACCAGAAATTCCTAGAAAATCATGCTTCAAGCCTATTAATTTAAAACGTGGAAATAAACTGCTTTCTTTTGTCTCAAATTCCACTTTCAAATCTTGCTTGTGTATCTCAAAATTTATTTAAGAACGAATCCTAAAGATCGGTGCTCTAAAACTCTGGATTTGAGCCTCAGTCTTTGTGCAGATATTGAATAAATAATTTGTTAATGTAAAATAATCACATATATTAACAGTCAATTATGGGTAAGGCAGAATAGTAAAGATTTAGGCAATTAAATTAAAAATGTTTTCATTGATTATTATTTTTTCCCAGAGATATCTAAGGTGTATACACACAAAACACTAACTTACATTTCTTGACTGCTACATTTCCTGAATGTTACAGATAAAGAAATAGAAACGTAGGCTGATTCATTCAGTTATTCTTGTGCTCATTCTATAACTTAAAACAAGAAAACAAAAAAACACAGGAAGCTATCGAATAAATGGCAATGACCCAAGTCTTGAAGATACAGTATTAAGAAATAGGATTGTGTATAATTCTCCAAGATCTTATAGAAATTAACACATGTGATAAACTCTGATAAATGTCATGATATAAGCAGTGCTTGGTATTGGGGGAAGATATTACAGAAGTACCTCTCTTAGTCTAAGGAGAATCAGAAAACCTTCCTGGAGGAAGTAGCTGAGAACTAAAGAATGAGTAGAAGTAAAACATGTCCATGTGTTGGGGAGTAAGGAAGGGGAAAGGATGTTCTGATCAGAGGGAAGTAAATGTGTGGAAGGTGAAAGCAAAAGATAACTTGGCTGATAAACTAAATGAGGTTCAGTATGACTTGAGCATGGAAAGAAGTTATGAGAGGGTAGGGTGATTTGAGGAGGCTGAGGGGAAAGGGACTAAATGATAAGTTACAGAGATAATGTTAAAGGAATCTTAGCAGATTTGATGAAACTTAGATTTTCTCAATCGGGGCAATATTGACACCTTGGAATGACTAATCCTTTGTTGTTGGGGGGGTGGGGTAGGAGGAGAGATGTCCTGTCCATTGTAGAATATTTAGCAGTATCTTGGCCTCTACACACCAGATGCCAGTACCACCCTCCTCCAGTGTGATAATCAATAATGTGTTGATATTGTCAAATGTCTATTTAGGGGGCAAAATCATTGCTGGTCCAGCAGCACATTAAACATATTATATATCACTACCAACTGAGAATTATCTCTGAGATGCAAGGATGGTTTGACATAAGAAAAATCAAGCAATGGAATATACCACATTAATAGAATGAAGGTGGGGGGAGGAAAGAAAAAAAATGATTATCTTAAATGGTGCACAAAAAAAGGATTTGATAAAATTCAGCATCCTTTTATGATAAAAATACTCAGAAAATTAAAAATAGAAAGAAGTGTCCTCAAAATGATAAAGAGCATTTAAGAAAAATCACAGCTAACATTATACTCAATAGTGAAAGACTGAAAGCTTTCCCCTGGCTTCAGAAATAAGACATGGTTGTCCTTCTTTATCATTGCTATTTAATATTGTACTGAAAGTTCTAATGAAAGAAATTAGGCAAGAAAATGAAATAAAATAAATACAAATTGAGAAAAAAATACTCTATATGTAGATGGCATGATATATATATATATAGAGAGAGAGCATATATATATATATATATATATATATATATATATATATAATTTATACTTATTTTATATATATATATATAATCCCAAAGAATCTTTGAGGAAGCTACTAGAGCTAATAAATGAATTCAGCAAAGGTTTAGGGTACAAGATCAAAATACAAAAATCAGTTGTGTTTCTATATACCAGAAAGGAATCATCTGAAAAGCATATTAAGAAAACTATTCCATTTACGATAGCATTCAAAAGAAAACTCTTAAAAATATTATGTTGAGCTAAACATCAAGCATATAAGAGTACAATACTGTATGAGTCTACCAACACAAAGCTCTAAAGTCAGAAAAAAACCTAATCTGTGGTGATCAAAATCAGATCAGTGGTTGTGGTAAGAGATGTGATAGGGATGACTCAAAAAAAGCAAAAAGAGCTTTTATCAGTGATAGAAATGTTCTACATCTTGATTGAGGGGTGGGCAGTTACACAAACACAGACATTTTTCAAACTCATTGAACTTAAAATTTGTGTATTTTCATTATATTTAAATTATATCTCAAGAAAGTTGACTAAAAATGTGTTCTGGAGGGAAGTAAGATGGAATGAAAGGAAATGTACAAATAAAAAAATAGGTAGGAGAATAAGGAGAAAAATATGTGTATTTAGTATGAAGTTTGTGTGTTTTTGCACATTTGCAGTTATTTTTTAGACTTTTGTTATTTTGCTACTAGCTTAACATTTTTTCAGTACACTCTGTTCTACTGACAGTGTCTTTCAAAGTTCCTTAGAACCCAGTAATAAGACAACTCAGTTTAACCATTTTTCAGAACTTTTGATAAATAATGTAAAATACCTGAATATGTATAAATACCTCTTGTTATCATGGAGTTTTCAAGTTTTGTTCTAAGAGTTGAACTGGACCAAAGGAGCATTTTCCTTGGACTCTTCAACTTTTAATTATACACAATCACACAAACACACAAGAGTTTTTCTAATGTTACTTTCTCTTTCTCAGATGTGCCTAGACATTAATGTTCTAAGGACTAAAATCAGACCATCAACAAACCAATAAAATGACTTAAAAAGCACTGAGATAATCACTTTACTAATAGTTCAGCTTAAGAACTCATATTACAGTTATTTGGAAAAGGGAATCTGAAAATGCCTGTGACACACTTACCAACAGGTCCCTCCTTCACTTCTGCCACATTGACTGCTTTTCAAAATTCTTCTGAAAATGGGTGGAAAGATTTGAGATGGATCAGTGAATTTGACCCTTTATATATGAGCATATAAAAAGCTAGCCACTCACCATTTCCACCTTATGAATTTATGGATCACAGATTACATTTGTAAATAAAAGGAAAAGGAGAGTGGGAAATGGTATTTTTTATAGAGGAACTGGAAAGCAGCCATTTTATTAACACAGAGGTCATCAATCTGGCAGGAAACATTAACAACACAAATGCTGAACTTAACTCTCAGATGTCTCTTGGAGTTGCCAAAATCATTTCCATTAAATTATGAATTAGAGTGACATGAATGTATGAAAGACCAAGTGACCAGTACTTGAATTGAGGAAAACAACATGAATTGAATTGGTTTAGGGAATAAATAAATATTCATTCTTTTAGCATTTGTTACCCATATTTACCACCTATCCACCAACCATAACCTCAAGAAGAGAGAATAATAAATGATAATTTATTTTAAAAAATGATGGGCATTATTAAGGGTGCAGAGACCTTTGGATCAGTGAATTGTAAAACTCTGGGCAAGTCACTTACCCAGAAGGTCTTACTTTCTACATTTACGAAAGCAGGACTTTAAAGTCCCTGCTCTCTTGGTTTTGGAGTCAGTGTTCACTCTGACGTCCAATTTTTGACCAAATCTTCTCACTTTTCTTCACTGAAACCTGTATCAAATAAATATTTTAGTATCTCAAGAATATTCTTCTCAGTAAATTTTACACGTGGGATATTTTTGTGATAATAAGTTTTCCTTTGTTTTCCACACCACTTTTTTTTTTTGTCTATGTTTTAGAAATTCCCTAGGATCTTGTATTTCACAGATTAATTCTCTACCTTCCTTATCTTATTGCTACTACCATCAACTTATCTTTATTTCTGCTTTCCTTCCTGAATAATTCTCTCAACTTTATCTGACAACTCTGTGTTTAATGTAATTATGCTCTGTTGTCATTTTTGTTCTTTTCATTTTAGCTATTATAATGTAAACTTCCAAAAACTATTTCTAATTCCTGTAGTGTTTGCTTCTTTTATTTTTTCAACTTCCTTTTCCTCAACTTCCTTTTCATGGATGAAAAAGGTTTTATGATTTATGTTGAAAAAGTTAGTGATTTCTTTGAAATTTTCTTATTTGTTTCCATATAATGCCATTTTAATAGTTATTATTTAGGTAGAGATCTTATCCTCTTGTACTGAGGGCTTCCTCAAATGACTGGTAACCCTAGCTATTTATTCACTCATACATTTGTATCCATGTGATGTATTGGCTCGTGGTCTTCATTCTTAGGTTATTGAGGCTAATAGCTTTTTTTTTTAATTAAAGTGCATAGCTTAATGAGTTTTTATAAAGGTTTTTACCCATAGAAATAACACAGTGATGAAACTACAGACTGTTTTGGTCACCAAAGATTCCTTTGCCCCATCCTAGGCAACTGCCTTCACACTGTAGGTCTTAAGCAACCTTTGACCTGCCCTCTGTCATTATAGATTAGGTTTGTCTTTTCTAGAGTTTCAAATAAGTGTAACATTATATGCTTTTTTGAGCCTGTTTTTTTTTTTTCACTCTACATGGTGATTTTGAGATTTAGTGATGTTGCATGTATTTGTAGGTTGATCCTTCTTACTGCTGAGTATTATACCATTGTATGTAGATAAGGTACCATTTATTTATCCATTTATTTGCTCATAGACTTTTGGGTTGTATCTAGTTTGGAGATATTATGAATAAAGCTGCTAGGAACATTTGTGTGCAAGTCTTTGGACATGTACCTTCATTTCTCTTGGGTGAATACCTAGAAGTGGAATGACTGGATCATATGGGAGGTATATGTGTAACTGTTAAAGAAACTGCTAAACTGTTTTTCATAGTGTTAGGACCATTTCACATTCCTACCAGCACAGCTTAAGGGTTCTGGTTGCTTCACATCCTTGTCAATATGTGGTATGGTCAGTCTTTCTAATTTTAGCTATTTTATAGATATAAAATGAGAGCTTATTATAGTTATTTTGCATTTCCCTGATGAATGATGAGCATCTTTTCATGTCCTTATTGGCTACTCAAATTTCTTACTTTGTGAAATGCCAGTTGGAATCTTTTTGTGCTTTTTCATAAGTTGTCTGCTAATAAAGATGGAAGATTTCTTCACATTAAAATTTTTGTTGTTGTTGAAGCATAATCAGTTTACAATGTTGCATCAATTTCTGATGTACAGCATAATGTTTCAGTCATACATATACATACATATATTCCTCTTCTTATTCTTTTTTATTATAGGTTACTACAAGATATTGAATACAGTTCCCTGTGCTACACAGAAGAAACTTGTTATCTATCTATTTTATATATAGTAGTAAGCATCTGCAAATCTTGAACTCCCAGTTTATCCCTTCCCACTCCTTTTTCCCCTCTGGTAACCATAAGTCTGTTTTCTATGAAGACTGACAGTTTTTTATTGGGAAATTCCTAAACATGAATATTTATGAGTCTATATTTGGGGTCTTTACATTTATACACAGAAAGGTCATCTAAAGTCTGTTTTCTACCTCAAGACTTATGCTATTTTCTTTTCTGTCTTAAGATCTAAAGTCTGGAGACCCTGTAGCTCAATTTCTCTGTAAATATTCTCCAATCTCCTATAGGTTGTGTGTGTGAGAGAGAGAAAGAGACAGAGAGAGACAGAGACAGAGACAGAGAGAGAGAGACAGTCCACTTAATCGAGAAGGTGAAAACATGGGAGCCAACCTGAAAGCCTTTCAAATAAGCCTTCTATTTCAGTTTAAGCATCCCTGCCACAGCCTTCCAAGATACAAGGTAGCTTCAGATCTTGGTCCTTTTAGGGAATTTGTAAGGTATTTCATTTACTTCTTGCAGTTATCTTCCTGTGAGAGTATTTTAGTATGCCTCTTTCTGCATTCATCTTTCCATTTTGTGCTCCTGTAGTTCCTGAGGTTAAAACTTGTCTCTGGGTTTTATTGACAGTGGAAATTTGAATTCTGTTTCTTGTTGTACTAGTTATTTGTGAGTTATTTTAGAGAGGGCAGAGGGCAAGAAATGTCTTTTGTCAACATCTTGAGACTAAAAACATCACTTTTGTGAAATCTTCTTTCATGGTCATCAGCAATTATCTTTTACTTCTTCTGAGTTACCATTTTACTTTGTCTATATTTATGTTGTTTTATGTTTTACATTTATTATGAGTCTTTACAGATCCCTGTATTCCTACTGACCTGTGAGACAGGAAATTTGTCTTTTATTCAATTAGTATCTACATAATTTCACATAGGACCTAGCACATAGAAGCCACTTAATGACCAATGGCTGGACTGTGTTAATAATGGAGGAAGTACGAGAATGTTATTCTGTGTCATTACTTCTATTCATTTCTCTCCTCCTTCCTGCCACACACAGAAACTCAGCTTTCACCATTTCCAAGGCATGATCCATTGGATGAATAAAGCTGCAACTAAAAACAACCTAAATTCAAGTTATACAATAGCTAAATGGGAAAGAGGCTCACACCAGTGAATGCAGATAAAGAGCTCGTCAATGGACACTACCAGACATCTTGCCTTTGTAATCATTCTCCTTTTCTGTCTCTCTCTCTCTTTTTTATTCTACCTTCCTGACTTTCCGAAGTCTGTGGCTGGAATTATAGATACTCTTGGAACCGTACATAACTGAAAAGCCTATTCTCTAGGACATGAATTGTATGTCACCACCTTCATGAACACTTCCCTAGTTTCCCAGCTGGAAATCATCTCTTTCTCTTTTGAATTCTGTAATTCTTTTGCTATCTCAGGGACTGAAATATTTCTCTATTGAAATAACAAATAAATGACTGATGACGATATATGAGAACAAGATGGGTCTAGCTGTGTGCCCATACCAGAGTCATGGAGAGATATTTTAGAAAAGATGATTCTCTTAACCCATTGGGTAGGTGAAGGCTTTTGACTAATAATAGTTACAGTAACATGATACCATTATGTGTAATTATACATGAATTGCTAAATGCAACCTGAGACAGGCTGCAACTAAACAGAGGTCTCCAGCTAACACTGGAGTGCTGTCTAGGATTAACTTGATGACACAGGAGAGTTATTATCGCATCTTAACCACCTGAGTCAATCCCCTAGGACAGACAGAGCTATACAGATTCATCAGTCTCATTGTGACAGAGTCACTGAATTTGTTTACTGAATTTGAATACTACATCCTACAAATGTTTTAAATTATCTCTTATAATCCTTAAGATTTTTTTGATGTTATTATCTTTCTTTAGAAATCAAACCCTTGTCCTAGAATTTACAATGAAGTCATTCACGTATTGAGCAATGCATTTTATTGCATTAATTACTACCAGCCTCACATTTTTCATATGATAATTTGGTATTTACACATCTTCTCAACCAATAATTAGACCATAAACTGAATAAGTCATGATTCTGGAAAAATATACATATGCCTCTCATTTATTCACTAGGAGGGTATAAAAATTCAGCATCTTTTTCAGTAAGATGAAGCTAATCTGAATAATATCAATATTTGTGAATGCATATGGCTACTAGTTAATCCAAAGTAATTAGACCATATATTTGATATTGCCGCTTTAGAATTTAAAGACAATATATTATTTCCACTATGTTTTTCCTTTCTAATATCACTTCTTACCACCCTCCTGAACTCAGTTTTCTAGTCAGGAACCCCAAGAGATATCAGAGCCTGAGGAAAGGTACTTTGACTTTCATCTTCACAACCCACTGCCTATTGTATTGCCTAGGACCTAACAAGTACTTAATAAGTGATAACATAATTAGTGAATGTTCCATTATTAGCATACTCATTATTCTATAAATGCTATACATTTTGACCTTATTCATTCTCATTCATTCATCTCATCTTAGAAATTTATTATGATTGCTTTTCCACCCAGTAAAATCCCCTTCCATTTCTCAATGTCATGGTCTTTCTGAATCTTTATGTGACCTGCCTGGGAGGATCTGGTCCCTCCAACACGACACTGCAGTCTCTTATGAATCTTTGTGTCTGTTTTCCCTGTTTTGCTGTGAGCTCTTTGAAAAAGGAATTTCTAAGTACCTGAGACATTGTAGGTGCATTAAGGTTTAATTAAACTGATAGAGTTTTCCCTGAGGAGCCGAACAATGCAGTATAGAGGTTCTACAATTTTTCTGATCCTACTGTTCTTAATGTCTCAGTAATTTTCTCATGGCTTCCCTAGGCCAAAAGAAACACCTAACAGTTGTATGTATAAAGTACCTTGGTTCAAACTACTTACGTTCTAACAACCTAGGGGCTGTTGGAAAAATAATATACATATACAGGCCGACCTCATTTTATTCTGCTTTGCTTTAGTGTACTTCAAAGATACTATGTCTTTTACAAATTGAAGTTTATGACATCCCTGCCTTAAGTAAGTCTATTGGTGCCATTTTTCCAATAGCATTTGCTTACTTCATGTCTCTGTGTCACATTTTGGTAGTTCTTGCAATATTTCAAACATTTTATTGTTATTAAAGTTGTCATGGTGAGCTGAGATCAGTGATCTTTGATGTTACTACTATGACTCACTGAAGGCTCAGATGATGGTTAGCACTTTTTAACCATTAAATATTTTGTAATAAAGTGTGTAATTTTTTAGCCATAATGCTATTGCACATTTAATAGATTACAGTATAGGGTAGACATCACTTTTACATGTACTGGAAAACCAAAAAGTGCATATGATTCACTTTATTGCAATATATGCTTTGTTGCAGTGGTCTGGAACCAAACCCACAATATCTCTGAGGTATGCCTGTATGGTAAGAAAAATACAATATTCTATTTCATTATTAAATAACCACTTTAGCTTATGGCAAGTATGCTCCTTTCAGCCAGAGCACATTTCAAATAAGTGTGCCTAGCCTTATTTCCTATTCTACGTTGATTTTCATGAAGTATTTGCTTTTTATAAACAGTCACCTCTGGAAACCCAGCTCCAACAATGATATGATACCAAAAGCAAATAGTGCAATTATAATGTTGGAACAAAACTACCTCAAAGTAGTAGTTCATACAGTAGCATTATCTGTCAAGATGTCAGACATCACTGTGTTTCTCTGGAACATTTAATTACATCCTGTGATGCCTGTGTGAATTCATTGTGGTGCTCTGAGGTGCCTTCATAAATTTCAATTTGGAAATGGAGAGTACGGTGTTAAAACACAGTGATTTCAGTGAAAGACTGCCTGGTTTTGAATTCTGGTTCTACCATTGAATGACTGTTTGATTTTGAGCAACTTACCTTTCTGGATATCAATTTACTTATCTGTAAAATGTGGAATGATATCACTCCTCTCTTAGGATATGTAGGAAAATTAAATGTGTTAATCTAAGTAAACAGTTTAGGAAAGTGCCTGGAGCTATATAACATGGGTAGCTATTCTTTCTGTAATTAATACTAATTTGAACTAAATGCCTTGCATTTGTAATAGAGATCAGCCCCAGATGCTATATGGGGTTACTATACGTCCTCAGGGGGCTACCACTTTCCCTGTACCATCTAAAATATTTCTTCATTCAAAATGAATATAATGCATCGAATGATAACTTGAAACTCACTGAGTAATTACTCTGTATCAGGCACTGTGCTAAGACTTTTAGATTCAGTAATATAAATTAATTCTCCAAACAATCATAAGAGATCTTATTTCCCAGTTTTACAAGTGGGAAATCTGAAGCTAGGAAAGTCAGAAAGTATGTCCCTAGTTCAACCAGCTAGTAAGTGGCTCAGCTCACCATTATTCAAATCCAGCTGTGCCTGACCCCTACTGCCCTTTCTGATAGACCGAAAGGGAAAGGGAGTTTCCACTACTAGACTAAGGATCTCAGGTCTTCTTAGGACAAAGCAGAGGTGGTGAAACCAAGTATACATGGGGTCAGGACCCAGGAGGACTTACAGTGCACATCATTCACAATTCACACTTCATCTCAGTCACAGTCCTGACAACACTGTCAGTCTGCTCTTCATTTTTTCCTGAAGTGCTGATTTAGAGTAGAAGACATAGGGAAATCACCAGGGCTGCTGAATATTAAATGGAAATCTTTACAAAGTCATTATAAGATGCATCACCTTCCTTCAGGATTCATCTATAAAAGGAATTTTTTTTTTTCCAAACTTACCAGCTTTGAGAGAGACTGTTTTAGAAATGTTCAGAGACTAGAGTACGTGCATAGTCCACCATCCAAGGAACAATGGATGGTATTGATTTTTTCCAGCCACTCAAACCTCTCTATGAGTTTATGATGTCCTAAATCAAGAAGCAATTTTTGTTTTTTGACAATGGTATAGAAGGTATCCACTTTCCCCATGATGGTATATCTGCTTTATGTGGTTTCTTTGGGAAAAAAAAAGTTTCTTCTCTGTAGTACTATTGTTTAGCAGAATTGGATATGTTTTAAAGTCAATCTTTTAATAAGAGTGAATATTTACATATCTTAAATCAAAAAACAATTCTATTTTTATGACATTAATATTTTAAAAGATGATTTTTCTCTCCCTTTCATAAGACTTGGTTCACAGCTTTTTGAATGTCTGTGATGTAAATGTCAGATTTAGAAAACATAAAGGCCTTTTCCTGAAGAAAGACACTGGTCTTGTACGTTTTTGGGCATTTGAAATATTCAAATGTAACACAATAGCTGATAAATAAGTGCTACAATACCAGATAACAATTTTAAAACACCATCCATAAATAGGTTAAAATTGACCTACCAGTGAAAAGAACCATACAAGCTATTTTTGGAGAAGAAATATATAAAAAGGACTAAACATTTAAAAATTAAAAGAACAGTGAGAGAAGGCATTAAAAATCTGAATCTTTTTGTAATACCTTTTTAAAAAGCTGTATACAAATACAAAGCATGTGTGTGCATGTAAATGAAAATATTGGTCTATTTGCTTTCCATTTAGATTTATCTCAGAGGATCATCATCAAAACTGGTAAAAAACGGAAAATGGAAAAATGATACCTTTTTTTAGATATTACTCAGGTCTTCTTTTCAAATCTGTTCAGAGGCAGTAAATAATGTAAAACAAATTACTACATATTCTAAATAAAAATATGGTGTGAATATGAACTTAAAATAACTATACTGTTCTAAAGAGTCAGCAGCAACAGAATACCTGCTGGCTTTGTTTAGAGTTAAAAATCATAGCCACAGAGATAAACTTATTTTTTAAACTGAGGAGAGAAAAATGATGGCAGATAATATCTTATTTACATTATTTTGACTTTTAAAAAACGTACTATAGGTTTTAATTTCTTTTGGCTTTGGTAGGTTTTAAACCAGAGGAGTGGCAATAGAAGACAACACACTATTTCAGAGCATTATTTTATTCTAAAATTTTGCACAGATCCACCAAAAGGTAACTTTTTTCTTTGATAATGAATATGGAAACCACAGCCACTGGATTTGAATATTAAAATCTGAGTCTTTGTGTTTGCTCTGAAGTCTTGGGCTAGTCCCTTGATCCACATAGAATTCAGGGTCTCAGTTCTCTTCAGGGATCGTAATCTTAATACACAGTTATTAGCGTTTCAAATGTAAATGCTGTTTTTCTCTTAAAATTGTAAACTTAATTTATATGGCTGCTATTCTTTACATAATGTTAGTAAAATAAGAAAAATCTTCTTCACTTTTGCTATGATTAATGTTCAGTTATTTCAAGTTGAATGGACTAAACACATAGTTAAACAATCAGGGCCATTGACAACTTAGTTTATTACAATGTCCTCAAATATTTTAAATAGCATTTATAAGATTTAAATATTTTCTTCTCTTACATATTTTAAAGGTCTGTCTAATCAACATTAGGGTCCTAACAAGGAAAATCTTTCCAAGTATTTAAATCTTGTATATTACCTTCATAAAATGGTAAATCTTTATTTTAATAATTTCAAAACTTCTTTAATCAGTAAACTTTTGTATACTTTTCAACTTAAACTGTTATGTTGAAAATCATTTATTAGATTACAGAGGTAGAAGTGCAAACACAAGTCTTAATTGTGCAAAGGCTTCTCAGAGTTTTAAGTATTATAAGCACTTTATTCATCAACACACAGAAGTGGTCCTAAGGAGCAAAACTTACCCCAAAATTAACTCAAAGGTATTAATACCATGGGTTTAAGTCATTATCTCTTTAATTTATTCTTAAAACATCTTCATGTTAAAATGAGTTAAAACTTTTGAGGGGCAAAAAAAATGAGGCTAGGATATAGGTTCTAAGAGCTAACTATGCCTCAGGTAATTTTCTGCATAACACACACACAAGAGACACGCTGAACCTTAATTGTAATTATATTTACTATCACAACTGAAAACTCTAAGTTTAAACCCTTCAGATGGAGGTGGATTTTTGCAGTCTTGGTTACACTCTTAAATAGCTTTGCATGATTCATTTTTGCAACCTCTGACCCAGGTTACAGTTAACTGCTTTCAGTAAACTCTTTCCAGTTCAACTAATTCCATATCCGTTTCGTACTACTCTCATGTGTCCGGACCACAGCTTGTATAGATATTTGTCTGTCTTGGGATCACAACTCTGAAATCCTGCTAATTATACACATTAGCACCTAACATAAAAACTGAAAGGTGTTAGAACAGAGAAGCACATCATCCAGAAATTTTGCAGCACACCTGGAAGTATGGTCAAACATTGCTAACTTACTCAGCATTTATTGCTCTGAAAAGTTTAAAATTCTAGACCATTTCATTTTGATCTTTTGGATCGAAGTATGATTGATGACACATTTAAAAAGCAATCTAATTTTAAGCAGGAGAGGTTATTTATTTTGCCCTCTCACAATATACACAACAAAAAGTGGCATTTGTGACATATACATGAATGGCAACAGTGAAGGAATGTTCTTGAGTTTGCTATGAATAAATATACAGTCATCTCATAATTACAGAGAGAACTGAATCAATTTAACATTTAGTCCTCAAACAATGGAACTTTTAGGAAAATGGGTATGTAAAAATTATAATTTTAAGACATACAACATACTCGATGGTCATTTTTCTGGCTTTCATGTGAAAAGTTCTTGTTTATTTATCAGACAACTGAGTTTTTTTTTTTTAATCTTCTAATATTACAACACTTGAGAATGTCAATATTGTTTTATTATTATTATCATTGGGACCCAAAAGGATGTATGTTAGCAAAACAAAATAATGATTCTACAAAACAAAAATCCACTGACACTCATTGTAACAATAAAGTTATGCTTAAAATATACAAGTTTGGTACAAATTGATCTCAAAATTGTTCTGATTAACCATGAGCCCAGAGAAATGGATGGCATTCATTGGATAGACTTCTAAACAACAATATTTATAACTCGAAATAAAAATAAGTCAAGTCCACAGTGTGTTAAAAAAAATTGCCTAAGGAATTTAAAAAGATTTTCAAGAATGAGAACTCATCTATATTCTTAACTCTAAGTATATGGGTATCTGTGAATTTTTTTTTTTACTCTTTTATTTCATTTTTTCCGTCAAAGGCCAAAATCAACACATCAGTCTTATATTTTGATCTTCGTTCAAGTTCTTACCAACTCTTCACAAATAGTCCACACTGAGGTGAAAATTAATCTAACAGAGATTTCCTATCTTTTTTATTTTTAATTTCCTTGGTCTGATTTTACAGTTTATAATTTTAAAGACTTGAAAATCCAAAATTAACTACACACAGCTTTTAGAGACATGTTTATACTATGTGAGCCTTGATGTATTTTTCATAGGGTTGCATAAGTTAGAGGTCTGCAATGTACAAAATGGGACATTTGAAGTCACTTCATAACTTTTGATTTTCCTTGTAAAATCTGACCCAGTGATTGTGATTGTTTCATTTATTCAATGCTCCATTAACACACCACCTCAGAAATTGGTGGTCAAAACATCAACAATTTGTTATTTCTCGAGAGCCCCATAGGTTCACTGGACATTTGTTTGGATCTGTGTAGTGTCACCTGATGTCACTCACACGCACCTGAACTGAAAGATACAAGAAAGGCTCTTTCCTGCCTTGGCACAGACCCTTAGCTGGGAAGCCCATGTTTTCATCCCTGCAGCCTCTCCCTTTGTGCGGTGTCTCTACAGAGACTCCATACACCTCCTCTGTCAGCAGATACCATGACTTACATAAATCATGGGGTTTAGCTTCCAAGAAAATGAAAGTGGAAACTGCCTGGACTCTTAAGGACCAAAAACTGTCATAGTTTCACTTCCACCTTTGGTCAAAACAAGTCATGAGTCCAGAGCAGAGTCAAGAGGAAAGACACAGACACCACTTCTTGAAAGAAGAGAAAGAACATATATGGAAGCAGCGGGTTTATTAGTGACATCTTTGAAGATTATCTACCATAGTGAGAGTCTTACATGTCTGTATATTATTAATAAAATAAATATTTTTAATAAAATTTTAGCCTAAGGTGGAAATATTAGAATTCTTGTTATCCTGGAAACATAAAGATTTAGGGAAATATTTAGGAGAAATGTTAGGAAGAATATACTATTTGTGATTTTGTTTTTCTATTTTGTTATTTTATATTTTTTCAAACTTTCCACTTTGGACTTATACTTTAAAAATTAGTCAACTTTTTTTTTCAAATGTTTCAGATGACTATTCTGTGAAAAATTCACAAAGTGTGGAACAAACAATAAAATTTTAGAATTTGTGAAATTCAAAGCAGGTTTTGCTTTGTTATCAAATGAGAGGAGACCCTAGATAGGTGGTTATTCTCTCCCTTGCCTATGTCCCTCTTTCTTGATTTCCATGTCTTTGTGATGCTTAATATTTAAATAGTGAAGGATGAAGTTTCCCGCATTGTGGAGAGGATGATTACTTCAGCACCTAAGTCTGATGGTATTATTTTATTCTCAATAGCTCCTCTATTAGAAAGAAAATTCAAAGTCCTAACGTGAGATGCAGAACTTCTTGGTCAGGCTGTAGTCTACTTCTCTAACCTCCTCTGGTACCGGGACCTTGATCTTGTTGTCTTCAGTTTCTCATTTTTGCCATGTCCCCTCTGCTCACCTGTGCTTCCTTCTGAATGAACACTTTGTACCTACATCCAACTAGTCAGCACCTAATCAGCACTCCCCCATGGAAGTCTTTACTGGTTTTTCTTATTTTAGCACATGATGTTCTGATGGCATCCTGTAGTTGTTCTTCTGAGCACTTAGCACATGGGCGATTTTATGTGGTAATCTAATTCAAATAAGTCTCCTCAAAATTATCCTAAGATTTCATGAGTACAAGGTATGTTTCTCTAAGCCCTAGCACTCCAAAAGAGTCTTGGACATGGGGAATAGATGATAAATAGCTACTGAATGAATGAATCATTGAAAGAAAACGCAATGAATGAGGTGGCTCCTTAACGCATAGCAGACAAAAA
This sequence comes from Camelus bactrianus, assembly GCF_048773025.1. Lineage (NCBI taxonomy): Eukaryota > Metazoa > Chordata > Mammalia > Artiodactyla > Camelidae > Camelus > Camelus bactrianus. Next base: position 12,823,050 of record NC_133555.1, read on the forward strand.
AGTTGATTGTAATGTGTATCACTCCTGACAAACAGTGAAAATGCATCTTAATAAAATAAGAGAAAAGTTATTTGAGGTATTGAGTGAGATAACTTAACACAACTGAAGTAAATGTATATTCACTGGCAAAAGGGCCAAGTAAAATATTTTTTGTTAGCCAACGCAAAGTGGTAGATATTGTTGCCATTCACTGATGTTCCTCATCCCCCTCTATCAAAGTGCACAAGCAGTTTAACTTCTTCACTCCCTTGAGTGATCTGCTTTAGCCAACGAAATGTGAATGCAAATATATGTATCATTTCTGGTGGAAGCATTTAACTGCCACTGCAAGACTCTAGACTTCTCTTTTCTGAAATTGTGGAAGTGCGTGTTCATGTGAAATTGTAACACTGAACTTTCTCATGGAGGGTAGTTTCCCCAGAGATGCACACAGAGAAATCTTTGTTGATTCAAACTCCTGAGACTGAGAGGTTGTTTCCCCGTATACTGTTGGTAAGATTATATATTGATACAGTCACTATGGAGAACAGTATGGTTCTCAAAAACTTAAAAATGGAACTACTAAGTGAAATCACTGTCTTGAAGAGTTGGCTACACCCCCATGTTCACTGCAGGACTGTTTACAATAACCTGTGTCCATTGACAGATGAGTGGATAAATAAAATTTGATTTTTATATATACACATATACGTATATATACTAGAATATGTATGTTAGAATATTTTTTAGTCATAAAAAAAAGAAAGAAATCCTGCCATTTATGACAACATGGAGGAACTTTCAGGGCACTATGCTAAGTGAACTAAGCCAGAGAGAGAAAGACAAATACTGTATCATCTTACTTAACATGTGAAATCTGAAGAAAAAAAAAAACAAAAAAAAACCAACATAGAAACAGAGAGCAGATCAGTGGTTGCCAGAGGCGGGGTGATGTAGAGACGGGGGAAATGGGTCAAGGTGGTCAAAGGGTACAGACCTCCAGTTTTGAGATAAATAAGTTCTGGGAATGTAATGCATGCATAGTGACCATAATTAACAATACTATATAGTATATTTGGAAGTTGCTAAGAGGGTAGATCTCAAAAGTTCTCACCATAAAAAAATATAATTGTATGAGTTGATGAATATGTTAACTAACCGTACTATAGTAATCATTTCACAATGTATAGATCTCCTTCAACTTATGATGGGCTTATGTACTGATAAACCAGTCATAAGTTGAAAATATCATAAATAGAAATACATTTAATACACCTAACCTATTACACATCATAGCTTAGCCTAACCTATCTTAAACATGCTCAGAACACTTAGCCTACAGTTGGGCAACATCATTTAACAAAAAGCCTATTTTATAATAAAGTACAGACTATCTCATGTAATTTATTGAATACTGTACTGATGAATAACAGAATGGTTGTAGAAATCCAGAATGGTTGTAAGTGTATCAGCTGTTCACCTCGTGACTTTGTGGCCCAAGAACTGCTGTTGCCCAGCATAATGAGAGATTATCATACCACATATATTAGCTTGGAAAAAGATCAAAATTCAAAATTCCAAGTACAGTTTCTACTGAACACATACCACTTTTGCACCATCATAAAGTTGGAAAATTGTGATTTGAACCATTGTACTTTGGGGACTGTCACTATACATATATCAAATCCTTATATTGTGTAACTTAAACTTAACGTTACATGTCAGTTATATCTAAAAAAGCTGGAAAACAAAAAACAGAAAAACAAGTAAGGAGAACACTCAGTAACATGCATACAATGATATTTGATGTCTTGCCTGTATCTGTGTTGTCTCTGTTTAAAGTAAATTATATTGACATTTACTTAATATACATCATTGAATGAAATAAGCAAGAGCTCTTTAGGGAAAAAGAAAAGATTTAAGAATTATTAGTTACTGCAGCATAATCTAATTTATGAATGTCATGATTTTAAACTTGAAGCAAAACATGTTTGGTTTGATGGCTTTTACCTTTATCATTAAATATGCCAAAGTATAAATATATTCAGGTCTAAACCAAACCAAAAAAATTTTATAAAATGCTGTTTGGCAAAGCCAAATACCTCATTACTTTTCTCCAAAATAAGATAGCATCACATACGAACACAACAAGTTATACTAAGTTAAATGCAGGTTAACACAAAAATAAGAAGTTTTTCTTCTGAGCATCTGGAGAAGAAATTTATGTATGTTATATCTTTTTGAGATAACTGAAGAAGAAATTATTATATATCTCACATATACTCTTGCTGTGTAATGTATAAATTGTTTATGAATCCAGGGAAGTTTACAAGTTTTACCTTCAAGTCTATTTCCTATTACCTGTATATCCTTCTGAATTGCCCTTTTATCCCAAATCCCTGTAAAGCCCACAATATACATTAACTCCAAAGTCAGACCAAATACAATTTGTAGTGATGTAATAAATAACTACTTAAATTTCCTGATTGCTTCATCATGGAGTGGATTACAGTGGTTGCCAAGGGTAGAGACATAAATTTAAGTTTAACATTAATTATCATTTTAATACGTGCTATTTTTTTACACCTTTCGATTTAGATGACATTCTAACAGCATACTTGGAATGAGCACAGATGTATTTGAATTTATATTTCTCTAGTATATTTAGAATCTACATTCATTAAGCATGCATTTATTGAGCACCTACCACATGGCAGACACTGTGCTAAGTGCTAGAACTAAAAAGTTGAAAACATAAATCCCTATCCTTAGAAGAATTCAAGCTTATTAATTTAGACTTATTTGTGATCTGATGAACAATCTAGGTCAAATAGTAATTTAATCTTAATAAGCCTGAGAACAGTAATTGAATATCACTTATAAATGTACATTTGGAAACATTAACTCATTCATTTTTCATGTATTCCTCTGAATTCATGGAATCCAGGCCAGATATTATTGGCTCCATTGTAAACATATGGAAACTGAGGTTCAGATAGCATTTCAGACATTTTACAAGGTTTCACAGTTAAAATGCAATAAGTTAAATATATTATAAACTTTGAAAAAAGTTTGAGACGTATGTGAAAATTAAGGGTTATCTCCTTGTATGATTAATTTCTTGAGCATAAAAAAAAAAATCCCAATGGAAAAATAAAAAAAGAATACAGGCTGACTTTAATAAAAGGCACTGATACAAAATGCTTCAAACACCCATGATATATTCAGTTTATATTTATGGGGGGAAAAAAAGATGAGTTAGAGAAATCTTGAAATCAGTTTTATTTGTGTGTTTGTTTTGCCAATTAAATCAGAGAGCTTTTACAATTAACAACAGGAAACGTTTACAAATATGTGGGCAATGGGAATTCATCCGCCCAGAGAACAAATAGAATTGTCTTCCTAAAGGACAATTTAGTAATAAATACAGTGACATCTTCAAAATAGTGCACTAGGGTGTATAATTTGATTTTGAAATTGTAATACTAGAAACTTATTTTTAAGAAATAATCAGACACACACACACACACACAAAAAGAAATAATCAGACACATGTAAAAGATTCAGGTACAAGGATATTTACATCATATCATTTTTTAGTGAGTAGTTAATGGTTGGAAAAAGCTAAATATCTGATGACAGTTTAGTGGTTTGAGTAAATTTATGGCATAGCCACCTGGGGAAATATCCTTTAGGTTTAGGAGAATATGAGATTTAAAATACCACAATATGTTAATTAATGAAAATTGGTTATAAAATAGAGGATATAGATTCATCCCAATATTGTATTTTACACACAAACACACACACAAGATGACTTAAAGGATGCCGTTATCTTGAGTGACAGGATAATGAATAATATATATTTTTCTGCATTTCCAATTTGTATAATAAATTATGTGTAATAATTTATGTATAATAAATGTATATGTTCAGAATCAGTAAGAAGAGATTAAAATTAGTGATATTCTGTTTGTTTTCAATTTCCTTCATTGCTATATAGAGTAATTTGCTGAAGTTATTTAGGAATTTGGTGTAGTTTGCAAATTTTGAAGATATTTCATCATCTTAGTCAGTCCGTAAGTACCATTTACTTGATGAAAATGAGCAACAGTCAGGTAAAGGAGTTGGGACGTGTGATTAGAAAATTATATGAATATGTAATATGAGATGTTATTTTTTGTTAATCCACTCTTTTTAGTTTATGAGTCCTATGGATAACCTAGAATATATCACTGTCTGTAATAATAAAGGAATAATTATTATTTCAAGCAAATACATACCTCTTTTTAAGTAGCCCTTTCAGTATTTCTCATTCTACAAGATTATTTCATTAAAAATTATTTTGGAATTAAATAATTTATTAGCTTCTAATGCTCATTCCTCAGGTAAGATCTAAAACTAATAATGTTAGCCCCCCAATTGGTAGAAATGAATATTTAATTGAATTCAAGAACACATGTTAGAATTTTGATTTCACAAGAGCAAGACTCTTCTCTGTCCTGTTCATAGTTGCACTTCAGTGCCCAGAATAGCATCAGTAACATAGAAAGTATTCAGTCAATACTTAGGAATTAATATATTAGTGAAAATCATAATCTGTTATGAACCAGGCCCTAATATACAAAGAGGAATCAGTCAGGGCCCAAGCCTTCAGGAACTTAGACTTTGGGGAGAACAAAATCACAGTTAATAATAAAGCAAGTTAAAATATGGCCAAACTTCATGAATACAAAGTATTTTTTTAAAAAAGGCTTAAAACTGTGTTCGTAAGACTATAATAGGAAATAAATGTATCACATTCTTTCAAATATATATAAAGATGATATTGACAAAATTTAGTGTTCTTAAATGTTACTTGATTAAACCTGAAAATTACTTTTATGATTTACTATCAGTACATTTTATTGAATTATAATATTATTGGTGCTATAGTTAAGTATATTATATCATTAACCCAAATTAACCCTAATTTTTGGATAAATTGACATCATCTTACATACAAATAAAAGCATGAAAGAAAATATTACCCAGGGGCTAAAACTCTGAGAATAGTAAAAAAAAAAAAAAAAAAATTAACATCCAAAGATATATTTATAAATCTTGAAACTTCAATGGCAAAAAAATTTTTTTTTGTTGTTTCACATTTTGTTGTGAAAAATGACTTTTATCTTTTAAGTAAAGAAGCCCACTAATGGTAAAAGGAATTGTTTCAGGTATTGTGCAGATATTGGATGTGTGTGTGTAAATGTAAAAAAACTTGTATTTGGCATTCTCTGTTGAACCACACAAGGCATATGAATTACTTTTCTTTTAAATTCCCTTCTCTTTTTTTCTATAAAAAAGCTGTTTCTGTCTTTGCATAATCACTCTGAACATCTTACTGCAGTTGATGGATGCAGAGCGAAGTCAGCTAAGACAGAGCTTTCCCCACTAAAGAGCCCTATAGCTGACTTGAAGAAGCAGAGAGAGGCCTCATTCTCTTGTCTACAAACCATACAGACACAGTTGACACAAAATAGCAACTTAATAAAGTTGGCGCCTCTGAAAAATACATATATTATATCACAATGCTAATTTTAAGACAACTCTTTAATATACACTTTTTGTGTTAATTTGTATACAGTAATGTCAGGCTTATCATACCTTGTCAGCACCACAGATTCACAGTTAAGCATGTTTAAGAATTTGTTGATTAACAACATTAAATCCCTAAAAAAATCTTCATGTTACACATTTGAAAAAGTAATCACCTTCTTTTAACTCTTGAGTAATTGTAACCTGAATTTTCATCTTGATAAAGTTTTAAGGACTTTCTTTAATTTACTCTTGTAGCAGCTGATAGAAAATTAGCAACATATCTGATTTTGGATCTACTCTTTCATTTGTTGCTCTTTACTGATTGGAGGAATTTGACAGATGCCAGAGAGGAAAATTATGTTCTTTTGCTAAGAGCTCTATTCCAACAAGTGTAATGCACTCCTGTTGTTTACAAAGATACTACAGAAGTCTCTGTACACAACTCCCTACACAGTCTTGTTAATCATGAAAATATAAGAGAAGCCAAATAAATTAAACTTTAAAATAACAAACAAAAGCATTGAAAATAAAACATCCATCTTGGTTTTTACAAGCAATAATGATAAATTTCTAGAAATTTTGCAAAATATATTTGTCTCCCCTTCTTGACTTAAAAGGTGACTTTAAAAAAGCTTTTAAAAAATCCTTCCAATCCAATATTCTCACTTTAAATCAGCAAAAGCCACCTAAAGGAAGAAAGGTCTGTTTAGCACTCAGCTTTGTTACGTCATTAGGAATTGCTTTGCAGACAAACATTTTGAATATTGCTTCTACAGTTTAAGAATTTGCTCATCATTAAACTTAAAGAATTAATATAGCTATCATGCCCAAAGATTTTTCTAACTAAATTTTAGAGTGTTATCGAACATGTTTTCTCATTGAATGAACTGTCCTTTTGGACTGAATTAGGCACTTTTGTTTGTGGACAGTGAAAACACAAATACAATTGTCTTTAACCATTTCTTACGAGCTAATGTGAAGATCTAGTGAATTACTGAAATATTAAGGAAAGTAACCTTTAATTTTGGTGAAAAATCTATTTTCAAACCTTCGAATTAGCTTTCAGTTCAGTATTTTGGAATGAGTGTATACCTCCACTCTAAAGCACCACTGAATTGATACCAAAACATACCAAAAGAAACATATGAAATCATGAGTACCAGAAAAAAAAAAAAAATACCAGCAAGCCAGAAAGTTTGATGGCTTTCTGAAAGATAGAAAGCAAATGGGGAAAATCCTGGTCAATGTGAAAGTATATGATTTTATTCAATAGGATAAAAAGGGTATCTTTTCCACCGCAGATACAAAAAATGCTGTATAAGTATAATATACTTTTTAAAAAATATAAAAATATATGTAACCAGGGTTGTAAATGAGAATGATAAATGCTCAGGGGCCCAAAATGAAAAGGAAACTCAAAGGTAGACTGGTGAGGAGGTGGCCTAAGGAAAAGAAGACACTGTATGAAACAGAGGATCTTAAAAATATTCTGCTTATCTGGTAGGAAAAGAGTCTCCCCAAAGTACCCAGAACGCCAAGTTTACTCCAAGCCTTTGGTTGTAGGGCTCAATTTACTCCATCTGCATGGTGAGTTAATTTTAGTTCAAAAATTAACATAGAAACTCATCCAAAATGGGGAAATTATAAAGCCATTCTAGAGGCAAAAGTGAAACAATGCTATAGAGAAGCATCTTCTACTCATATAATGCTGATCTCCTCGAATGCAGTATCTGCTGAAGGTAAATTTGTCTTAAAGGAAATCAGGATTATGAAAACAAATATTTGTATGTATATTCATGACTGGGACATTGTGTTGTACATTAGAAATTGACACATTGTAACTGACTGTACTTCAGCAACAACAAAAAAGGAAATCATAAACACCAGAAAGAATGAGCCACCATGAGGGAAATCCAGCAGGTACAAGTAATGGAATAATTAGACTCTTAAACATTAAAACTAGCCAAACAATCAAATTTCAACTTTAAAATAAGCTTACTTACTTAAAGTTTTGAAGATGTAAAGGATGGAAGAGACACATTAGGCATATACAGATAGGAAGATAATTTTCTTAAGGAAAAATAGAAAAAATTAAAAATAGTTTCAGAAAAGAAAAATAAATATGTGAAGTATAGATCAGAGAAAATTACACAGAATGCAACACAAAAACAGATGATATAAAATATATAAAATAAGGCAAAGAACAATAGAAGAAACATCAAATACTTAATGAGTATCCTGAAGGAGAAACTAAAAAGATGGAAAAGAAGTAATATTAAATATTTTTTAAAATAGCTGGGAATTGAGGAAAAACAGATTTAGGAGCTTGTGGAGTCTAAATTGGATACATTTAAAGCAAATCCACACCTAAAATTGTAGAGAACCCAAACATCAATGCAAAGAAAAATTCTTAAAATATACAAGTTTGAAAGACAGATATATCTTCAAACATGTTATAATTAGACTAGAAGCAGTCTTCTCGTGAGCAGAATTATATTCCAGAAGGTCATGAAACAATATGTAAAAAACGTTAAACGAAAAATACGGACTATTGGTCAACATCAAGTTCTGTAAACAACTATACTATTATTTTAGAATGTAAGTAAAATAAGTAATTTTCAGACATAAATTTTTAAAGAGTTTAATACTGTTGCTAGAATTACCTTCAAATGATCTTTAGTATACAGAAAATGAATCCAGGAGATATGTGTGTGCAGCAAGAAGAAATCGGAAATAAATGACTCAGGAAAAGATATCATAAATGTAAATAAACATTGACAAAAAATATCAGAAGCAATTTAAAAATAAAGTAAAAATAAAATAGTAGAAACATGGACATTGGGTGAAATATCTAGGAGAAAATTTAAACAAGTCATTGTCCTGTTTGTGAAGAGGACAGATTTATTATCTCTAGCTTTACTGAAAAATATAAAATTATATTTTATGTTAGACTATTTATGTTCACTAATATATAATAGAGTGTCTATTTTTTAAGCTAGTAAAAATGTATAAAGAATAATTGATCACTCTAATAAAAGGCACTAAAAATATATGTACGAAGAATAATTGATTGATCCAATAAAAGGCAGTAAAGAATAAGTACAGTGAAATAAACTTGAAAATATCTCTGGAAAGTGAAACTGGAAATGTGTGGGAAGTTTTTTTAAATTATTTTAGCCTTTCTCCTGTAGTTTAAAATTTCAATGATGTTTCAGATGGATGTATTACTTTTTTAGGATATTAAAATTTTAATTTAAAAAATAGAAGAAAAGAATAAAACCCAAACCTTAGTAACAACAGGAGAGAAAAGCACAAACATTTTTGTGGTGGCTTTCTTTGATGAAAGGAAATGGCTTTTTTAAAAAAAGTGCTTTTCTGTGCATTGCATTTATAATCAGAAAATTAAACACTTTTTAAAAAAATCAGATCTGATTGGTGTCTGTACGCAAAAATATCACTTCTCTTTTTAAACCATATGGATCTGAGGGCCAGTGTCTCTAAATCTTCTCATAATGTTGTTCCCTGAGCTCCATTTTCATATCTAATTATGATTTACACCTCCAATTTTAGGTCTCCACTATATACCCAGTATAATTGATTAGATGATGATTGTAATTTTCATTCTTTTCATTGTTTTACATTATTTTTTCCCAATTGATCCCAAAGCTTGTAGGCAAATGTTATAATAGTGATACTAACATAAAAAATATTAAACGTATGCAAAGTGCTTATTAATTTCAAAGCTTTCTTCCAAGGTGTTTTCACATATTAATCTATTTGATCGTCTTGCTAATACTATAAAATCATTACTATTATTATCTCCATTAAGAATGGGGAAATTGAGGTATAGAGAGACTAAGTAACTTGGCTTAAGACCACGAAGCTATTCCGTGCTGGTTATAGAGAAAAGCAGGTATGTAGCTGACAGATCTCTAGGGACCTGCCCCTACAATCCTGTCTACCACTTCATACACATGTAGAGAACAGAACTTAATGGAACTTGTTTTACCAGTAAGATCATTCATTTTGTACTGCACAGGATACATGATTCTTTTATTGCCTCTTTCAAAAATACCAATATTTAAGTAATTTCATTCAGTTATTCATCTATTGGGAAACCTGTTATGTGTAAATTTTATACCCACCCTACTGCTATAAAATATTTGAGACTGCTAATTTTGGTTAATGTTTCTAGGACCCAAATCCACTGTAAATTACCTTAGGATTCATTGCAAGATAGTTAAGTAGTCCATTGACTTCAACATAGAGATTAATAGGAGATCAAAAGAATGCCCCATGACTCTGATTGTTTGTTTGTTTGTTTTTTGGAGTTTTTTCTCTCTAGTATGTTCTGTGTTATGCCTTCACCATAACAAGTATTTAATACTAGAATACATAGTGCACACAAACTCAATTTTAACTAGAACAGCACTTGTCAGTATGAATAATGAGAATAATTTAATTTTCTAATGAAATTTCCATTTAAAAGAATTTTCCCAAACTGAAAGATTTTTACTTACAGCTCATTAAAGAGATTTGTATTCCTCTCTTGTTCTGCAGAAACAACAAAGAAGAGAGGAAAAAACATGCCGGTAAAGAGATGCAAAAACCCCTGTCTTCAGTGAAAAATGTGAGTAGACATTACTCCAAAACACAGACTCTCAAGCACATTTCCATCGCTGTCAATGCTAAAAAAAAATCATGGATCTAAGGTGGGGGAAACTGACAATTACTTTCTCCTTTTCTTACTTTTAGATGAGATCGAGCGCATTCAGGGTGGTATGGCTGTAGACTGCTTGTCTTACTTTTAGGATACTGTTTGCCCCCCAAAACCTGCTAGCTTATACTCCTTGCCTGCATGCATGCACAGATTCCCCCACTATCAACATCCCCCGCTATAGTGGTACATGGTTCTACAGTTTATTACAATCATTGAACCTACATTGATACATCCCTATCACCCCAAATCCATAGTTCATATTAGGGTTCACCTTTGGTGTTGTGTATTCTGTGGGTTATGACAAATTTAGAATGACATGTATCTACCATTAAAGCATTATACAAAATCATTTCAGTGTCCTAAAAATTCTCTGTGCTCTGCCTGTTCATCTCTCATGTGTACATTTTGAAAGAAAAAGCAGATCAAAGAGGGAAAAAAAGGGAAATGCAGCTGAAAAATGTAAATCTCAAGAAGAATCAGCCACAGTTGAGGGAAAATGCTTACAAAGTTACTCTTACATAGATTGAATGTCTCTAAAACACATTATTCCTACATATATATTTTAAAAAGAAAAAGTGAACTGAAAGAGTATAAAATTAAAAATAAATTTGGATAATATGGTAGATATTGAAGACAGAAAAATGAGATACAACATGACCATAATTGGTGATCCTGAAGAAAAAGAAGCAGTGTAAAAACAATCTCTCCATTCCCTGAAAAAAAAATTCAAATACATAGTGTAGCAACAAAAATTTTTGAAATTAAAGAATCTCAAATCAATGGGGTACACTCTATTCAAGCAAAGTTCAACAAGACTGACCAACTTCAGAACATAATCTGGCCAAAAAAACCTAAAAACAAAACCAAGATTCACATGGACATGCATCAGAATAAAAACAAGTTATATACAAGGATGAAAATTTCAAATATATCTAAAAACCACTGGACAGCAACATCCAATATGGAAAGTGTCCTCTGCATTGTTCATAAATAGTTACAAATTTCTGAAGGAAAAAATAAGTTTGAATCAAGAAAAATAACTTGTCTTCCATGTATAAGGCAAAAGAAAGAAACGTTCTAGCCAAACACACAGAAAATACAGCATCTATGACTGCTTCTTTGGTGGAGGGGTACGTCTTAACAGTGAACTCCAACAACCCAAGAAGTACTTCAAAATAAAGAATACAGGAATAGTGAGTTGAGTAGCTGGTAAGGACTAAATCCTTTCAAATCTGAAATAAGTCCAAACCAAGACTGTGGGAATTAAGCCAGGATATAAATGCTGTAAATCTCAATCATGTAAAACTGATAACATAATTAAAATTCAGGTGGTATGTGTAAGGGAGATAACCATAAAGTACATGTGCTAATTTCTTTATCACAACAAGGACTTATAGGAGATTATTTAATATTCAAACATACATCCTAAAAATTACTTCAAACTATTAATAGTTTCATAATTGTTATTCTTAACTCTAGGGTAATTTTTCTGGAACTAATCTTTCTCTTGGAAAGAAGCGAATACCAGAAATTTAGCCATTTCTTCAGTTTCATATCAGCTTCTTTTTTCCATTTAATCCAAATCTAAAATTAAATTCAATAACTTTTTTTTAAGAGTCGGGTAAGATCATATTCTTTTAAAAGAATAACTGTCTATGAATCTATCTCTTATCAATCATATTATCTAAATACTTATTTGTAAAATAAAATGAAATAAAATACGTATGGTAGGAAACCATTCTTACCAAAGTCTTTCTCATTTTTTTATTTGAATTTAGGCATTGGCATTGGATGTATCCAATGACAGTTGTTAAATTTCATGGTTATTATTTATCGGTGTTGAGATTTCTTTTTTAAAGTTTTATATTTAGTTATTTTTAATGAGTATACCTTATGCTGCTGCATTCTAATTAATATGATGTTAAAATAAATAATAAGTGAGTAAATAAGCAAATATTTCAAAACCTTCCTCCTTCCACTAAAATAATTTAAAAGGTATGAGTTTTCTTTTGTGTTACTGAGTATTTTTGTCAGAGAAATAAAGCATGCAAACAACTTAATACACTTCACATTATTTTCATAAGATTATTATTTTTTTGTCTAAGCTTGGACCAAATATATAATAGTTTCTAGAAGATAATATAACTTTGTTTTTATTAAGGAAAGTTCATGGAGAATTCTTTAAAAAAAAAACTGTTCTGGTACTTCACTAGAAATGTTCAAAGGAAGTAATGCTCTGTGGTTTATAAATGATGGGCTTTTTTTTTTTAGCTAAGATGTGATAAGTTATGCATTTATATAACCTCATATAAAGTCTTATATAAAAGTTTGCAGATTTATATGTTTGAAATCTTTGGACTGCATAGCCAAGATGTTGCTTTAAAAAAAATCATTGAAGCATCAAAGATGAAATGACTGTGTATTTCTGTTTGTTATACAAATCATGTCAGTGTTTGTGTGTTTGTGTGAATTTGTGTAGGTTTACACATGTGTGGAAGGAAGGGGCAAAGGAGAATATGCTCAAATATCTCCTTTTTTAATAAAATACAATGCACGTAAATTGGTAAAACCTTTAACAACAACAATAAAAAAGATGATAAACAAACCAATCAGACAAATGAAAATTGTTCAAAACAAGCAATTCGATATTCAACATATGGCTTCTTTTTTTTTTTAACAAAGATCTTTGAAAAACATTGCCACTGTAGATAAGATTATGACTACCTTATTTTCCAAATTGATTCTGTGTAATTCTACTGTTCTCTCTGTTTTTTTTTTTTTTTTCTCTTAGTATAACTTCTGTTTAGTCATTCTCTGCATGTTCCTCAGAGGACACAGTTAGGATGCTGGTTATTTAAACATAAGTAGTTTACAATTAGAGAAGCAAAACTATGAATTCCAATTTCCTCCCAAACCCCCAATGTTGACAGTATTCCATTAACATAATGGGTTATATGTAGCTAATCTCAGAGCTCTTAAAAGTTTTGTTTCCAAGTCATCAACTTTTGAAACTTTTCATAAAGTATTATACATATCTTAACACTGACAAGCCTAACTATCGTAAATGCAAACTCCAAAAGCTGTTAACCAGAAGCTAGGTAAGAGGCAAAATGCCAGATAAATTTGGTGAGCTCATGTGACCTCCAGTCTTGCTCTGCTCCCCTAACTAAAACCCTCCCCCAGGAAACTTTTTATAACCATTCCTTTAAATCATCCGTTGGACACTGTAAACCCCACCCCTCCACCCTTTGATGAAAAAAAAATTTAGCAATCATATTTTCTCATTTGCCGTTACAGAAAGGGCATGAAATCATCTGAAAGTACCAGAATTAGCACTGTCATCCCCTCTTGCCCATTAGTTTTACTGCAGCAAAGACTAGTGAAACACTGAAAAATATACCTGTAGTCTCCTTCCCTGGTTTGATCCTAAGCTCCCCGGAATACAGATTCAATACATTTTCTTTCACAGGAATAAATGTATATTAAGCATCAGCATCATAGAAACACAGCATAAATAAAACAGTGACTTCTCCCCCAACCCCAGCTTTTACCTGTTATGCTAATACAAAGACATTGAAAGGAAGAAAAGCTGCAGCTTGCCCAGCAATATTCTCATTGCAGCAGACAGCACAATTTTGTACTTACAGATCTTACCAGGGAAATGTCTCGGGATCTTTACAATTTTTCTGCAGAACTCTGTTTCAAGCTCTCAGCCAGGCATGCTGTGCATCCAGGCAGAACCAAGCCGTATGGAATGTCTATGCAGCTGGGAGATAATGGGACTCTTTTTCCCAGCTGGGACTGCAAGCCTTTTATCCACTGAGTACTGCGTGGCTCTTCTCTGGTCTTAAGCATAAAATACGCTCCTCTCCTGCTGCATTCCTGACGGAACCCAGACAATTAGTTCTTGAGGCACATGTGCAAATCTCCTGTTTGGAATATTCAAAAGGAAAATTCTCCCTACATTGAAAAGCCAGCTCTATCTTCATCATCCTTCACAGAATCAGGGAGAGCTGAGAGCAGCTGCCATTCCAGTGGCAGGAAAGATTAAATTCACCCTCCCCTTTTTTTGACTGGAGATAGTCACTCCTGTTGGGTCATCAGAAAACCTCTCTTATTGAAAACTGGGTCATGCTAACTACTTACTAGGTTTCCAACAGGAAAGGAAGTAATTTTTTTTCTTCGTCTGGTTTCACTGCATTTTCATTTGCAAGCAAAGATTAAGCCGGTCAAGGGTCTGCCCTGATTTAGACTGCATTCAAATGTATGTTTTCTGAAGCATGCCTGTAACCCCAGCAACTAGTTAGGGTGAAAAGAAAAGGGAAATAAAATCAAAGGATCTTATGCACTGTCACTAAATCCTTTCTAAATCATATTTTTCAAAACATGTGCATGAGGCTTCTAAAAGACAGGTAAGCACATGTAGAAACTGGAGTCAAGTCCGAAAGAGTCTTCCTGCTCTCCCAGGTAACAGATGTATTATTTCCAGAGACTGAGAACCACTGTGTATGTGCTTGCAAAACAGCTCTGTAAGGAAAAGAATGTTGTTTGTGTTCCCCACCCAGCCCTTCAACGAAGCTTTTTAATATGTTTCGGTCTTGCCATTGGTTTTGAAGGAAGTGACAGCTTCTTGAATAAAAGCTAAGAAATAGGAAGAACACCTGCATTCAAACAGACACACTAACACATGCACACATGGCTACAATTTGAGAACAGAATAATTGCTTGTACTTATATTCAGGTTGTAATAAAAAGAAATTACATTTTTAGCATCTTAAAATAAATGAATTCTAGGAAAAGCAAAATCCACAAATTAAATACAGATAACTCTCAGATTCAGTTTGCTTTTATCTGATGAGCCAGGTTCCTATGATCTCATGTTATGACTACATTATATGGATTTCTATGATTACATTCTTCTGTAAGTATGTCAGTCACATAACTCATTTCTGCAGAGGGACTAACCACCATCATAGGAGTCTTTTAGAGTGGAGCCCATGCTTCATAACACTAAGTAAACTCAAAATGGGCTATACTGTTCTTCTTCCAATTCATGGGGAGACAAATTAGAAGAATTATTTTATAGAGATTTGTCTTAATTGAGCCTCCAAAATTGTTTTTAATTTGAAGGTATCTGTCCTTCTTTTGAAATAAAAATACTATTTGTTCATAAAAATGTTGACATGCTATATTTTTCTGAGGATGTATGAGAAAAGTAGTCAAAGTGTAGTGGGTTTTTTCATGAAAAGGAATTCATTTAATTTAAAGGATAGTCCTTTACCCAAATCTTCAATACTTCTGCCCCATGTACAAATAATAGCTGGTTGCTTTGCTTCCTATTTCCCTGAGAAGGGCATAAAATCAGAAGAGAACCCTAGTAGCTCCTACTACTGCATCTAGTCACATAATTACCCTTGTATCCCTAGACCTGCCTTCACTCCTGGTTCTCTGGGTGAACCATGCTCCTTCCTCAGGCCAAGTTCACCACTGTACTCTAGTTACTGTGCTCTTACATACTCAAGACACTCTTCCATCTACTTGTCCTCCTCTTCAGAATCACCAGTTCTTCCTGTCTTCTGTATCATTACAGCATGATTGTTATTTCAGCCATCTTAAAAGTCAACAATCTTTTAGATCCACATTTGCCTCCATCTATATCTGTCATTTCCCTGCAGTTTTTTTTGTTTTTTTTTTTTACAGTAAAGCACCCTGAAATAACTGTCTGTACTCACTGTCTTCAAATCTTCCTTTCTCTTTCTATCTTGAATCCAGTTTAACTGGTCACTTGTCCTTACTGCTCCATCTCAGAAACTTTGGCTGGTATCTTCTTATTTTCTTAATCTTTAATCATTGGTGGCACAAAAGTTCTAAATTAAGGTCAGTACAATAAAAACTACAAAGAAGTGCTGAGAGAAATCAAAGAAGACCTAAATAGATGAAGAAATATACCATGTTCATGGACCAGAAAACTCAATATTTTTCAGAGGTCAGTTATATACAAATAGGTCTTTAAATTTGAAATAACTGTAACCAAAATCTCACCAGGTTTTCTTTTGGCAGTTGTCAAATGATGCTAAAATTTACATGGAAATGAAAATAACCAAGTAAAATGAAATCAAAATAATAAAGAACGAAGTTAAAGGACTTATATGTTGATTTTACAATTTACTACTACCCTCAATTGATCAAGGCAGTGTAGTATTGGCAGAATAGGTCAATAGAACATAATAGGGCATCTAAAAACAGAACCACACTTATATGATCAGTTGTTTTTAGATTAAGGTGTCAAGATAATTCAATGATAAAAGCATCATATTTTAGGAAATGGTATTTAAACAAATGGGTATTCACTTGGAGTAAATTAACTTTGACCCAACATACACACACACAGAATTAACTTGAAGTAGATTACAAGCCTAAAAGTAAAACTTTAAAACTTATATAAAATAATATACAAGATATTGGGGTGGACAGAGTTTTCTTAGGACAAACACATATACACGTTTATACAGAATAACACAAAACATAGAGAAAAATAGAAATATTGGGCTTCATCAAAATGGAGAATCACTGATCTTTGAAGTACATCATTAAGGAATTTTTACAGCTCAATAACAGGAAGACAACCAACCATTTAAAAATTTTAAATATATATATGTATGTATATGTATAAACAGACTTTTCATCAAAATATATGAATAACATATAAGCACATAAAAAAGATGCTCAAATCACTATTCATCAAGAAAATGCAACTTAAAAGTACAATGAAATACCACTGCACACCTATTAGAAAGGCTAAAATTAAGAACACTGAAAATACCAAAGCATGTTGAGGATGTGAGACAACTGGAATTCTTACACCTGACTGCCAAGAGTGTAAAGTGTTAAAACTACTTTGAAAAACAATTCACTGGTTTCTTAAAATATTATTACCAAGGAACTCCACTCCTATGTATTTTATTTTCTCAAAAGAAATGAAGTCATATTCCACAGAAAGGTTTGCAAAGAAGAGTCAAAGAAAAATTTTTCATAATGGCCAAAAATTGGAAATGATGCACATTTCCACCAGAAGATTATTGGATTAAAAAATTGTGATACTTTCATAAATGTAATAGTACTTAGCACTAAAAAGACAAAAATTACCAATACTCATCACTTGGATAAATCTAGAAGATAGCACGCTAACAGAAAGAAATTCCAGAAAAGGCACAGCAATTTTATACCGACAGAACACAAAGAATGGTTATTTAAGGCAGAGTTGGGAGGAGATTGATTGCAGTTCAGCATCAGGGGCTATTTTAAAGTGATGAAAATATTGTTTTTGACTGTGAAAGTGGCTACATGAGTATGTGCAAATCTTATCATACTCTACAAATGGGGATATTTTACTTCTTGTAAAGTAGGCCTTATAAAGTTGAGTTTTAATAAATTAAAATGATGATGATGGTAGAAAATAAAGCCTTTGGAAAAACAAAAATTGACAGACCTATCACTCCGACCAAATATTATTATTGTTGCTATTATTGTTACTATTGATTTTAGTGGACAATGAAAATTGTCCTCTCCAATCTCTTTTATGATTGTTAGTCGTTTCAGTCCTTTTTTGATCTACTTGTATCAATTTGATTCATTTCTATTGTTCTAGGGGTCAATGCTGGTATTGGTGATGATGATGATACTGAAAGGCAACTTTTATAGCCCCAGATATGTGCCAGGTAATGTCTTAAGTACTTTATATTAGTTATTTATCTAATCCTCGCAGCAACCTGAGTAGTGTTATTATTTCCCACGTTTAACAAACAAGTGCAACTGAAGCACATAGAGGTAAACTAAATTGTCTAAGAACATCCAGCCAGGAGACAGTAAAAGGAGGGGTCAAACCCAGGCAGTCTGGCTCAGGAATTCATATTAATACTGATTTTATTATTCAAATCTTTATATTCCTTTTTACATTTGTCCACTTGATGTGTCAAATTCTGTGAGAGGCATGTTATATATTTCCCACAAAGTTTTTTTTTTTTTTTAATCAAGTAATCCTTATTTTTCAGGAAGCTTTTGTAGTATATATTCTGCTGCTACACTGCTTAATGGATAAAGGTTATATATGTGTGTGCATGTATACACATACATCACTATGTGTATCTCACTGTATAGTGATCTATATATTATCTATCCATCTGTACAGTGAATTACATCTTTATGAGTATATATCTATGCATATATAGGTATGATTATATCTTTATGATACTGTAACATCTCTAGGAGTCCTTTAATATTTGTTTAAGTCTCTTAGATTTGAATTCTATTTGGCATCCCTGCTTTCTGGTTTTTATTTTCCTGTACATACTTGCACATTAACAAAATATTTTGCAATTTTGTTTTAGATGTCCTTCTCATAAGCATCATAAAGTTTTTGTTTGTTTGTTTGTTCTTAACCCAGTTTGATTCTGCTTTCTGATAGGATAGCTTAGTGCACTTGCATTTAGTGTGGTATCCGGCAGTTGCATTGAAATCTCTTTCTTCCTTCTCAGTTTTGCTGACCCACAGAGCTGGGAGTCTCCCCACGTGTAGGTATTCACCACATGCCCACATGGTGTGGGAGACACTGAGATCGCAGTTCAGGTTCCACCCAGTGCCATGGGAGAGCATCATCCAGCAGGACCCCTGGCGTTAGACACAGGCTGACAGACGTGGAGGCTCTTGTAAGGGATTCTGTCACCGAATTCCTTCAGCAGTGACACTAACTTCAGGGAACTATGAAGCACTGCTTTTTTTCCCTTCAGGGCCTCAAGGAGAATCTCCCTTCACGGCTGCTATTTCCTCTGCTCTCCTGGTACCAAAGAGAAAAAATATCCAGTGTCTGTCTTCTTCCCAGCACTTCCCAGTAGAACACATAGGCTCCAACTTTTGAAGTGGGTGCCCCAAATTTTATAAGCATCAAGCCCTGGAAAATCTTGACCTGTTTCTTCCTCTTGCAGGAAAAATAAAACTATCACTTGTATGTAGTTGCCTTATTTTGAAGAAACCTCTCATGAAATTCTTTCTCTAAAGGAATTAAAAGAAAGATTAACACATAATACCTTACTGAACCCATTTACACCATTATTTAAAGATATCTGATATACCAACATAGAGGTATTGTCTTGCTGATGTTACTGTTATGTCTGTTTCCTTTATTTTTAATTCAGATACTTTGATTGGTATGCACAACTATTCTAAATAACACTTATTTACAAAATATTTTTATGAGATACCTTCCCCCGCCCACCATAGGCAATTCTCGTATTATTCCCAAAATATAAACAATTTTCTGTCATCTTCTGAGTGCTTCCTGTGGGCCAGACACTAACTCTAAAATCACTGTTAACCCTTACAACAACCCTATGAGGTAGTTACCATCACCTCTGCTTTATTGGCGCCTGAGATTTGTAAAGATTAAACACTATGCCAAGATCACACAAATAGTAAAAGACCAAACGGATTTGAACGCAGGTCCATTACCCCCAACATCTGTCTCCTGAACCTCTCTGCCAGGAGCTCTTTGCCAAATCCAAAGGCATATCAAATGGAAGGCAAAGATAACGGCTATAATTTTTATGGTTATTTCACTCTTAAAGACATAATAAAAGGCTTCTCTTGAACACAGTTGTTTAAGCTGTAACTGCACAGACTTCGACAATTAACTAGATAGTTTAGCCTTATATTATTTATAGAACTGGTTATTTGTTTGTTTTTTTCCACATAAAGATGGTCTGAATCTAAATACTTGGCTTAACTCTCCACTGTGATTTGAAAAGGATAGAAGTATTCAAGAGTCCCAAGAAATCTCAGCTACTTTTTCCTTTACCTTTTTCTTTTCCTTTTTGGTGAAGGAGAGGTAGAGACTAGTGTGCCATGAAGGAAAATTCAGTCCACATACCACATTTACTTTCCCTCAGGAAAAAGCACATCGAAGGAAGGGTGATAACAGTTTTCTTAGTCTTTTGCCCCAACACAAAATTGTTTTTTCACTTTATACCACATATGTATAACTTCACAGATACTCAAAAATTCACTTTTCTCTGGAAAAAAAGGAACATCATTTTGTCTTGAAATGTATTGCCTTCAAAGTGAAAATAGTCAGAGAAATGCACATATTCTCCTCAATGACATGGTAAGAAAAATTATATTTTAGAAAAAAATATATTCCAGTAATTCAGTCCAAATCCCCTGAATATATTCATGTGAATATAGATCTTTCACACAATGACAACTTACAACAGGGAGTAGGTAAGACCCAGTATCTTATGACATGAATTGTTTTGCCTCGACCATTGAAGGACACTGCAGAATTTTTCCTTGGGACTGCCTGCCACCTGCTGCTTCCAACACTGAATTCTAATGAGCACCAATTGCTCTGCAAGACTCACTATTTTAGGAGTATTATTTACCATGAGGCCCATCGTGATCTTTCTAAATTATAGGGTAAATTACTTGGGCCCCAGTGAAAATAAATGTATTCCATTAATGCAGCTCCTCTCTTAGTCTAATCTTTTTAACCCTGAAGATTGAGAGATTTTTCCATGCATAATAATTATGATTGTATCCTATTTCCTAGACACATTGAAGAGGTCACAGAACAGCTCTAAAATCTGGAGTTTAGCTACTTAAACGACTATTCTGGCTTCCCACTCTTATCCTTTATTTATGAAATATGCACACTATTGTATTGAGTTTAATGGTGGTGAGACATAGAAAACATAAGTTTCATCAGAGTTTCCATTAAACAGAATTTACCTATTGGCCCATGGGCATCATTACCAGAACTACTGCACAGGTTTTCCGTTCACTGACAATACACTGGCATTTCTTTTATAATCATGTGGTAGACTGATTTACTAGCTTAAATCCTTTACCCTTCCCTGTATTTACATAATTGCTATTGCTTCCTTGTAGGTGGAGTATACTTCCCTGCCCCTGATTTTGGACTTTCTAAAGGAAAACGTGCTTTGGCTAGTCTGCAGTGCAAGGAGAACGAAAGAAACTTGGAGCAGAGCTACTTCAGCTGATTCACAGACTCAAGTAATAAGCAAGCTTCCCAGCTAAGCGCAGCTCAGGTGAGCGGAACCTCAGCTGTCTTGTAAATGAGAGATAAATTCAATTTTTATTATTTTTAGCCACTAAGTTTTGGGGTGATTTATTATGCAACAATAGCTAGCCATCACAGATATTACCACTCCTTGAACCTAAGTCAGCATAGTCTGGATTCTCCTTCGTGCAAAGCCAGGGATGAGGACTGTTTGTCTTTTGTCATGTATGACTAATTTATTTGAAAATATGATCTCAGAGGAGTGAAGGACGGGACGAGGTAAAAAGGGAGCAAGGAAGGCCAATACAGGATATATCACTGAGTTTTCCAAACTAAGTATGAATGCTTGTTCAATAGCATGGGAACATCTAAGAAGTTTATTGTGTCTAATGCCTCTCTGGACCATTCACCTAGGTAGAACATGAGGGAAGCATTTTACTTACTGGCTTCTATACCCAGTGATAAGGTGATTAAATGCTTCATCATGTAAAATAGGACAGTTACAGCGGTGAAAGGAGAAGGTGTCAATAACAGTGCTAGCACAGCCAGTATAACTCAACTCTATTCTGGGCCATGTGATCACCCTACATAATGGTCCAAGGTTGTCCTAGGAGACATTATCTCTCCTACGCATCCAAGGTACAAATACACAATTCCAATCAGGTTTGTGTGTGCACTTAATATTATAGGATCCAAAAACTGCTGAATAGGAAATGAGAGTTGTAAGAGAAGAAAGTTTGTCGGGTAACGTCTGTGTTAGGCTTGATAAAACATTGCCTTGAATATTTGGTCAGACTGAGAAGATTTGAAATTGTGCAGAAAAAGGCATCAAATTTAGTTTCCATTTTGCACCACTCAGATCTATTCAAAGCCTTCATTAAGTCCCAATCAGTAACAGAGTGAACTTCTGGATTAAGCCAGACAAATTCTCTGAAATCACTTAAAAACAAGAGACTTAGAGAAAGATAGCTACAGCCCCACTGAAACTACACTTGGGATGGTAATTAATACCCGTTATCTCATTTCTTTCCCACTAAATCTAGATTCCCCCTACCTTCAGCTAGCAGTTTGGCTGTCCTAGACTGTCTGTTGACCTAAGCCAGACCTACTTCCCTGGGGAGAGTGTACCCTTAGAACCCTTTCCCTAGCAAGACTACGTTGCCGCACTTGACTTTTCACAACTATTATTTTACAGTAAAACCCAGGAGATATTCCAGTGTATAGTCAGCATTACAGATACACTTCTCCAAGACTTCACTGTGTAGCATAAAATTTTGCTCCTAATCCTACTAAGGGTTAAATAGTCCCAGAAATATATTAACTTCTTTCTTTGTCTGTGGATCACTAGAATAGGACAATTAAAGAGATCAGGTGGAAGTCATGGAATATTAATTGAGTCTGCTAGGGAAAGTCTTCTTCCCTTAGGATTCGGAACCTCTAAGCTAAGGGATCTGAAATTGCAGGGATGGGAGCACAAATTCTGCAAATGGATAAGTGAGCAGGATGGTAAGAAAGAGTGACTGTACTACTGTCCTTCATTTCATAGATCTGCATATTCTACTCACTGTGGACACCACTATATATCAAATGCAGGTGCAGTGCATATATCACATCCTAGATGACTGGGCTCTAACTCAACAGGGTGAGTTCCTGGAGTTGTCAACTTAGCTAAGTCTTGAATAGTTCATTCCATCATTATATTTGACTGGCTGTCTCTGAAGGGCACGTAGCATGAATGTTGAAAATCCTATTGTCATTCACCCATTGTCACTCATACTTTGACATAAAATGGATCCCTTGGACTTAGGTGATGATATACCCAATACCACAATGATAGCGTAGGTGTTCTGTAAGTTCTCATTGGTGGTGCTGGCAGAGGAATTGCAGGCAGGGAAGGAAAATCTATATCCTGAGTAGCTTTCAATTCTGATAAGAATAAATCAGTTTTCTTCAGGGCGGATAATGTCTATTTTAATCAACTTGCCATCAAGTGGGTGCTTGGATTCCTGACGAATGGTGCAATTTTGGGAGTCATGACTGGTCTCTATTGCCATCAGACTAGTCTATCAATAGTGGCAGTAGCTAGTCATCCACATACTGAAGAAGTATGTGGTGTTGAATTCATATTTCCATTCATGAGGCTGTGGCCACTTAATTCATGGGCTTTTCCACCAACACTTGTATGGCCAAGAAGACAGAATGACTGACATTCAAGAATAAGTTATGCTCTCCAATTTTGTGGTTGAGTGCCTCTTTGCAGCAGATGCCCTCTATTGGGCATGAATATGAAATGCACAAATTATGCTTGCTCCCATGAGTCTATCTCCAATGTCTTTTTGTTCTTACTTCCTGATTTTCTATTCTTGTTCTCTCCAGACTTTTTACTACCTAGGCAAACCATTCACTACTGCTCAAGTGTCCATGTATATTCATAACTCAATTCCCTGCTCCCTCCCTACAAAGAGAATAATAAATGGACTGTTCACAGCTCACTCCTCCAGAAAGATTTCCATTTACCATTTTGTTTAGAGCCACTCCTGAAATGGGATATAATGCCATAGTAGTCCATTTTGGGCTCACACCAATATGTCACACCAGCTGAACTATTATATAGCCTTGATATATTTTCCCTCTTCTTTCAATTGATCACTATTTCCAGGTACAGTAAATTTATGTTCCTGAAAAAATGCAGAAAGCCTACCAAATGATGTGCCTCTTTATTAATGATAGTGAGTTTATGATGAAATAAACTGTCCTATCTTAGAAGGGATATCTCAGGATGCTATAGATATTTGGAAACCTAAAAATGTTAATGCAGCAGTCCCAGATGCTTTGTGAGCTCATCTCCCATCATTAAAATTTAGCATTTCTTTATAAGGAAGATCTGGTTGTGATGAACTCCCTCAGCTTTGTTTATTTAGGGAACTTTTTATCCCTCCTTTGTTTCTGAATGACAGCTTTACTGACTATAAAATGCTTGGTTGACAGTTACTTTCTTTTAATATATTGAATGTGTCACCGTATTCTCTCCTGGCCTGAAAAGTTTCTGTTGAGATATCTACCTGCAGTCTTACGGTGGTACCTTTGTATGTAACTTCTCTCTTTTCTCTTGCTCCTCATAAAATTCTTTCTTTGTCTTCAACCTTTGACAACTTAATTATAATGCGTTTAGGTGTAACCCCCTTGAAGGCTCAACAATTTGGGATCCTTCGGGCTTCATAGACCTGGACATCTATTTCTCTCCTCAGGTTTGGGAAATTTTTAGACATTATAGCTTTAAATATACTATCTGTCCCTATCTCTTTCTCTTCTCCTTCTGGAATTCCTGTAATGTGAATATTGTTTTTTACATTGTGTTCCCGAAGTCCTGTAGGCTTTCTCCACTCTTTCATTCTTTTTTATTTTTTTTTTTCTTTTTGCTCATCTGGCTGGTAACTTCCAATGTCTTAGCCTCCAGGTCACTGATTCTTTCTTCTGCCTGGTTATGTCTACTTTTGAAACATTCTTTTGAATTTTTTAGTTTAGTTATTGTATTTTTCAACTCTAGGATTTATGTTTGATGATTGCTATTTCCTTGTCAAACTTTCTGTATTGTTTATGAATTGTTTTCCTAATTTGGTATAGTTTTCTGTCTGTGTTTGCTTATAGTTCATTAAACTGCCTTAACAGAATTGTTCTGAATTCTAACAGTTCATAGTTCTCCATTTCTTTAGGGTCAGTTATTGGAGGATAATTACTTTACTTTGGTGTTACCATATTTACCTGATTTTTCACGATCCTTGATTCCTTACATTGTTATCTCTGCATTTGAGTAATAGGGCTTCTCTTCGAGACTTAGAGATTTGCTTTGGCAAAGAGTGTTTCATCAGTCGGCTCAGTGTGGGTTTCTGGGCATGTCTGATGATGTGTCTTTGGGCAAGTAGGGACTGCTAAAATAGTCTGTTTTTGAGCAAAGCAACTATTCAAGCTTTGGGGATGGGGATGGGGATGATGTCACTGGCTGAGAACTGTTGACTAGGATGGTTGAAGTGGTTCCCTACCCAAATGAAGCTGTAAGAAGGGCTCCAACATTACTTGAAATCTCTGGTCAGCCTTACCAGATGGTCAGGACTGGGTACTATATACAGCAGTATATGGAGTTGTGAATTAGCGTCCCTGCCCTGGCAGGGCAGCAGGCCAGAGCGTAGGACCTGCACAGTTCACTCTTTGAGGGTCGAAATCAGACCTGACTGTGCACAGACTTTCCTGATCAGGTGTGGCCACTGGTGTTGCTCTGTATTTGTAGAAAGGCACATGCTGTGTTCTGTGTTCAAGTAGCACCACATGTAGGGTTCTTAAATGGCCTACACACCTGCCCAGGTGCTCTCACTGGGTTCCCTGGTCAAATAAGCTGAAGGCTGTATTTAGCATGATCAGGGCTATGAATGATATTCCCTGCCTGGGCACCATAGGTTAAACAACTATAAAGACAATAAAATTCTTTGTCGTCTTAACTCAAGCCAACCCCCACCCAAATTCCCTGTCCAAACATGGCCACTGGCTTTGCTCTGCAAACTGTTGTCTCTGTCTGCCCTTCTCTTGGCCTGAACACTGCTGGCCCACGCACCTTTCAGGTATTTTCACCAGCCCTTTCGTCACATGGAGTGGGAAGACACTCTCCACAATGACTGAGGCTATGTCTGTGTCCCCTTGCCTGGGTGGAATGGTGGGGCACCCCAGGCTATTATCAATTTCCCAAACAGAATCTCCAGCTGGGAGGAGCTGCAAACTACCCTCAGCCTTGTGTATGAGTTAATCCCCTTCCTGTGCATAGCCTGGCAGCCCAATCCTAGCTGTGCGCTAGGGGTGATCAGTTCTGCCCACCGTTCTGTTGGCTCGAGCACCACTGGGCTACACAGCTTCCAGGGTTTGTCACCAGCCCTTCTGGTCTTGTGTGGCTGGAAGTCATCTTACACAGCAAGTGGGTCTGTGACTCAGCACCTTGCTTGGGTGTGTGCAAACTGGGCTCTACGGCAGGCAGAGCCACTTACTCAAGGATCTGAATCAGGCAGATCTGCACCCTGCCAAGGTCCTTGGTCAGAGTGCTCGCCCAGTGTGGTCCTGTAAATAAGCAAAGCCACTAGTAGGGATTACTTTGGGGACTATAGGTATGAGCTTGGTCACTCTCTCTCTGCCATGAGTGGACACAGCAAGAAAGCAGCTGTCTGCAAGCCAGGAAGAGAATTTCCATCAGAACCTAGCCATGGTGGCACTCTGATCTTGGCCTTCCAGCCTGCAGAACTGTGAGAAAATATATTTCTGTTGCTTAAGTCACCTAGTCTATGGTATTTTGTTATGGCATTCTGAGCTGGCTAATCAATACTTATCTTTTTTCTTCTTTAATCATGATAACAGCAAATACCATTTGATTATTGATTTATAAAACCAGACCTTTCCTGCTGAGTCTTTTAGTCCTAAAGAGAAGGGGTACTATTTCTGTCTCTATTTCCAACATGTGATATACTGCTTAGTCAGTGCTCACTAAATATAATTCTGTTGTATTGATTTTGTTGACCAAGCATAATGTGTGATAGTTTGTTTAAGCAAATCCTGAGACACGATGCTATTCAGGTGAGGCAAACCTATGCCATGGTAATAAATAAACCTGGAATTTACCTGGTGTAACATAACCCAAGACTAGGGCAGGATAGGTGGCTTGTGGCAACCTTCCAACAAGTAATTCAGAGGCTAGGCTACTTTAAACTCTCAAATTCTCAGAGCCCTTTGTTTATACCTGTGCTGAGGAGAGGAAAGAACTTGGAGAACATACACCCACATTTGTGTGTCAAGACCAGAGGGACACGTCAGTTCTGCTCCTTCTCCACTGGAGGAGTGAGTCATTTGATTCTATGTAGATTAATGGGGCCCTGGAAATGAACGTTAGGTGAACACTAACAGTTTATGCCAGATGCCTTCTGTAATATGCTGAGAGTTTGGTTTTATAGTCTAAAATCATCATGTACACTTTCTGAAGAAACTGCCAACAAAGCTCTTGAGCAGTGGTTCACCAGCAGCAAGAAGAGCTTATGATTTTACTTCCCTTTAAGTCAAACCTTAGATGTGTTTTAATATAATATGTCCCATAAATTCCTGTAAAAATATTTTCTCATTTAATTAATCTAATGTAATCTAACATATCAATTAATTAATCTAAAAATTGGAAGAAATAGAGCAGTGACTCTAAATGTCTATGTGATTGTGCACTAAGAACAAAATAACTTTCAGACATCCCATATAGTTAATACCTTACTTATCTGAAATAAGCATTATTCCTAGAAAAATTCTGTGATATTTGATTGCTCTATAAAACAAACATTAGTCTTATTATCTTAGATAGTTTAAGTGAGTAGAGTCACTAGAAGAAATTAAACTTAAAAGAATTTACTCTAAAGAAAAATAAAAATTACTTCAAGGTAGTTATCTAAATTAGTAATTCACACTGATGGCATTAATTAGACAATTATTCCATGTTTGCTTTCAGTTATAATACTACTTAATTAATGATAAAGCCTGAAATTTTCAAATCAGTCTCTTATCAAATAAAAAACTCCTAAATTCAAATTAAAATAATTAGTAGAAAATAAAGAAACTGATTATTAAAACTGGAATTCAAGGAAAACTCCCTTAAGAATAAAATGTGTGAGTCAAGGCATAAAGGATGAGTAAGAATTAATTGCACTGAAGGGAAAGAAAAATATGACTAACAGTGGGAACAGTAGGTACAAAGGTCCTGAATCAGAAAGGAAGCACTGAGTATTCAAAACATCAAAGATACGAGTGACTGAGAGGCAGCAGGATGGGCGAGAGGAGGGCAGGCAAGGCTAGAACAGCTTCCCAACATTTGTGACCCTCATACAATGAATGCCAAAGAAATACATAGTAATTACTCTAAATGTACCATTCACTCATTCCCTCACTCACTCATTTATTCATTCAGCAAGCATTTTCTAGTGTTTCCTTATGATATAGATTTCTGAGAATAAGGAGACAAAGATGAGTATTTGTTTATATATTTCTTTGTTTTACCCCAAGGAGCTCACATTAAATCTTTTATACAACAAACTCATTAATTTGCATGACTGTAAATTAGACATCGGGAATTGTCTCGCATAATATTTCCTTCCTACTGACTGCCAGAATGTCAGCGGCACTCTCTGAGGCTGTTTTACAGACAGCTTACTTTATAACCAGATTCTGTATGCATTTATTGAACATTTACTGTGTCCCAGAGCTGCCTTCAGTGCTCACACTTCTGTACTTCTGTCTTCTTTGGACCCACATAGGCCTAGCCTACACAATGTGCAGAAGTAGAAACGTAGCAAATGATTTTGTGCCTGTTACCTGAGATTTGTCTTTCTCTGGAGCCATTTCTTTTCTACCATGCAGCAATGGATGTGGATGTTTTCAGCCTTGCCATGATATCTCAGACCAAGGAAATAAAAGGTACAAATCAATATTTGGAGTTTATCTGTAATGGAATTGAAAGCTCTTTAACAGGACAACTCACTGTCAAGACTGATGGGAGATAATTGGATGTTTGGGGAAAAAATGTGGGAAGGGTTAAACTCTGAAGTCATTTCAGCAGGTTACATTTTTCTGACTAGTTTCAAATGAATAATCATTTGTAAATTATAAACTACAATGTAACTGAACCATCTTAAGCTATCCTCAATATCTTTAAAAGTAGAGGCCTTGTAGCTAGTCTGTTCCCAATTTATTCATAGCATGTATTTCACAACTTTTTCTTTTAACAATCTATAGACTAGAACAGGTGGTTGTGTTAAGTCCAGATTTTTTTTTTCTTTTTTGTGGTTACTGTTGTTACTGCAGGTTGACTTAATCCTCTTAAATTGACTTTCTCAACTGCAGAAAAAAACAGAACAAAACAAAACAAAATTACAATGTATTTTCAATGCTGTACTTCATGGGTTTGCTAAATGATCACAAACTTTTCTTTCTGAACACTACAGTGTAGACAGGTCTGTCTAGATATATATTCACCGATAAGCCAATAGTCCTTGGTATCCCTTAATGGTGAATACCATGCATGTAAACATCATTCAGCATTTATTCAATTATCATTAATTATCATTTCCCTGGAAGAAAGCCTGAGATAGGAATTCTTATTCAGGTAATTGGTAGGCTGAGTGCTTTCTGGGTAAAGGCAATGAGGAAAGGAGGATAGGGCAGAGGAAGATGTAAGAGGCTGTAAACTAACCCATCTCAATGGAAAGCTCAGGGGTATGGGCTGCATCGCAGAGTTGATTCCACTCTGCAGAAAGCAATACAGCCTCTGTACCCTCACAGCCATCAGTCTTGGCTGTGGGCTTTGGAAGAGGGTGGGTGGAGAGCAGTGCATTCTCCCAGGCACAGCAGCTCCTGTTAACTGAGGGTGCTTCTCTGAAAAAAGACACCATAAGCCTTCAGCAACCCACTCTCACCTCAGCTGAGGGCTGCATGCACCGGCCTGGAAGAGTGATCTGAGCAGGGCAGTAACAGCCTCCACTGCACAAGCCCGGCCTTGGGTCACCATTTGACAGCAGACTTTTAACCTAACTGGTTGCACAGAGTGACTACTCAGTCTTAAGAGATTATCAGAGGAGGGGGGAAAAAAAAGCCTTAATAAGAATACCTTATAAAAGTAAGTAAACAAGTATATATTTAAAGAGAAACCAAAAGTTACCATTAGTATTTTTCAAGATTCTCAAAATTCTGCTGAACACTGGAATTTGACACAACATTGTAAAATGATTATAAATCAATAAAAAAATGTTTAAAAAAAAGAAAAGATTCTCCTAAAAGAAACTCCTTCAGACTCTCACTACCAATATCAAATTTTGGCACTTAGAATCGGTTTAATTGTTTCATTGTCTAAATTGTTTGTTCTTTGGCTATAGAACAACTCTGAAAACCCATTTCCTCCCTGCACTACCAGGAAAACAGAATGAAACACAAAATACATGTGGAAATATCTATTTGCTTTTCTTTAAAATATGCTAGTAAGTATGTGAATTTTACCAATTTATTCTCTAATTTGCATAATCTGACTTCTATTAATAATTTAGCAAACACAATGGAACTCTAAAACTCCTATTTATTTTAATGCAGAAATCATAAATAGTTTTTCTTCTCATACCACTTTCCAACTTTTTCATGTTTTGCTAGCACATTGGAAATTCCAATATTAAATCATACCATTTTTCATTTTGATACATCTGTACAATTGAGACAGTCACTCCCTAGAAGGAGCAGTGTCTGATTCTTCATGTTTCTCCATGGAGTAGAGCCTTGATATTGGGAGGTGCTCAATGAATGTGCATTGAATCAGTGAATAGAAACTGGAGTTACATTATAGGAGAGAGTCAGGTTCTGAAGACAGCAGCTGAAGCAGGAATTTCATAAAATTGAAACTATCCTTGAAAAGCTTATAAAACTCACTTTAAGTAATATGTGTAGGTCTTGTGTATATATCCCTGTGTCTGTTCTTTTAATTCCTTATTAGTCAATATTTCTTTATGCTTCTCAATTGTTCTTCAATTTCCTTCCCACAGATAGTGACAATTTGTCACTATCTACTTGAAGGTCACTTAAGCAACACATTTAATATTTTCCAGTGATGAGGAAACTCTAAAACAACCTTTACATATACTTCTCCTAGATTTTGATAGTTTGTATTTGTTGTTTTGGGTGATTACATCTATTGCCCATTTAATATGAAAAAAGAGAGGCATATCCTGTGCATAAAATTAAGTTTGCATAAAGTAAGTGCATTAATTATACAATTTCATTGCATTGCTTCTTAAGTGGATATAATTAACTCATTAACTTTTTAAAAAGACTCATTCCCATTGATTTTATTAAAACTTCTAAATTCCTTCCCATCTTCTTTTAGTTCACATATATTCATCATCTTGAAAAATATTGAGTAAATGGTTTCCTTTAGACCTTTACATTGTAGTCATAACCAGTAGCCACTGCATAGTACCCAAATCTCTCCTTTAACAGTGACTTGCTTTACTATGTGCAGATTATCACATTGTTGTGTTTACAGACTTGCTTCCAACAGCTAATTATTGTAAACAACATAATGCTATATGGTACTGACTATAGTAAATATGATAATAACCATGCATACTCATCATAGCTTCATCTTTGGGAAACTATTTCTGAAAGGAAGCAATTGATGATCATTGGAATACAAAGTGAAGGAAAGGGGAAATTTTGATTACTAGGTTTTAGAGATTTCAATTTGCTGAAAAAGTAAATCTCTAACATAATGACATGCAACAATGTGAAAGAAAAGGCTCCATCACCACTTGGACAGCTGTTTACATTTTCTTCCATCTGGAACTCAAGTGAAAAGAATAAAATTTTGTTTGATTGGAGAGACCCAGGTCAGGGAATTAAAAATGCAGCAAAATTCCCCTAAAGCAGCATGGTCCGCAAACTGATTTCCCCTAAGCCAGCACACATTTATTTCTTCTCCAATATAATCAGCATTCTGGGCATTAAATAAGATGGAGATTTTCCAGCAGTTATTTTCCCCTTCTCCCAGCCGCTGCTGTCATTCAGTGTTTCCTTCTGAGGTACCATTTTAACCAAAAGTCCCATTTCCATGTCGTAGAATCAAACAAGAGGACATTCTTAATCATAGAGAGAGAATAATACAAGGTTTGGGAAATTTTAACAGCTCTTCTTTGTCTGATCATACACAATAAGATACACACAGGTTCCTGGGACATAGCTTAAAACAACATTACATTAGTAGAGAAATATAACCATCTATAGTTCTATAGGTCTATAGTGAAATCAATTTTACTATCATATGGGAAACAAATTGAATCTTTTCTAAAGCTTACATACCATGCTAACCATAAAGATATTAACATCTACAATTAATTCCAAATTAACAAACATACAGAATAGAGTTAACTTCTGCTTGAGTTGAAGTTTTGATAGATTATGGATCTATTGTTTGAATCTAGATCTTAAATCAAAAGAAGACTCCATCAGTAGAAATGGCTAAATTTCATTCTGCAGAGTATATCATTGATGTAGTTTTAGGCAGTGGTTATTTTTTAAAAAATGTTCTTGTATATACATATTCTAGTCTGGCTTCTGGGTTCTGTTATGAATGAATACTTTCTCCATAAGTCTACAAACGAGTTTACAAAAACAAGGGAATAATAAATGAAAAGCCTCATAACATGAAGTGGCCTTCAAGTTTCCATAGACCCTTGAGGGGAATTTATCTGCTCCTTTGTCATTCTTTTTTTTCCCTGGGGGTCTTCAAAGTTTGTTTGTCTGTTTTTCATATGTCATTTTCTCTAGAAGAATGTCCCTGACTTCTCATCTTTGAACAAAGTTAGTTGTCATTCCTTCTGTGCAGTTTCGTGGCCCTGCCCTCCATCATCTCCTCACTGAGCAGACAGAATGCCACCCTTCCTCTTTATCCCCCTGCTTTAAGCTCAAGGAAGGAAGGACCTTACCTATCTGGTTTAAAATCTGCATCACCTTAACCTATAGCTTGGATATTAGAAGATATCCCATAGGCACTAAATTCTGGTTGGTCCTATTTATATAATTGATGACAGAATGGATGAATGAATAAATTAATGAAATGTGAGTTCTGTAGAAATTTTTTAAATAATTGCTAGGGCTTCATATTGGATTAATAGTTAATAATGTCCTTCTAATTTTTCTTTTGATTTTCAGTCTATGTTCAGCATACCCTGACATGATGCTGTATTGTGTGTAAAAACCTGTCCAGTTGGGCTAACATGCCTAAAGACTTAGAAAGAAAGAAAATAAACATCCATTCAAAAAAAAAAAAAAAACAAAAGGAAAGAAAGAAAAGGAAACAAAGTTTTACCTCTAGCAGTATTTCATATAAAACTTTTAGTGATATAGAAAAAAAAAAACCCACACCTTTGGGACCTTTTAACAAACATAGCAATTATGTGGAACCTGTATTTTAGCAATTGTATTTACTCTGAGGGAAATAAATAGCCATTTTTATTAGAAAATTATCAGATAGTTTTATTAAAATTCTCAATTGATAAACTGATTTTTTAAAATTCTAAGTTAATATTTATGTGTTCCCCAGAGTATAAACTGGATCACACTATCTAAAGTTCCCACAGTTTGGATTTCTACAGGAATCATTCCTACATTGTCTTTATAAAACTACAAACTCTTATTCTAAAGCAAGTATCTGGCCCAGATTAATCTTTTTTAATAAATCAATGTTTTCATAGATAAAACTTGCTTAAGGCAAGCTACACCTGCATAGGCAAAAGCCATTTAAATTTTACAGCACTTTTTTAACGGAGAAAAATAGCTAAAGGGCATTTCTCAAGGGTTGGCAATTTATAGATTATTCATTATTGAACTACTGCAATGCAAACAACTGACTAAGTTGCTTTCCCCCACCCCAGACAAGATCAGTTAGATTCTTCTTTCAATTGGAAAAAAATCCATTTGTCAGAAAAGAATTAAAACTAACCCTAGTAGAAACTGTGTACCCATGTATTTTTATGTGGCAAAATCTCAGTGTCCTCAAAATAAATTTCCAGTATATTCATTGGTACTTTTCCTTTATCAAGTTCTCATTTCAAGAAGCATGGTTAAATTTTTATCTGAATCTCTGCTCAACCCAGAGGCTGGCCCAGATTTTTTAACCTCACACTATTGACATTTGGGTGGTGAGGGAAGGTCCTTGGTCTTCACTCACATGATGTCAAGTGTGAGGATCAAAACTGTCTCCAGACATTGCCAGATGTTCCTTGGGGAAGAGGGAGGCAACAAATTCACCTGCACTCAGGGACTACTAGCCTAGCCAAATGAAAGAGCCAAACAAAATCAACGCCATGTCTATTAACCAGAGAAACATACTCTCTGGTATTTCTGGACAGTACAGAACGAAGCACTTCATTCAGTAATGATCAGGGTCACTGCTTGCGTTCTAAACTGTGGCTTTTGTGCCTGACTTTGAAAACCCAGGAGATACATTATACTTGGAAACTGGGCAGAGGGCATGTACAGACATGCCCTGGAAACAGAACTAACCCATTTGATTATTTCTACTGCTGAGATTTATGACTTTAGAGTCAAAACCTCCACCTCCCATTCCAACCCTTAGTTAGGACAGCTAACCTAGTCACCCAAGTGAAAGCATGAAGTGAATTCAGTCCTTCTGACCCTGTTGCATGGTTCCTGCCTTCTCTCAACAAATTCCAAAGATTGCTGAACTGAAAACTGCTGGAAGTATTAGTCAGAAACTTACAGAGCGAAGGAGAAAGAACAACACACACACACACACACACACACACACATTTTGAATAAGAAGTTGTATATCATCTGACCTTCTAAAATTTATTGCACACCTACCCACACAGACTGGTTTTAACTTTCTTTCTCTTCATGATAGCATTAAATTGAATGGTTTAGATTTTGGTCTAGTGTCCTTTCTGAATTGGAAAAATAGTTTTCTCCTTGCAGGTCCATTTTTTCTATGTGTGCTGTTCCTGAAATGCTCACAAATATGGTGGCCTTTTCCAATTTGTCTGTCTCCTAGGTGAGGAGCTGCCTGTCTTTCAGTGACCTAATTATTTCCACTAAAAGGGAGAGTTCTGAAAGGACTAGCACTTCAGCGCTCTTGGTTTTATTTTGTTTATTGAATTTTGTTTTGTTTGTTAGTAAACAGGGAGCTGGGAGGAGATATTTACCTAAGATTTCAAGTAGGATCTCAGGAAATAGTATTTCCTGAATCCTGTTACTTCGTTCAAAATAAGGCAGTAAGCATGTTCACAGAAGATTACCAAAAGCCGTTGGAAGTAAAGAGCCTTCACTGTTAAACTAATTTCATAAAATACAGAGATAATAATTGGATTATGGATTAATTGTCTATACACACTAAATTATGGGGTTTTGATCTGTTGTAGCTGATTTCTTTGATTGTATAAAGTAAGACATGCCAATTGTTTGTGGTGCCAACTGATGCCTGCTGAGGTCCTGCAACCCCCAAACTTCCAGCCTTTAGGCATCTTCCTACTCATGCTTCCCTGATGTGTGTTTACCGTAGCAAAATGCACTGCCCTGGGTAATGTCTAAACACACAATGAAAAATTCCAAACCAGTTGGCCTGTCTCAACCCTGTGTCTTCATCTTAATCAGTCATAAATCCCACTATCCTCCCATATAACAGAGCCTCACTTATAGCCAATCAAAAATCCCTTTGTGTGCACAGCCCCTTCATCAATATAGCCAGTAGCACCGTATCTCTTAAACTTTCTTTGTGTCGCCCAACTTTGTTCTTTTGCAGTAGACTGGTAGTGAGAATGAGGCCAAAATTCTGCCAAAACACTTCAGAGGATTCACTAAATTCAAACAAACAAAAAATCTGTGTTTAGTCATCTCCTTAAATCACAGATACTTTGCTGTGGAAGGCATATAGTGTCAATTTCTCTTCTGAGGACTTACAAATTCTTGATATTCAACTGGGGACTTTCCAACGCATCTGTTTTTGAGTCAGTGTTGATTCACAACTTGGTTCAAACTCTGAAATGGCTTCATCATCAACGTGTGGGTAATATTGATCCCCTAAATGTCGTGCATGGTAATTATCTAGCACTGTGAGGTTGTCTTGTGAAGCAAAGTGTGTATCCAGTGTTATAAAGGAGTTTTTATAAAGGATGCAAGTTAGAGTATCATTTCAATTAAAAAAAATTGGCTTGCTTACATCATCTCATTTATTTCTTACAGAGGCTAAATGGGGCCCATTAACCCTTACAGAGGCCCATTAACCCTATTAGATGGATGAGCAAACTGAGTCTTAGAGACATTTTTATTAATTGCACATTACTTGGAAGCTGGCCCCAGTTTTTATAGCTACAATATGTAAAACTAAGACTTAGAACCATGTTTGTCTGAATTCAAAACCATACTCTTCTCTAAAACTTTCTTCTTTACAAACTATCCACCCATTTCTTCCTTTTGAAAGTAGGTCAAGGTGCTTATCTTTCACAGTCCTTAATAGAATAGAATTCTATGCTCAACTATTAATTTTTACCTAAGAGAGATTTATAGTCTGTTTAATAAATCTGCACAAGAGAACCTCCTACTTATTATACACATTCCTGTAGAGATTTGAAAAGAACAATGCTTGCAATTCATTTCCATTGAGCAAATATTTATTGAGAGATGGTTAGGGACAAGGTAACAAGGACCACGAGGCTACAAACATGCCGAAGTTTATAATCTATCAAGGAAGCAGAGACAAAGCAGAATGAGATCATTTTAATAGGGTATTCAAAACATTGCTATGTGTTTTCATAAAAGTATTAGACAACATAGGAATTTTTTGTTTTGCTTTGTTCTTTAATAGTGTTAGAGTGGGAAAGACCTTTTTACTTAAGATATCAAATTCAAAATTCATAAACAAAAAATTGGTATATTTATGTACATAAAAATAAATTCTGCATGACCAAGAAAATCAAAATCAAATTACATACTTGGATAAAAATATCTAGAATTTATTGACAAGAATCTAATTTCCTTAATATATAAATTATTCTTAAAACTTAGATGACACATGATACATATATACACTGTTATTTATTGCAGCATTACTGACAATAGCAAAAATGTTGGAAATATATGCTCATCAAAGAGGACTGGTTCTATGTATTATGTGAATGGATACTGTAGCATATTATGCATCCATTTAAAAAATCAAGTTTTTTATTTTAAACTGACTTAAAATATTCTATATATTGAAGAAGATATATTGCAAAGTATTAAAGGTAGGACCCCAAACAAAACTTACCTTAGGCTAAAATAAGTTTATATTTTTGTATGCATACACAAACACACATATGGTTAACTTACAGGAAATTCATAACAATGTTTGACTACACTAGGATCTAGGCAACCAGAAGTTAGAAATGGAAAGGAACCTTTTCACTGTTATAAGTGAATTCAAGCCCTCATCAAAATTTAAACACAAAAAGAATATCTTGTCAAAGACATTTTAGGGAGGCTTCTAAGGGAGGACTTATAAAGAGTTTAATAGAAAGTTAGAAGATAACTGACTTGACAGGAAAGAGAAGCAGTTCAGCCTAGGACACGGTGAATGAGTTTAGCTTTAGAATAATTGAATTCATCATGCTAGGGCTTGTGTAGATAAAGTTGTCTGGTGGCGAGTTGGCAACATGGGGTCTAAAATTTTGATGTTTAGCTTCTCGTTTCTCCAAACCTACCGCACTAAGCTGCCTCCATTCCATATTCATGCCAAGTCTTGTCTTGAGTAAGTCATCCTAGGCCATAAGCCCTGACTTCTCTTAGTTATCTGAGAAGGGAATTCTGATGAATGGAGGATGCTGTAGTTTAGTGACCACTAAAGAGTTGTATGACATCTGTAGATGTGAAAATTGAAGTTAACAGACAGACAGGAAGACCATAAGACAGGTGTTGATGTTATGCTATATAATTTCCCCTTTAATTTCTTTCTCCGCTGTGTTTCTTACCAGCTGTGGACACTGGTTCGATTTGCTTACAGTTTCGCACCCTTCTTCTGAAATCAGCATGCTGACATCTCCTGTGAGCCATCTATCTCTATTCTCATTCTCTGTGGTTTAGGAAAGGCTGACCTCCATCCTTGGAACCAGAGGCAGACCCATGATGTCTGCCAGGCCAGTCCGTCCCCATGAGCCACAGTTAGGGAAAGCAAGTGAGTTAAAAAGAAAGTATCTCAATACTAGAACCGTTTGTAATTATTCAAAGCAGAGATGAGCCCTCTTCCACAAGGGATACTTGCTAAGATATAAATATGTAAGCCTAGAATTTGGGGGTCAGCTACATAAAGTGAGTGAGGTATTGGAGAATAATGTTAACACCAAAGAAGGCAGAAGTGTGTGTGTGCAGGTACGTGTGTGAGAAAGAGAGTAAATCAGATTACGTCATTTGAGTTTCTGGATCAAAGCCAAATTCCTTCTGAAACTTTATTTCCTGAGGCAAAAAACTCTATTTATCTGTCTATCATCATCATCACCACTACTCTACTTCATAATCCTTCCCAACTGAGGTTTTATTATTTAAGAGAAATCTGGCTTACATGCTATAATACTTGCCAGTTTGGTAGATACAATTATAAAACTCCATGATTTGAATTGTTCGTCTATTTAAGACACAGTTTTATAAAATTTGTGAACATGACTGTATAGTTTTTTTACCAGGCACTTCTAAAGGGTTCAGTAAACACTTGACTGATTGCTCTCATGTCTCTTTATTTCAGTACACTGCAACAAATGTTTCGAACAAGTATGATAGTCGAGGCTTTGCTTCACTAAAATAAGCACTCATATTATGCAAAGTATAGAGTCAGTTAACTGACTTTGTAAGGCTGGGTCCAAGACTATAGTGCTTGAATTTTGATATGGGACAGGAAATCTGTTTGAAAAGTAGCCAGATTTCTTGTGAATAACCTTATTTCATTATTAGCATATGTGTTATGCTAATCTTTCTTTCTATAATGTCTGTCTTTCTATAATGCCTATCTCTGAGTTTCTCTTTAGCTTTAAAGGAGGAGAGAAATCTGTAATGTTTTATAAACAGTGTATAAATAACACTTAAATTGCAGTCAAAATAACAATATATTTTAGGTCGCATGAATCAGAACTATGTACCTCGTAAGTTCACTTTTTACAATGTACACTGGATATATTACAAATAACATACTGTTATGTTTGGCTCTCCCAGAAAGCAATAAATAAAATCCATGTTTAATGGCATTTACATATTAGTAGTAGCTGAAATTTTATAGCCGGAGCTTTACTGCAAAAAAAAAAAAAATGCAGTTATTTGGGAATCTGTACAGCTATAAACCTGTACATAGATTTTTACAGTGCTGAGTAAGCTTGTATAAAATTAAAGCATAAAATTTCCCCACATGGCTACTTTGGTTTTCTTTGGGAATAATACTCATTTGAGGATTTTTATTTCAAATAGCAAATGTATGGAAGTCCTTTTTTTTTTTTTTTTTTTGCTTTTGCTTGATGCAGACCAAATTAATGAAACTAATATAACAAGCAGACAGAAATCATCTGTCAAAGACACTTACAAGACATTTTGCATAGAAATGTCCTTGTGTTTTGACATTCTGATTTCTTATTTTCTGACAGTGCTATAATTTGCTTTAAGAATTGTTTTAATCAGTTGCCAAATGTTTCTTATGCTGCACTAGATAAAAATAATTGAACTTTGTAAAGATGTAGCAAAGTAGCTGGGGTATGATTCATTTTTTTTTCACTGACCCTTCCTTCTTTCAAATCCAGGGTCTAATTAAAGACAATGCTTCCTAAAAGAGCTGATCACCAAAGATGGTTTTAATAAAGGTTTACAGGTTGGTTTTGATAACACTGTCGTTTTGTTTAGCTAGAGGACTAACATTGTAGCTGCAATGACCAGAGTCAGTAATTAAATGTCTCTCAGTCTCTCAGCTAGCCCATGATAAACCTGCAGCTTCTGAGAGCTTATAAATCCATGAAAATTAATGTCTTTGGAACTATCTCAACTCAAGAAGGATATTTTTTCGATGAGCTATAGAATTGAACCTTGCTCTTTCCCTAAAGGATGTAGTGGATTGCAGAATGGTTATTTATAGAACTACTTTAAATACAATCATGGCCTCTTCTTTTGAAAAAAAAAATATGTCCACTAAATTTTTTTCATTTCACTTTGAGATGAAAGCTGTCTTCCTTTATTTATGAGATTCTATTCACATAAGGCAAGGTTGTGTATTAAAGAAAGTACACCAAAAAAATGGGAAACACCAAATCCTGATCTTATATTTATTTGTAGGATTTTTATAACTCATTAAAGGCTTGGAAATCACCTAAAGAATAAGAGGTACTTGGGGGACAAACATTTCCATTTGCCTGTTCAGTATCCATTATCTTTTCTGTCTGTGATTATTCAATTCTCCTTTGTAAAATCTCTCCTTCCCTGATCCCCACAGCACGCAATCCATTTTCTCCTAGTTCCTGTTATCTACTTTTTGGAACTCTTTGGTCTCTAATCTTTCTGAAACCTGAATTTCCAGCTACCCCTTCAAGTCTGTCAGCCTACCCTGGGTCCTTCTAATTAGGTCATTTTTGGCTGGTGGGAGCTCAGGTTGGTTTTTGTTGCTTGCTCTCAAAGAATCCTTGCTGACTTTAGCTCATTAAATGAAAGCACAATTAGGTCATGAACTATGTCTATCATTGCTTCATGCCCCAGTGTCTGAAGACACAGTACGTACTCAAGCAATGTTTGCAGAATTAATGAATAAAACCTAGAGGAATGGAGTGGCATGTCAGTCCTCACAGCCAGATTGTACCAGTGCCTGAGCTAGAGACTAAGTTCTCCTTGAGTTTTTCTATCATTATTTCTTCCTAACATGCAGCCTTCTGTTAAGCTCTGCATGCCCTTCTCCAGTTTTTCTGAAGGCAGAGCTTCCTACATTGCTGGTTCTTGACATGTGTGCTATTTCTTGAATATTTCTTTCATATGGTCAATTTATACTATCCTGATACTTCTGAGCAAAAACATATTCCAGGAATACCATTAGATGACAGATTTATTAAAGTCATAATCATTCAAACCCTCTTTAAGTCATAAGTCCAAAATTATGATGTAAAATTGAGTACAGATTGTAAACAATTATTTTCTCATTCCTATATATTCAACACACAGTGAACTGCTTAAGGTTTGCATAGGAAAAATAAAAGATCTTGCAGTTTAGGTGAGAATATAGATAGAACATAAATAACTTCTTGACTTAAAAGATTATTTTACAAGGGTAGAGTCAAACTCTTGAACACATCCTGTAAGGCTGCCCACTGTCTGGCCTCATGTTTTTTCACCTCAAATCTCGCCTGCTCTGAACAACCAGAGCCTTCCAACCCCACTCTCATTTTACCTCATTTCCTCCATATACACTGGCATCTCAGAGAAATGTCTTGGACTCTTATTTATACCCATATGCATATTCTTGTTCTACATCTAATGCCATTCCCTGGGCTTCTTATTATCATCCTTTAAGGCCCAGAAAAAAATATTAACTCATTCATTACCTCTTTTCCAGTTAATTCAGTCTGGATGATTCAGATGCCCTCCCATATGTCTTACAACATGTTCTATAAACATTTGTTCTAATATTAAATGCATTCAACCATAATTGTTTTTACACATTTATCTCTCCCAATATTCTACACAGTCTTCAATGGTGAGACATGAATCTTGTCCATTTAATTATTTTCCCCACTTCTATCCATGCTCAGTGGCACATTTTGGACTCAACATATATTTGACAAAGAAAATCATAAATGAAATAAGATACAAAGTAAGAACTCAACCCTCAGGTCAGGATTCTTTCCATCTCATCAAGCTGACTTTATCCATAACAGACAGGACAACAGATATTATATTATGATCTAACTATAAATCCAAATGATTTTCTTTCATTTCAAATATATTTATGAGTAGATTGTGTAAGACTGGAAAGGGGAACATAGACAATTATGATGGTTTTAGCTATACATTTTCTAATTTAAATATCTATAGGTTTTAAAATATATTCTTTTGGTTAGAAAGACCATTTAATTATTTCACTTCTTCACTTTACTTTGTGTGGTGTATGTGTCACCGTTAAGCTCATCATAATATTGTGATTTATATTCACTCAATTCCAATTATAAATGTGACTTAAACTAAATAAATAAATAAGCACGTAATCACATCTCAACCCTCAAGCTTTGCTTTTGTTGAATAATATGACATGAACACAGTTTGTAACCCTGGTTGACTGGGTAATTGGTACTGTGTAGACTTGGTCTGTATTTGCTTCATAGTGTATCTTCATTCTCAAGCCATGGATTCTATTAGACTTAATTATGCTCCCCCGCTACTTTAAATTGAGGGTATCCTCAAAATGAGGGTTGTGTCTATTAAATTTAATTACTTCCCTCTGTGGATCAAGTGCCAAAGATGCCAGTACTAAAAGAAGGTTGTTGTTAAGAGAGGCTGCTTCTAAACTGAAACACACATTTATAAAACAGCTCCCAATTTCTTAGTGTCATGGTTGCAATCAGCTGTGTGCAGTTCTTCCATAAGTTTATTCTTCTTTAGTAATATGCCTTATGGAGTTAAATATCCCAAATGAATATGCATGCATCTTCTCCGCCTCACCCCAACTCCATCCCCAGCATGTCTTCTGAACATTGATTATTTAGTTCTACTTGATTGGTATTTCAGTAGGGAAACAGCATATGTACTGTGGCATATTGTGGCTAATG
Source organism: Camelus bactrianus (assembly GCF_048773025.1). Taxonomy (NCBI): domain Eukaryota; kingdom Metazoa; phylum Chordata; class Mammalia; order Artiodactyla; family Camelidae; genus Camelus; species Camelus bactrianus. The sequence goes on from NC_133555.1 coordinate 12,865,771, forward strand.
GCTACCAGTACATAAACCTAGAGGCTATATGTGCTTTTGCAATAATTAATTTATTACTAATACTCCTAAGAGTGTTGTAATAGAAACAAAAAGGTGATGGGAAGAGGAAACACACAACAGAGAACTTTGCCAGCTGTATACCAAGATCGGTTATTACAAACACTTTTAACTCAGATAACTGAACTCTAGGGGATACCAGCCCTTGAATGTTCATTTTAGAATTGTCCCGGCATAGTTCTGTTGATCTTTAGATGCATTTATGAGCAACCTAAATACTGATGCTTTGTCTAAATAATCTCAAACAACATGAGACAAATAGAAGGAACACATGACACTATTTTCTACTAATAAGAACCCTTGCTTGGAGTTATAATATTTGTGTGCAAGTCTCTGTCTGACACCTGCTATCTGGGTGACTTTGAGCAAATTACTTTGTTAAAATGAGGGTGATAATTATAATTCCTGCCTTACCTATCTTCTGAGGTTATAAGGATAATTAAATAAGAATTCCCATGTTGAATATCTATGTTAAAATTAATTTAAGATATCAGTATTCATAAAAGTATACAAGTTCAAGAAAGAAGAAAACAGCACAGAAAAAAACAAGCTATTTGGGACAGGCAATGAAAATGCCTGTCTCACAAACAAACTTTATCTACATGATTCTGAACTAGTTTGACTGAATTTTTGATTCAGCTGATGGGATGTTTTGGCAATTCAAAGACATCATTTAAAATAGCAATTATTTTTTCACCTTTTATTTCCTTCTCTCAGACAATAGCATATGCCAGAAAACTAATTATCAAAAGCAGTTTTCATCATGCAAAAAAAGGTGATCAAAGTACTTGGGTCAGTTCCCATAGAAGTACTTTTATGTAATCTAGATATTTAAGTGACCTGTCTGTGCTCAATTATTTGCTTCTACAATCCCTAAATCCATGTTCTCCAGGTGCCTTTCACCACTACTTTTAAAAAAATTTTTTTATGTTATCTGTGGATTATAAATTATTCAAAATACAATTAAAATGACAGAGCAGTTCATCTCTGACCTTGGACAACTGGAAAGGAATGACATCTGTACCCTGTATGGAAGTGTTGAAGAGCCTATTTACCAAAGAATAAAGAGCTATGATAAAGTAGGAAGGACGGGAGACAAAAAAAAAAAATCTAGATCGGTCTCATCTAGAGACATTCTTTAATTCTGTATGGCTCGTGAGAGCAGGACTAACATTAGTTGTTGGAATTTTTTTTTAATGAGAACAGTAATAATAGTTATAGCAATGAATAATATTTATTCAGTACTTATATGTACTACGCACTTCACCAAATACTTCATATACATTTTCTAACTAAATTCTTTGAACTGCCTTACCAAGTAGTACAGTTATTACCCTAACGTTACAAATGAGGAAACTGATACAGAGACAGATTGAGTAAATTGCTCGGTATCACATACCAGGGTTCAAACTCAAGGCTATGTGACATCAGAATCCACTCTTAATCTCTATACTATATTGTAAGAGCCGCAAAATTCAGATCAATAAAACTTTGAGTCCTCCAACAACAGAATGTGCTTCTCAGGAGTAGTAATTTCTATTTATGGAAATTAAACGTGAGAGAATACCAAGCTTGAAGCTACCCTACGGACGAGGAAAATGAAGTCCAGAAGCTACAAAATGGCCTTTTTATCATCACAAAGTTGTTCAGAAGCAGAGATGAGATGAATCTGGGTCTTCTGTTCCCCAATCTAGTGATTTCTTCAACATACCCAGTGTTTTTCCAATTTGATCCTGGAGGGACCCCTGTAAGGATGTTATACAAGTGTTGCAGCAAGGAATAGTGCCTGTGGCTGTGTTAGCTATTTCTGTTCCTGTCCAGCTAGATTTTCTGTTCTTACTCCTATAATTGACACTAGTTAGTACCCTAGTTATAGGGATCAACAATAGAATTTGGCAACTGTTAGAACTTATATCCCAAACAATGGTGATTGGCCCAAAGGATGGACATATCAGAATCCTTCCTCAGTATTTATCCATGGATTTAGAAACACCATGTGCTTTTTTTTTTTGCACTGGAGTTTCTGATATGTGGTTATGGTTAATTTATGTTTAGTAGAAGGAAATTTGACCAGCACACAAAAATAAATAGAAATGAGAGAAGAAAAATCCTGGAGCCATTATACCCAGGGTTCTAAATTTTGAATCCATCAGTCTTTTGGTTCTTTATTCATTTCTATGAACTATCCTCATATCCCTCCTTGACTATATGAGTCAATTACTTTCTCTTTTCTTTAAGTTAGTTAGGGTTAGATTTAAGTTTCTTGCAACTAAAAGAGGCCTAACTACTCAAGATGAAGAAGGTGAACTCCATTTTCTTTAAGGTGTCTTTCTGCATCAAAGTCACTGGAGTCACTAGTCCCTATGTCTACTATGTTTCAGCACCATTGCCTCTTCACCACTTGTTCATGAACGCATCCAGGAAGTCAAGCTAAGACACTGAGAAGTTAAGTGAAAATCTTTCCAACACATAACCCTGTTTTCAAATGACAGAATGGAAAGAGAGTCTAAAGATGAATCCCAATCTTCATAAAACACTTGACTTTCTTTGGTGGAATTGAAAACTCTGTAGGTAGAAACCTTTCTTTTGCACCACTAGAGTCATTTGAATGGAGCATTCTATTAGAAAAATCTTGTTTTCTTGAAGATAAACTCCTTTGTGATCTTACACAATAAGTTATTTCCTACCAAGCATTTGTTTATTTTCATGTAGACATGGGAGCTGACATGGCTATTTGTTGTGCCTGAAGTGTAGTTATAATTCTCTTGCTGCTTCTCAGGAAGTTTTTGAAATTCAGAAGCCAATGGTTGACACACTCAAAAGGGATAAGCCTTTCAAAATCATTGCAAAATTTCTTATTCAGGACACTTAGTTACTTTGGAGACTAATTTGTAACTATACTGGTTACCAGCAACTTACGTAAAAACAAGAAACAATAACCAGGATTCACAGACAAGGAAGACACAGTTAAAAATATCATTGTGACTTTCTCATTAAGCATAAAATTATTGAACTTTTAGTATTGCCTATGAATTCAAAAATCCCAAATGTATGTTGCTAGTTCTACATTAGTTTTCATATGGAATTGACAAGAGAGATGTTATGGTGTGAAGATTGTCATTAGAGGCAATAAAAACCAGCTAAAATATTAGAATCTTAATAGATATTGTATTATTAGTCTTTACATTGAGTTGAATCACAGTGTCACTTATATACTTAAAAAGAATCCCAAGTCTTTCTACCTCTAATCATTTTTAGAGAGAAGCAAGAGAAACAGACGTTCCAGGAGCTGTCAGATATTAAAGAAGTGACCCTCTTTAGGCCACTGACAAGTTGGTGATTTGGAAATTTTTCAAGGTCAGGTTATTGAAGAAGCGCTTACATGGGTACCTCCGTTACATGCAGTGAGCTTATCCAGCTGTCTGTAACTTTGAATCACTGGCTTTGTACCAAGACCTATCAACAGTGGGGTGACCTTATGAGGTCAAGACATAGAGGGAATTATTGAAAAGATTGATTATGCCTCAGGCTTAGAGTGGGATTATGTCTAAATTTCTTAAGTGCCACTTAGACAATAAACAAGCTCAAAAGAGGCTCACAACATGTTAAATATCTGAAATGTCTCTAAGCAGCCTTCAAAATATATGTAGTCATATCAAAAACACTAAGTTATTTTGAACCGTGACTGAGGGGATAAAATTCTATTTTCAGGTGGTTTACTGCACCAGTGTGACTCTTTCTTCTCTGTAAATGATTAAAAGTTATTATTTTTTTTAAATTTGTAAACTAGAAAGAAAATTAAAAATCACTCTCTGTTCCTCATACCTCCCTTGGCATTCAGTAATTAAAAACAAGATTCAGCAGCAACATGTCTGCTGCACTTTTCCTGTGAATTTACTGCCTTAGAATAGTGGTATCCCTTCAAGAAAACCTTATTTAACATGGCAAGGACAGGGTATCACTAGGCAAAGAACCATTGATGTTCAGCCTTTCCCCTCTTCTAATGTTTTATGGAAAATATGGTAGAAACAGATAATTAATCTGCCTTATTCTGAGCCACTCCTGACCACCTAATCTACCCTTTGGGGGCACCTTTCTTTCCCCAACCTTCACAATTTTGTATATCTCTCATGCATAGAGTCTCTTCTGACTTTAAGTAGAGATTCATATTTTTAGAAATAGAATGGTCAAAGCAAATGAAAAATATGGACTTGGATGGGAACAGAATCTAACAAAAACTTCCATCAAAAATTTTAAAAATGATGAAAATGTACACACCCAAATAACTTCACTTTCAGTTACGAGGATGGTCCAGATGTTTTTATCCTTATAAGATTGGTTGCCAAGTTGTCATTCATTTGGATGACAATGAACATGATATTATTAGTTAAAATGTTATAAAAAAAATTAGGGACAGAGGAGGTTATTATATAGGTTGGGAATGTTGTTCATTTTTGAGGAGGCTTGAGGAGTAATGAATGTTTTCCTTGATACGCAGTTGTATCACCACCATCCCCCCTTTCATTGTTGTCATCATCATCATCCTCATTATCAAGTTCATTAGTAACTATAAAAGTCCAAGTCCTATGCTTAGCACTTTATGTACATTAACTCCTTAACTTGTCAAAGAAGTAGGAAATAGAAATGGTGACAAATCCACAATACAGACAGTAAAAATCACCTGAAATTTGCATATGAAGTACAAAGAAGTTATTAAATGTTCAGACATATAGTGAGATGTGATATAGAATCCAGGATTTGGACCCAAGCAATTTGAGAGTCTTGCTTTTTGCTCTTTAATTCAGTTCCATCAAGTTTTATATGGCGATGTCTTTCTGTAAAAATTCTGCAGTAGTATTTGAATTAAATGCTACCCAAAGAGTAAAGATGACTGAAATTTGAAAGATTTGCAGGACTTTTGGAAAGTGTTCTGAAGACAGGCTTTATTCTTAACATACATCACAGTAGCAAAGTACATATAATGGTGTTAAATAATTTTAATTAAGTAATATTTTATCAGAGTAAAACAAAGTTTTTTACAGAATTAAATAGTGCTACCAAGAGCTTAGAATAAAATCCATAAATTCCTGCAACCCTCACCCCAACCTTGAAAGAAGAAACTTTCTTCTGGATCTTGCTTCTGTATTTCCAAATAACATGCTCGTATTGCTGTCTCTTAGTGGATTATCTGTAGCCTGATATTTGTTCAGTTTTGTACTGTGCCAGGTGAGGATTTTAGCTCTACTATGGTCTACTTTCCCTATCTCTGTTCTCCAAACATGGCTGTATCATAATCTTTAGTTAATGCCATATTTGATATTTTAATAACCATGACCACTTTTGTTCACTATTAAGTCATAGGGTACTGTGATTATACTTACTTTTTGTTACTGCTTCTTTTGTTTTTCCTGGAGTTAAGTGTTCCTCACTTTTATTGCTTAATAGTCTTTGAATCTTTTGCCAAGACTTCCCACGCCCTCCAAAAGATCTGAAAATGCTCTCAATTCAATATTCATATAGTCCAAAAATCTCAATTTGCCTTTTTCATCCTTTGTAGATATCTTCTCTGGAGTCACTTTCTCATTGCTCCAAATTATACTAGTTGTTTTTATTAAGGTCTGTTGTCCAGATATTATCACAGGTTTTCCTTTGACCACGTCTTAGAAATTCTCTTGATGTTGCTCCTGCAATAGATCTTCTCCTTTCTGGATCTAATGCCTTCACTGTCCTGTTTTTTGTGGGGTTTTGGGGTTTTTTTTTTTTAATTACTTTTTCAGTGCATCTTGCATTCAAATCCAATAACAGGGCATAGAAGGAAAATTTTTGATAACATTGACTATCTCAAAACATTATTCTTGCTCAGTTTATAAATCTATATTCAGTCATATTATTCATTAGGATGAATGAATGAATCAATCAATTAATCTGATTTTTAAGACATTTGATTCAGTTATTGTATAGCTTAAACAGAGTGGATGTTGGGTCTCTTTCCCTGCTGATTTACAATTCTTTGCATGAAATTTTCTTAGTATTTGAAAGATTTTGGCATCTTCTTCTTATAAGCAGTATTTTGGGGAAAAAATCATGACCATATACCACAGAAAGGATTTTTTGAATTCAGTCTTGTGGATACTTGGTGGATCCTTCTAATGTGGAGAATTATTTACTTCAACTCTGGGATTTTTTTCCTATATAATTTCTTTATTAATTTCTTATTCTTTTCTCTTGTCTTTTCTGGAATCTCTCCTACAGTATATTGGACTGCCTGACCCATTCACTCAATGTTCTTATATATTCACCATTATTATATAGATCTATATCCCCATAATTTCCAAAAAATACTACAGACTTATATCTTTAAAAAATAAAAGATACTTTTAATTTTATTTAATCATTTATTTAATTTAAAATATCTTATTTTATTTTCTAATTGCAATTTGTATAGCTTTTGCAAAACTTCCTTGCTCTTATTTTGGGATTTACCTGAGAATATTGATTATACATTTTTTGAAATATTCTACTTTCTATAAAATCTTGTTCATCCTGAGTTAGTTTTTTTTGTTTTTAAGTTTATTCATTTAGTCATCTTCCACCTTGGAGAGGTTCTTAAAATGGCTATTTGTTTATATTTCATTCAGTACTCATCAGTATCAATATTTTGATGTACCTTCTCTGGAGTGGTTCAGTTTAGCCCAAAGAGGATACTCTTGTATCCTTCATTGAAGATCATAAGCCTCTCTGCTAGTTTATAAAAACTAGGAAGGAAAAAAGAGCTCAAATATCACAATTCTGTAAGCAACATCCTACCATCCTGGGATCCCACAGTTGGGGGTAGCTAATTCAATTACTTCAGATATTAGATCTCCCATCTCTTGGAGTATAGATGGTCTGTCTACCTGACTATGAGTAATAGAAATGGTAATCTTGGGTTTGTCTTTTTCTATATATAAACTGTTTTTTAAAAAGTACCTCTTTGAAGCATATCCACAATCCACCTCAACTACACCTTTATCAGTAATATGTGCATTCAGACTTCCAGCTTTCCAGCAGTTGGCGGAGTAAGTTCAAACTAAAATCCTGCTAACTATAAGATGGCTTCTATAAACTAATAAATAGATTAATGGTTACAAATATCAATGGAAGTGTTAGTTTGGTGATCGTTGTAAATATGCCTCAAATCCTTATTGAAAACTGAGGCACAGTAAGATAGTAAAATCAGCCTGATAACATTTTTTCTAATAACAAAGATTTTTTCCTTTATAATTTTGCAGGAGATGCTGAAATTGACCAGTGGGTATGGAAAACTTTAATGGGAAATTTTAAAGAAAGGAAATCAATGGCTAAGTAAACATAGTGCTTAAATTAAAATATATGTAAGAACTCAGCTGTTATTCTTAAGTACCTCAGCCATATCCTCCAAGTCTATCCATCTGGTTATTCAGAATGCAAAAAGATGCCACTTATTCCACTGTCTTCAGTGGATAGATGATTACATCTATAAATACAAAAATGCTGTTATATAACCCACATCACACTCTCTAGGAATTTACTTGGCAAATTTGAATGACTCAAGCGGTGATGCTTGCTAATTGGTCATAATTGCTGATTGGCTGATCCTTCAAAAGAGAATCTTGCATTAGGTTTCTCAAAGATTGAGAATCTGTAAATTTTATGTGGAACAAAGATATTATAAAGACAAGACATGAGTTTTAGAATTGAATATATAAAGCAATATAACGAGCAGGTGAAGACTGTAATATACACACTGTAGTTTAGGAAGTACTCAGATTTAGAGAGTCCAAATTAAGCAGGTGTTAAAACTTACAGGCATATGTCGAGCCCAAACATGTTCTTCGATGTTTCAAAACTTCAATAACATCTATCATAACTACTTCACATTGTAGTATACACACAGTTGGTTAATGTTGAATTCACTAAAATATCACTATGTAACCTATTAATAAGTCAAAACTAACTTTTTAAAGAATACATGATAAATGAGAACAGTATCTTAACAGATTCCTACCAGTTTCTCAGAAGGGGAAGATCGTAAGTTGAATATTTACAGAACTTTGTCTGAATTCAGATGTTTTAAAGCAAGTCTTTCAGACAGAAAAATTATTAGGATAGGAAAAAGTTTGTGATAATAATTTAGACTAATGGGTATAGTGAGGTAAGTGTCTTTGAATGGTGCTTGATAAGTAAAGTTGTTTGATAAACAAGCAGTTTGTTCAGGTAAATAAACTCCTACTTCAGATGAACTGATTATCAAGAATTCCCTGAAGAAAATAGTATTTGTACATAGTTTTATCTTTTTGGAGCAAAGGTTTTCCAGAGAACACATCTAAGATATTTTAACTTAAGTGGTCTAAATTCGTTTCATTCCTGGACAAAATTTCCTGCACACAAAACTAAGTGATGGTGATACAGGTGGTCTCTGTTATACTTCTCTTTAAAACAATGTGCTTTTGGGTTGGATGGCCTTATCTCAATCTCTAACAAATAAATTCTGGCTTTTCTCAACCACTCTGATGCACTTTTGGCCAAATAATAGAAAGGGGGAGGGGCATCAACAAAATGGCAGCTCTCTTCTCCAGCTGAAACATCGAAATCCAAAAACTTAGCTCCAACTTTGTCAGAACCCTGGAAAAGAGTCAAAAGTTTACACCAAGCAAACACTGAGTAAAGAAAGACAACTTCAAATTGGTAGGAATATTTTGTGGAATTTTTATTTGCATTTGTCCTTCCCAATCCCTGGCATGGCACCACTGCGGAAGAGAGAAGCCTGTGTTCCCAGTGTAGAAACTGTGATGTCTCGTTCTGGCAGGAAGAGAGAAACCCTTAATCACAAATCATTATGTATGTCTGCTCTGACCTTTGTATGGACTCTCTGAACAGTTAATACAAGGCACCCATCTTTGTTTTACCTAGCTTAGAATTCAGGCTGGGAAAGTGGTGGGCATTGCTTGAAAACATTGCAAAGTGAACTAACAAACCACAGATATCTGGGGCAAAAGATTGTAATCAAAACATACAACATTCTGCCTAAGGCCCAGAAGAAAATGTTGGAGAGAACTTCTTTGAGAAATTAAGAAATTCAAAAGGACTGTACATGCATGGGGAATTTAGACAGCCAATTTTGAAAGCTTGCCCAAAGCAAGATGCACACTCAGAAAAAATTGGTGAAGACATTAAACGTTTACCTTAAACTAAACCCTAGGCTCAGTGCAAGACTGGCTAAGTGTTAAGGGAGTGCTCTGGCACAGAGCTGAGATATAAAGACTGAAACAGGTGTTTTTTTCTTTTGCATATTTCTTTTTATCTCCTTACATTTAAGAAAATCCCTGTCAAAACACTACATGAACACAAGGTAAGAAACAGATACTACGTCATCATACACAACAAGAAATACAGTCTTTTAAAAAAAAATTAAAAAGCAAAATAAAACTGCAAGTTGATGAATTAATAGCTAGAGTTTCTTCATTATAATATTCAAATGTCTAGTTTTCAGAAATAAACTGTGGCCAGTTGATTTTAAACAAGGATATCAAAACCAGTAAAGAAAGAGTAGCCTTTTCAAGAAATTGTGCTGGAACAGTTGGATATTTGCATGTAAGAGTGAAGATGCATCTTCTGCTGTATACAAGAATGAACACAAAATGGACCTAAATGTAGGCATTGTAAAACTATAGAAATAGGGTTAAACTTCATGAACCTGCATTTATTAATAGATTCTTAAATATGACACCTAAACCATGAACAACCAAAGGAAAAAAAACAGATAAATAGGAATTTATCCAATTATTTTTCAAATGTTGTGTTTCAAATGACACTACAAAGAAAGTAAAAATAGAACCTATGAAATATAGAAAATATTTGCACATCATTTATCTGATAAGTGTCTAGTGTCTAGAATATACAAAGAAAACTTGCCATTCAACAATAAAAAGGTAACAATTAAAATATAGGCAAATAATTTATATATATTTCTCCAAAGAACATATACAAATGGCCAATAAATACATGAAAAACTGCTCAGTATTATTAGGGATATGCAAATTAAAACAATGTCACTTTTTCCCACCAAAAAAATTAAAAATTAAAAATTGCAAAAAGCAGACACTAACAATAATTGGCAAAAACATAGAGAAAATGGAACAGTCATGTATGACAGGGAAAACATCTTGGCAGTTCCTCAAAAAAGTATAGTTACCCTGTGACTAAGAAATTCCAAATCTAGGTCGATACCTAACAGAATTAAAAACTTAAGTTCACCCATAAACTTCTATGCAAATGCTCACAGAAGCATTATTCAGAATAGCTAAGACATGGAAACAGGCCAAATGTTCATCAATAGATGAATGGATAAACACGCATCTGTTGAATGTACTGAATGCTGCTGTTCCTCCCCCTCTTCCTCCTATGACAGCCTTAAAAAATAATGAAGTTCTGGTACATGAATTAACCTTAAATACATTATACTAAGTGAAAGAAGCCAGAAAGAAAAGTCCATGTGTTGTATTATTCCATCTAATGGAATATCCAGAATAGGCAAATCCATAGAGATATAAAGTGGATTAGTTGTGAGTAGGGGATGGGGTTGGAGAGACTGGATGTGAATACTAATGTGTATAGGGTTTCTTTGTAGGGTAATGAAAATGTTCTGGAATTAGATGGCTGCCTAATCTTGTGAATATAATAAAAAAAAATACTGAGTTTTATACTTTCAAATGGTGAATTTTATCATAAATTTTATGAGATGAATTATAGTTCAATAAAAATAAATTTTATAAAAACAAAAAGAGATGGACATTGTGCTGGGTGCTTTGGAACAAGACCTTCATTCTTAGAAAGAGGTGCATATAAAGTGATAAGTCTTTCTTAGACTGGCCATAGTTTCAATTATGAGTTAATACTGTTTGTAATCATTGGATTACTGGACGGAAGGCAAACTCCATCTGCTAAAGAAGCAATAAACCTCAGAAATTTCTGGTGTTTTTAGCTTTTGAATCAACCATTCCTTTATCCTTTATATGAGATAGTGAATCTCCTATTGTTCAAGTTATTTTAGTTGGGGTTTTGATTCCTTGATGCCCCAAAGCATCTTACTACGAATTAAGAAGAATCGATAGTAGAGACAAGATAGGTTGCTCTATTAGATTCTAATATATAGAATTTCAGTATACATTACAGCATTCTTTTCAACACCATGCCATTTAAGATATTGCTGATCTGAAAAATATGTATGATTTTTTTTTAAAGTTTTGCCTTGATTTGAGATCTATGCTGTGTTTTCTTTGGAATTCATCATAGATCAATCATTAAATCGCATTAATTACTCAAATCATTTGTCATTTTCAGCAGATGTTGTCAGTGCCCCACTCATATTCCTCATACCTTACTATTTTGGTGCACTTCCAGCAATTTCCAACTGCCAGTAAATGTATCTCTGAGCCCAAGGCATTTTGCTTAACCATGGAAAGCTGTTCAGCCATGCTTGTGTTGTAGAACATAGTGTCAGAGAATCAACACTGTCTGAGAGCAGTTCTCAACCAGTAAGTCTTAGAAGTTCACATATAAATATCCAGCCCCCATTCCCTTCTGGTGAAATGATTCAAAGGATTGTGTTTTGCACCTTATTTCAGAGTTTTCTTATAGAACTGAACTCCAAAGACTCATTGTGGTTCCTAGCTTGTCACACTCTTTATTTCCTCTGTAATACTTCCCTGTGACCGTACCACTATTGCCTGCATCTGCCACATTAACTATTTGCTTTCAGTTTATTAAAAAATAATCTTTAGTCTTTATTATTTCTATACTTTATATAAATGGTGTTATACTCTGTATTCTAAGTTCATTTTATCCAGCAACATTTTTGATACATTGTATTCACATTGATACATATAACAATTGTTCATTCATTCCCAAAGCTACATCAAAATATACTTCAATTTATTATATATTCTTATCTCATTGGACATTTAGTTTGTTTTCAGATTTTGCTGTTATAAACAATGCCGTTACAGACAGCGTTTATCATGTCTTTTGGTACACTGATGCTAGAGTTTCTCCAAAACATAAATACCTCCTTAAATAGAAGATTCTGAAAGAGAACTATCTTTCCATCTGGGTCTCGTGAAAAGGGTAGTAGTCTCGGAGTCTGCTTCCAGGGAAATTCAAAATAAAGTATTAGCATGCTTCAAAAAATTAAGGCAAAATTTTCAATACGAAGTTATATGACTTATTCACAATTACCACTTGGCACTAACATTTTCATCACAGTCTTGACTTTTTTGTCCCTGGAAAGCCCCAGAAATGAATGAAGATTTAAGAGTAGTACTCGGTGAAGCCATTAACAGTATTAACATGGCCTTTCTCCACTTCTGCTTTATGAACAATGTGATTACCAACAGCTGTTATTTCATACTGAAGCCAATTGGACTTCTCATAGAAAAGTTCTTATTAATAGTTTTTGTTTGTTTGTTTGGAGAAAAATCATTTAGTGTGTTCACTTGCAGAATTGCATTATTAAGATAACATATGTTGCTGATATATCTGGTCATTTGAAAAACTGAAATTAATCTGTACAAAGCAAGCTTTGTCAGTATTCAGTATATAAAAATGTGAATGGAAAAACTGGAGCCATGCTTTTCATGCTTAAACTACCATGAATGGGGTTGATATGGTCATCTGAAAACAGAGCTATTAATTCATTCAGTTAATTTTAAATCTTTTAAAGTCCTGTGTATTCCCTTTGGACATTCTTTCCCAATATGAATGACAGCAATGAATAGATAAAATACACTTTTTTCCTGAAACTTAAAAAAAATTCTCCACAAACGTGATGTGTTCAGAGAAAAATCAGATCTTACATTGCTTCAAACAGCTTTTGTAGTAAAGTGTTACTGAATAGAATGCTATCATTCTGGTTAGAACTTATATCATAGTAGTCAGTCCCAAAATAATAATAATAACAATAATAAGTATAAAAGTATAAGTATATAAATGAGGGCTTGGCATTAAGACCAAGCTAGAAAAAGAAATCACCTTGTCAATTTACTATTTCATCATTTTTACAACTAAGATCAATATGTCAAGTGTATTGTTCCCACACAGTTATATCCTTTTCATTGGGGACTTTATTTTCAGATACATCTTTTGTAAATTAGATCCATTACTTATATTTACTTTTTTATGTTACTTGTTTATGTTATATTATTAATATAATGTTATGTTTTCATTGTATATGTTTTTACATTTACCTTTTATTTATGGCAAACAGGGATTTTCTATTTGTGTTAGTGATATAAAATCTCCATTTGAAATAAATTTAAGAATACTAATTGTGTCAATTTAGACAGGACTGTTAGATATATTAGTGCATAGAAATGGCAAAATGGATAGGATGTGACTACAGCAAAAGAAAATCTGTCTTAAAATTGGAATCGGATGCTGTTAAAATTGAAAGAACATAGTTCTGGAACTATTCTTTGCTACCTGTATGGACTTACTTCACTTTGTTCTTCTGGGCTACAGCCCCCTCTTCAAAACTATTACCTCTTCTAACCTAACATTTTATTATTTTAATTGCTATTCATAAACCTTCCTATTTTTCAGAAAAATGTAGCATGTATAAAGTATTATTTTAATATTTTTCTACATTTCAGCCTTGGGTTGTGGGGTACCAAACTCCTAGTGTTTGATTCTGCTAATTATGCCTCACAGTGGATCATACTTTTTGGTTATGATTTTTACTGTAAACTCATCTTTAGTGGGTTCTTTTTTCCTACTATGGGAGACTCGGAGCAATGGAAACTTTTTACCACTTGGAATAATTTCTTTGTTACTGGCATCATCTTGAAATTCTCTTTTCTTTCCTTTCCTTTTCCTTTTCCTTTTCCTTTTCCTTTCCTTTCCTTTCCTTTCTTTTCCTTTCCTTTCCTTTCCTTTCCTTTTCCTTTTCCTTTTCCTTTCCTTTCCTTTTCTGTTCTTTCGTTCTTTCTTCTTTCATTCTTTGTTTTTCTTTCTCCTTTCATCCTCCTTTCCTTCCTCTTTATAGATAGACAATGCCACTACTCAGTTGTTTTTGTTATATTTTATCCAGAATTTCTATGAACTGTTAGGGGCAGGGGGATATCATTCCACTTCAGCCCACCTGCCGTATTACTAAAAGTTCTTTAATATTTATGTAATACAGTGGAGGCCTAGGTTTGTGTTCATATTAGGGAATAGATGTTTTTAGCTGGATCAACTTTTACATTTTTTCCTCATAACTAGATTCTGCTATAAAATCTAATCTACCTATTCACATTAGAAGATGTTAAAACAAGTAGAGGAAGCTGTTTATCATGGCATTCTGTTTTTGGTTACTTACACTTCAGCATTTAATTCTTTTATTAAAATCCAATGTCTCAAAAAAATCTAAATAGTTAAAAAAATTCACACTCCCATTTAAGATTCTTTTAATTCTTTTCATTTCTAAATAATTCTTTTCATTTAGTTATATAATGTGTTTTCTTGTCAAATGTGATTTACTGTGTAATTGAATAGATTTTCATTTCAACATGAAGCACTTCCTAAAAATCACTGACATGTGAAAATGGCAACAGTTCCCCTTAAGCTTTGAAAAGAGTTATGTTAAAGGACCAATTTTGATTGGCTTTGAGAAGTTCAAGAGTTCAGTAAATAAAGTAGCTCAAATGTTAGTCATACTCTTATGCTGTAGTAAATGAGCGTGGCACTTAGACACATTAATAGTTCACGGAGTTCAGTGTCCTCAGTCACACTCAATCATTATCTTTTGGTTTCTAACTATAAATATTTGTCCTTCAGAACTTAGCTTAAACATTACTTCTTACAGAAAGATTTCTATGACCACCTAAATTGGGTTATGGCACATATTTATATAATGCCTGATCATAGTGTATATCACACTCTATCAGGGTTATGTGTTTAACATCTGTCTTTTTCCAATCACCCTATAAGCTCTCTGAGGGCAATGACTGTATAACCTGGTTTCCGTTTATATCTCCAGACCTTAGACTCTTTGAGGATGGGAGGTGCTCAAGAAATAGGTATTGAATGCAAGAATGAATAACTCAATATATGTTCAGAACTATTCCTATCCATAATTTCAAACTGTATCATGTTAAAAGGTTTTGAAAAAAAACAATATATCATGAAATCAGAATAACTGCTACTTACAAGTACTGTCTGGAACCATGAACGTAACTGATAGTAAAGATCATAAATATCCTTGGACGTTTTTAATTATTCCCATGGTTGAAAAATAGGGGTCTTTGCTAATTCAGACTCACATGCTCAACTTTTTGTATTAAACTTGATGCTTGGGTCTCAATTTGCTTTTGTATAAAATGAGGACCATGCACTGGAATGATCACTATAGAAGAGCTTTCAATTAAGATACTAATCCAGATTTTTCATATTTGATTTGCATATTTTCTACAGTATACCTTGCTATTTTCTTTCTAAACATTCCAGGAAGAACTTAATACTTCTTTAGGAATTCCTGAATTCCAAATAAATACTAAAACACCATAAAAAAAGAATTAGCTATAGGTTTTGATTTTATTTATTTTTTATCTGTTGGCATCTTTATTCCAGGAAAATTGTTTGATTGATCCAGGACTTTTATACATTTTGACCATCCAGCCTACTTGATTACCTCTAAAGCAGCTGCTTATATAATCAATAGAAAAGGAGATCTGAAAACAAGTAAATTGAATGCTTCCATATTCATATTTATTTTATAAGCTAGAACCCCAAAGTTCACTTTTGCTAACAAATCTCACTACTCTGTTGGTGTTTCTCAGAAAGACATTAAATTCTGTTTACTTTTGTGGACTGTTTTTTTCCCCTAGCTTACAACAGTTAGATGGTCCCTAACTCTGTTTTCCATTATTTCCATTGTTGCAAGTTTGCAGCAGACAATTTTCTAGTCTATTTATTTAAAGACCATTTTTGAATACAGCAAAAAGAAATACGATGCAGTAATCTATAAATGATAATTTAAATAGACTATATAACATTTTCCAGGCAAGATTTTACTGATACATTAATTCCTATTGTAGCCTCAGATAATTGGGCTATAAATAGGCACATATCATAAACTATTCAACTCCTGCCAAGTTTAGTAATACTTGAAACAGCTTCTTCAGGGCCTGGTTTATTCTTTTGACTAAATCTGTAAGGTGCAGTTGCAAACTACGAATGAATCTGTGATACTACGTTAAAAGAGAAAGAGCTGAAACACTTCTGCTTATGCATTCCTGGGAGCCAGTGTGTTACTTGTGTAATATTCTTTGTAGCTAAAATTATTACATGCATACTTTAGAGTTATTTGTACTATATAAAGCAGAATTTGAATCTTACTAATAATTCTCTCATCCATTTTTTTTCTTCTCTTAATTACAGTTGTTTGAGTCTGGTACAAAACACTTCAAGTTTAATTTGAATATTAAAAGAGTTTTATGGCACCATATTGGCTGCTTCTTGTCATGAGTTCCATTTGGAATCTCAGTCTTAGGTTTCATACGGCTTTTTAAGAAAGTGATTAATTATTTTGTTGTGGTAGTTTATAATGTGTGACTCTGATTACTTTACTGTTACTTGGGCTCTAGTGTTGAATTATTTCTTTTTTATTTAGTTTGAAGGATTTCTCTGCTATATTGTTTCTTAAACTTATAAAAAAAATCAGCCCTGGGGATCATATATGAAATTTGAGACCACATTTAGATCCCAGAATTGCAAGTGGTAATTTTTAACTCTAAAATCTAGAGAGGTAACTCAGAGGTTTAAATAATCATAATATTTTAAAATTCAAAACAGCTTTAAATATCACCTTGTTCAATCACAATATAATTCCATTATGGAATCCATGCTTTGATATAACCTGTCTACCATATAAACTATAAGTTATGAACTAATTATTAATATATCTTCTATATTTTTCACCAAAGTCATGTATACCTAACATTCAGAAATTCTGACCAATATATAATAATTATTGTAACATCAAATAATTAATTCCACTTCAAAGCACAGAAACTGTATTTTTTTGTTACAGTTTGTACTTCATTATTAAACAGTAATTTTTAAAATAAAAAAGCCTATACCTACCCCACTGCCAACTATCAAGAATTTTATTTCATAAGGAACAAAGGGCCAAAGTAAGCAGCCTACATTACTGTGGATTAATCATCCACATGATTAATTGATACCTTAGAAAACTGAGCTCTCAAGTCTGCATGAACAAGGAATGTTATAGAAATTCAGAGCTTGGGCCATTGTTGGTTTTAAGTTTCTTAATACTTTCGACTATTCTTGCATCCCCAGAATTTCACAATGTGCCTGGCATATAATAGGTGCCCAACGCAAGTTCCTTGAATAACTGAGTCAGAAGAACAAGAAAAATAAAACTGTGAGTAACTTTAGTATTGTGAATAGAAATTTGACATATCTCTGTTCCTGTATTGGGGGTATAGAAGGGCAATCTTAGAAACCTAGATGAAAATAAATTTTAAAATAATTTAATGTAATTTCCTCCTTTTGCAGCCCCAAGATACTGACATCATGTGACCAAGTTCATACAGCTGACTGACCAAGGGCCTAGGTAGGTCTTGAACTCAAGACATCCAAGTCTGATAAAAATAATTTTGCTTACTTCATTCTTTACCTACAGCCAAGGAGGATTGCTGTATTTACACAACAAGAAGATGGTATCCTCCACCTGGGAATCAATATCAGGAGACCCCTGTTTTATATATATTCTTCTTCTGTTTGCTTCAGCTGCAAGCTATAGGAAAGGTTGTTGGCAACCCTGATAGAAGACGTTGCAGTTGAATTTCTTGATCATGGTGTTTATAATGCTTCAAGCAGTTTCATTCAGCAGGCAGCTTAGTCGATATTGATTTTACTAAAGAGAAAAATTTATCTATATAACATTCTTGAATCATTTGTTGGCGGACTGGCTGTTAGTTATGATCTGTATCTATTAGATTTAACTCTGGTCAAATGGCAATGTAGGTGCAGCTGTTGAATCCTATCTATCAAGGAATGATGTGGGATATATATTTTTTTAATGTAACAGAACTCCTCTAGTTCGAGCCACAAAATTGAAAATTGGCTATCCATGCACCACATTTAATCTTCTGGTCATGAGGAGGTAACTTTGGTGGGAATTTGAAGTCAATAACATAAAATGCCAGATCGTTCTGCTACCTGCTACTGAGTACCACTTGTGCCACTGAGGCCATAAGACAAAGGCACAATAAATAGGCATTTTTAACAGCAAGCAGAGAAAGTCCTACTCAATGAGATCGAATCAGTCAGAAACAGAAAACTTTATATCTCATATCTCCATGGCTCATTGCCCCATGTGTCTGGAAACATCTTTTAGATCACATGTTTGCTACAAGAAATGTTTCTCTATAATTGTAATAGTTTTTTCTTCCAATCTCCTTGGTAAAGAAGAATAGTAAAATCCACTTCTAGTCTCAGTTATGCCATGACAAGTGTGATTCTGGGTAAGCCTGTATTTCCTCATTTGTAACATCAGAGAGTTGAAACCTGTGATAGTGTGTACTATACTATTAACACCTATACATCAGATTTCATGAAAAGTGTTTAAGCTAGTTGACCTCACTTAATTATTGTAAAATCCTACATGTAGTTATCTTCATTTTATTGATACAGAAACTGAGTCTCAGGTAGAATTTGTTGCTTATCTGTATTATGACAGAGCTAGGCCCTGAATGCTGGTAGTTGTGGTTCCAAAGACCACACTATTTTTACTCTATCACTTGACATCCTGTTCATTAGAGATGTTTGTCTTTTATTAAGGTCTTGAGTGTATATTGTAGAGTGGTGTCCTTGGATATCCATGGCAAAGTAAACTAAGTGACTCAGTAGTTCTGCCTAATTTACAGATGGAAACGGAACTCAAATGTTATATGTCAAGATGATGACAGAAGATGGTGTCTAATACATGTTTTGTACTCTTAGAGTTCTTTCTGAATTGACCATGGTATGTGTATCTGTTTGTGTATGCATGTGTTTAGGGAATCTGAGGGCCTCTGAGGAACAATCCTTGTTTCAAACAAGTTTTTTTCTGATTCTGATTGCAAAAAATATCTTGCTTTGGCAGGCTTCCTCAAGTTGTTTCTATGATCTCCCTCTCACATTGTTCCCCCAAAGAGATGACGTTAGAAAAATCTAGCTCACAATAATAGATGGCATTAGTTAACATCGATAGTTTCATTTTGTTCTTTAATCAGCATCAATTTTCTTTTTATTTAAACTTAAAAGAAAATAATATTTAAGTAGTGTAAGTAGCAAATAAAGCTTCCAAATCCATACTTTAATTATTAATGTCCCAATGGTGCTTTTAATTGACTTGAAGCTGTACAATTATACAAAATTTACTTATGTATAATTAAAATGGTCAATTTTTAGTATATTTTGTAATTAGATGATGTTTGATTTCACATATATATGCACACAGACACACATATATGCATTCATTACTATGGAATCCAAATTAAACAGATCTATAGCTTTAATGGGGTAATTTTAAGTTACACCTAAGTGTTATTGGCCTGAACTTTATGCAGACCAGATCTACAAAACAGTCTTAAGATTAAGTAGATTTTCAGTAATAAAAAGAGTCTCAGAACTAATCTGATTCTTACAGATATATCAATCCTATATATTCCTTTTATATGTCCCATGAAAAATAATGGATTCACTGATTGTTACAATATGACAGATCTTCTGATTGATTCAGCTGAAAGTTATACCTGAAAAGCATTCTCAGAGTCATGCAAATGTTGGCATATCTGGAACTTATATTGCTTTGAAAATTCTCTTTCTAAGCAATATTTCTTACTTTGTTTAGACATACAAGTAAGAACAGATAAAGTGTGATTCCACACCCACACTATCATCCCTGGAAAATTTCCCTTTAAATTCAACTGTCCATGAATGTGCAAAGAGAGTGAAAGTTTTGCCATCATACTATCTTTAGAAACCTGTATATCATTCAGAACTTAGCAAATTGAAAGAAAAATAAGATTGAATTTAAGACAGTATTAAAGGGAACCAGACACATTGGTGCTTTCTTTCAACAAGGTTACTGGAAACCACAGAAATAAAGGAAAGGAAAAAAATCTCTTAAAGGATACTGCTTTAATCTAAATGGAAAGACTGAAAAGCATGCAATTATAGGTGTGTAAAAAGTCAGGAAGTGCAAAAGCTAAAATAATGAGAGATTCTTGTAATATCTAGTGTCACAAAGTTGCAGTGCTGTCAGAAGTTTTTGTCTCAAGAGGTATCTTGGAAAGGGAAAAAAAAGCCTCAGGAAATAATAACTAGAACTTGGCAAAGAAAGCTCCTTTATGAGAAGTGCCTGCAGGACAGAAATAATTGGAAGCCGAGGCTTCCTTTGCCCTGACAGATGCCCCTTGGTTCCACCAAGAGTGGACTCCCAAAAAGACCTAAAACAGAGTATAATAAAAAATCATCTAGGGATAATCTCAGTGTTGTATTTGGACAAACAGAAGGAAAAGGGAAGAGAGACATTAACTTAAGTGGACATTCAAACCATGTCCACCATGGAGCTAGGAGGCAATTATTGGGGTAGTTCAGGGCAAAACGTGCTGTAGCATGAAGTATCAGTGAGTATTTCCTCGGATGACTAGGATAACTGTGTCCATGTCCGCAACCACTTTTTTGAGTGCTGAGCTGGTCTGAGAAACATTAGTGTTTAGTGGAAGGAAACTTTCCTCCTGGTGGCAGTGCAAACAGTGCCTTTTGAGAGTTCATTTCATCTACCAGAAGGTTCAATACTTACAAGAGCATATTGGTGGAGAAGGAAGTGTATCAAC
Source organism: Camelus bactrianus (assembly GCF_048773025.1). Taxonomy (NCBI): domain Eukaryota; kingdom Metazoa; phylum Chordata; class Mammalia; order Artiodactyla; family Camelidae; genus Camelus; species Camelus bactrianus. The sequence continues at coordinate 12,886,731 of NC_133555.1, forward strand.
AGCTACTCATTTAGCACCAATGCTGGTTTAGCTGCCAAGACAGAACCACAATTTTGACTCAAGTAAAGCAAAAGACTGAAAGCACATAAAATTTACTTTTAAAATATAGTATCAGAAATTTAATATCATTATGAAATGAGACAGTTTAAAATTCTCTATCATCTATCTATCCGTCCAAGCTAGCTAGATAAGGAGAGAAAAAGAAAAGAGAGAGACAGAGGGGCAGAGATATCCAAATAGCTGTTTTATGAACATCTTCACAGTAAGAAGCATTGCATATTTTTTAAAGATTTGGTTGATGTGAGATGTTAAAGAAAGGAACTGAGGTTCACTGAGACTCATAATATTATAACACAGAAATTAAACAATACTTAGAAAATGAATTCTAAAAATAATCAATTTAGTAGAATGATAGCTGAAGAATTTTATGCTTAGAGCAGGTCAAAGGATAACACTTGGGGTTGTTTTCCAGTGATGGCATTGTTGAATATATTTCCCAGAATCTCCTTTGCTGTATAGTTACAGGTTGAATTTGGCCAAAAGAGGAACTTGCATGAGCTTTGTAAAGTGTAAGTGAAGCAGTGACTAATACTTTCTGCAAGTTATCTTAGTCAGATGCAGTTTTTTGGTGCCCTCTTTCTCATCCACTCTGTGTCCACTGTTCTTCCTGACTGATGACCTGTTGACCACAGTGGCCCCAGATCTAGGCATGGCTGAAACCACAGAGGAGCCACAACTCCCCATTGACCTCCCTCCCTTCCCTTCATCATGCTGTAGAGAAAAAGTACTGGATAAGGAAGAAAGAAGGTCTCCATTCTTATCTAGTTTTGCCATCACTTCAGGACCTTGAGCAATCACTTACTCTGTGCCTCGGTTTCCTCAATTATAGGATAAACATATTGGACTAGACAAACTCTGAGATCCTTTACAGGTCTAAAAATTGATCTGTGTCTCTGCTAGGCTTTTATTACCAGTTCTCTTTGTGCCGAAGGTGGATTAACTAAATGATTTCATCACTTCCTCAGGTGTGCACACATGCTTGACCCCACAAAGACTGCTGCCTCCTGAAATCAATTTTGTGCTCCATGTTTTACTTCTACTCTGGTAGATACATCTCTAGAAGCTCTGCTTTAAAAAACTCACTTTCTGTCCTGAACTAATTTTTTTTAATGTATGAAAAGACAAGTGTAAGTGACTTCTTCCCAGAAGGGATGGAGTAATTACATTATGGGCTTAAGGAAACATAGGTGCAGCTGTTTTCTTTATTTTTAGCTATTTTCAAGCAGAAATAAATTATGCCACAGTTAACTACATATGTCTAGAGTTGGAATAGTAAAAAAGAGTTGTAAGGAGAGATTTAAAATAAGGAAAAATTGGACTATTTTATTGTTTGGAGTAAAGTTTAGATGTGAAAGTAAAGAAGATTCTAGAATGTCCTTAATCATCTGGATTTTTTTTTTTCAATTGGAAAGTCATTAAATTACAATAGTTTAATTATCATAATATACAAAGTACTGGCATAATCAATCAAAAATACTTCCAAAGAGATCTTACATGTTTTAATTTGTATGGTTGAATAATATCAAGCTCAACGTACAGCAGTTTTGACCCAAAGCCAAGCTCAATAGATGTGCAGTCTAACAAGAAGTCAGGTGACTGGTCCTCAGTTCAGCTCAGAGTTTAGTACCCTACTCTTTCATCGTCCTTTAATCATAATATTTAGCTAATCAATTACTTCATATCTTTTAGGGGATACTGAGGTATCTAATCTAATTCATTTGTTCAGTCATTTGATGGCCAGTGTGAAAGTACCTACCACGTGCTAGAAATGTGCAAGAGACTCAATGCAATTTCCCATTTAATCTTTATAAGAACTAAGGTAGATTTTATTAATTATCTTCTTTCTACAAATGAAGAAATTGAGGCTGAGAAAGCTCAGGAATTAGCGAGAGAGCACAGAATAAAGATTTGTAAGTCAGTGTGTCTAATTGTAAAATCCACACTTATTTGTAATATACTGGCTTTTAAATATACTCTCTTACGGCATCCAACTTTAACAGTATATAAGCCTCTTGCTCATGGGAGTAGAAAGTGAGTCCACTAAAGTCATGTGACTTGTCCTTGGGTTATGTAGTCAGTGGCTACAGTGCACTCAAAAGATTGGGGATGCTTGTGCGTAGATACAGACAGAGCTCAATGCAGAGAGATAGTATCAATCTTGTTCACTCAAGGTCTCTTCTTTTAACCTCTATTATTTCAAATGACTAGCCTCTTGCTGCTTTGTGTACACAGTCTAAAAATGCTGCTAAATATGGAACTCTGATGTGAAGAATATTCCATCTCAAGTCAGAAAGATGAACCAGATGACCTTGCACATTTTTTCAAGACAGCCAAATTATCTTTATATTTTTCTAAGGTTATTGAATGATTGTAAGTAAAAGTTCATGATCATTTGTTTTCTCTCTATTTTATTTTATTTCTGTATTGATATAATCAATCATTTGTTGTTTTCTTATATATTAGGATGCTAAAACTCCTATTATATCTAAAAAAATTAGTGTGAAACTTGAGCAGGTGATTACATTGATAATTATCGATTTTTTAAAAAGAGGAATAAATTACAGTTTGATAATATACATCTATGATGTTCCTAACTGTGCTTGTCTGACATATAAAACCTTTCAGATTGAATCCATATTTGAATCCTTTGGATTCAGTTGTAGCTAAATATGGAAATCTTACAAATAGAAGATAAACTATATTAAAATTGCATTTTACATTGAATTAGTTCATAATAAATACAATTTCTTCTTTGCCTCATTTTTCAACCATTAACACTAAATAGAAATCTAAAATCAGAGTATTTTCTTCCTAATATTAATATCAGAAAGCATCAATTGTGTGCATGATTTAGTACTCTACCTCTTTATCTCCACATATGCCAAACCCTTCATTTTTTATTGTTGCCTGTATAACATTTATATAACTCTTGGGCTTAGTTCAACTTTGATCTGTTTTGAGAAATTTTCTGATACTTCTGAAATATTCTGCTCTGGTAGGTTAAAAACATGTCTTCAGTTCACCACACTTTCTATATCAAGCTCTCTGCACTGTGATTTGATAGCCCTTCCTATCATGAGTAGAATAGGTTTCTCTACCCCATGAATCTATGCTGGTTCTATGAATTGTTTTGTCAAATAGAATGCAGTGTATGCAAAACTACACCAATTCCAAGACCCCACACACTACTGCTTGCCCTCTTGATACACTGCTATTAACCACGAAAACAAGCTCAGGATAATCTGCTGGATAAAGAAAGACATAAGGTCTAGTCATTGTGCCAGATGAATGCCAGCCAAGTGCCAGGTGTGAATGAGATCTATCCTAGGACACCTAGTCCCCAGCTCACATGCCAGATGAGCACAGACGCTTGAGTGAGCCCCACCAATATGGGACAAGCCCCACTCAGATCAGCAGAGCCACCTAGCCTACACACAGATGTAAGAGCAGTGATAAATGCATATTAGTTTAAACTACTATGTTTTGGGGGTGCTTTCTTATCCAATAATATGTGATAGACCTTCCTTGTTGATGCCAAGCACTTACTCCTCTTCCATCACAACTAACTCTTCTTGCACATGGCTTTAATCGTTTCAGCCATGCATATCTGGAATCCTTAAGTATGAAGACCATAGAAGAAGAGCTGTGTGTGGTTCTTATTAACCATTTATATATATGCAATACTCAACAAACCACCTATAATAGTGGGAGGTTTCATAGAGTAAAGGAAAGGATTTTGGAATAAGCATCTGCTAGGCTAACTGCATATACTGCGTCGTTCATGAAAGTGATCTTCGGGAGGCCTCTTAACCTTTCTGAACTCTCCTAGTTTTAAGCCCAGATTGTTAGCCACTATGCCACGCTTTAGAGAGAACAGCATCTAGACACTATCCTCCTACTTTGGTAAAGAAGCCAGAGAATATGCACTTTTAGTTTCCATTTTACATAAAGGCCCAGATTTGAAAGCCTTACTCACTCCAAATTCTCTTGGACATCTCTATCACTTTGTACCACATTAGCATTTCAAATCATCTCTCTTTCCAACAGCGTTTGCCTTTGCCAATATGTTGAACAAGATAAAATGTAAATGAACTGATTTTTTGTTAGGAATGTAAATAATATTAATATATTACTTGCAGACCTCATTAAATGATATACTTAATACTGTCTCCTCTCATGTTAAACATGTGTTTATAAACCTGGGTAATTTCACTCACTGGTTCCATCCAAAGGTGTAAAACCATAGTGGAGTTTAATTGAAAGAAACATACCATTTTGAGGACATTTGAAATAATCCACAAAAATAATATGTGGATATTAAAAGTACTAATATAAAGCAAGCAGAAAAAAATCACCTGATAACTAGCTAATCAGTAGCGATTATACTCGATTTTGAGAGAAATTTGCAGGTGTCACAAATCTCATCATGCTTTTGCTTGGCTGTGTTTAATTATAACTATTTACAGATTGTGAATAATTATATACATATAGATGGATCTCAATAGCGGATTGCAGATACAAATGATATAGTTCATAAATAGTGAGCTATCAGTAGAACTACATTATAAATCTCTTAGCAAGAAAAGTGCTTCCATGCCCTAATATGAGCTAAACAAATTTTTAAAAACAAATGTTTGGCTCTCATAATTCTGGAGCACTTGTTTTTTGGAACACTGCACTTGGTTTGAAATCAGGGTAATTAGCCAGAGTTGGCAGAGTTTCCGTGGATAAAGTACATGTTTGTGGTCGTTTGGAGTGCATAAGACTCTACCATTCAGTCATAGCTCTTGTGCTTATTCTTCAGGAAATTTGGAACTATAGAAACACAAATGAGCTTATAAGAATCTTAGAAAGCTATGCATGGTCCTCTACCTTACCAATTATTAGACTTGCCTGGTACCATCAGATTCAACATGTGGAGCCCAGACACTTATAAAAATTGTATTTATTTCCTTACACTAACTAGATAGCTTTTCAAAGCTGTGTTGAGCTAAAGAGCACTGGCACAGTATAAATTTTTATTAATGCTAGTTAGGGCTTAAGCAATGGAAGTAACTAACCAACTAGCTTGGTTTTTGATTCTCATTGAACTCACTCACTCTAGGAAGGCAGCGTCTAAATCTTTAATTCAGAAGGCTCTAATATGACTTTGGGATTACATTTGTAGGGAATAAAATGGATTCATTTTTAGCCTTCTGGATGTCAATCTTGGATCCATCAAGAAACCAAAGTATGCTTATTAAATTACTCTGGGTCTAGAACAATGTACACTAATTGAGACAACATAATACAATATTTTATTGGTTTTAGTACACTTATTTTTCCACAGTTTAACATCTCTAAAATAAAGATGTGTTACAGTCAGAAACATCTAAAAATTAGTTAGCCATACAGCATATGAGGTCATTGCTCACCTATATGCAAGTTTTATCATTTTTTTTGATATATGTCTAGATATAGCAACACTGTGACATATAAATTAATAAACCATTTGAAAAACACTGGGGAGGACTATGGATTCTAGATATTGTCTGAAAACCTCTAATTATTATCAGCTAGTAAAGTCAGGAAAGCAGGAAACTTGCAGCACTTGTGTCAAAACTTATAAGAGAATCCTGGAGAGAACAGTGAAGTAATCTTTTAAAAATGCACCCCCGCCCCCCCACAACCAGTGCCAACATTATGTTGTGGAAAACCATTGACATCAACAACTGGGGGTTGAAAAGTGATTCAAAAGTTTTGGACTTTAATGTTAAGATATTTGAGGAGTACTTTAACTGTTTTCAAAGTTACTTTCTTTTTTGCATACCCACGGAGTTAATTTTTTAATTGTCTTTACACGATCGTATTTAATGAGTTTAAATACAGATTTTAGTAAGAAGAAGACATAATGAAACATTAAGAGAGCATTGTGTCATAGTTATTCTGGAAGCAATTTTTCTTCTTTGGTTTAACAAAAAATATGATGTCTTCTCAACATCTTAGATTTAATAAGAAGGGAACTATATATTTGAGAAATCATAGTAAGTAATATTTACAGTCTAGGAATATGAGTCTGGCTTTAAACAGGTCATAAAATGGACACTTTCGACCTAACCATACTGTGATAAACCAAATAGGATATTCTATGTAGAGGAAATTATTAGTCTCCTCCACTATTGGACATTGTAAAAATACTGGTTATGACAGTAAAATCATGCCTTGTGTTTATTAACTTTGAGACTTTCTTTTAAAAATATAATATGCCTTTTAAACTCAGTAGAGAAATTTTTGTCTCATTGAACAATTCTCTTAAGGCGCCACCTATATACTTGTGGAACTTTAAGAAGAATATATGACCTTTCTCTGAAACACTTTCTCAATTTGAGAGTCTTAGAGACACTGGGAAGGGAGACAGTTGTGAATCTAGCACATCTTGGGTCTGCCTTATTTAATGTCTTTTTTTTTTTTTTTTAGCTTATCCTCTTCTCTAATGTTTTATTATAAGCAGAAAGAACCCAGGAAGCATCTTCCACATCCTATCTAGAAATCTCCTTAGATAAATTATCCACTTCATTAGGTACATTTTATACTTGCTACTTTATCGCGAGTAGTTTTGCAGAAACTTCTGCCAGTACATAGCAATGATTCCCTTCCTTTCCATTTCAAATGTTCTTCCTTCTTTTGTAGGATCTCACTGACAGCCTCCTCAGAGGCCATCAGGCTTCTGCTAAGTTTATTCAAAGCCCTTCCAACTTCTGCTGTCTACCATTCATAGCCACTGTCAGTTTTTAAAGCTTTGTTACACAGGACCCCACCTGTGGTACCAAAAATCTGTTTTAGTCACTGTTCTCAAAATGTAGTGGCTTAAAACAGCAATATCATATATTATCTCTCACAGATCCTGTGGGTGAGGAGTTTGGAAAGGGTGTAGTGGGAATTGTTTATCTTGGCTCCACAAGGTTTGGGGTCTCAAGTGGAAGATTTGAAGACTAGGGGCTGGAAACCTTTGAGAGCTTATTTCCTCATTCAACTGAAAGTGGATGCTGCCTGTTGACTGGCAGCTTCAGTTTCTCTTTCTGTTGGATTCTCCGTGTGTCTGGTTTGGGCATTCCAATAGCATGGTTGGGTTCCAAAGGCAAAATTCCTTAGAGAAGATAGGGTGGGAGAGAGAGTGTCAGGCAGAAGAGAATCATTTTTATGACTTTACCATGAAAGTCTCATATGATCATTCCTGCCATACTTACTTATCAGTAAAGTTACAAAGCCCAAGCAGATTTATGGGAACAGAACATAGACTCTGTCTCTACAGAAGAGTGATGCTTTTACCCTAAGATGAGCATGTTTGGAAAATGCAGCCTGACTCCATGGGGTTCTGTGGGTAAATTCTCTCAATTTTTGTCTTATGAAATACATTTTTATTTCATCTTTGTCATTTAAAAGTATTTTCATTGAGCATTATATAATTCTAGGTTGGGAGTTAATTTTTTTATACATTGCTATTATCATTCCAGTGTTTGTTTAGCATTGTTGCTTTCTGTAAGTCAGTTGTCATTCCAGTTGCTGCTCCTTTGAAGGAACCCTGTTATTTTTCCTTTTTTCCTCCTAGATGTATTTTTAATTTTACATTTGTATCTGCTTTGTCATTTCTGTATAATGTGACTAGGTGTCAGTTTTTATTTATAGTGCTTGATATTTGTTAGGTCTATTCTTTCTGTGGATTCATGATTTTTATTATCTGGGGGCAACTGTCAGCGGTTATCCCAGCAAATACTGTTTGTGCTCCATTCTCTTTCTTTTTCACTCCCATGACTCTCACGTTAGAACTCCTTGCTATGTCTTTTTGTTTCTTACAGTTTTTTAAAATATTTTGTCCCTTTGACTGTATTCAGAAGTTTATTTCAACATTTCTCTCAGTTTATCACTTCTTTTAACTAAGTTCCCTTTAGCCAAATCTAGTTCTTAGCTGAGATATTCATTAAGTTCTTAGTTTAGATTATTTTATTTTTCTACTGTAGAATTTTATTTGGTTATTTTTTAGATATGCTATATTAAATTTTATAGTTTCCTGGTCATTGAAAATTTACTGAATTATGTGTCTTTTTTAATAGACTTTATTTTTTAGATTTGGATTCCCAGCAAAAATGAGAGGAAGGTACAGAGATTTTCCAAATACCACCCTCCTCCCTCCCATACATACATAGCCTTCCCATTATCATTCACCCACTAGAGTGTTACATTTTTTTTACAATTAAACCTACATTGACACATCATTGTCACCTAAAATCCATAATTTACAGTAGAATTCATTCTTGGTGTTGTGCATCTGTGGGTTTGGACAAATGTCTAATGATATGTATCCACCATCATTGTATCATTCTGAGTAGCTTTACTGCTCTAAGTATCCTCTGTGCTTATTCATTTCTCCCTCCCCTCCACCCTGGGCCACCACTGATCTTTTCACTTACTTTTGCTTTTACCTTTTCTGGAATATTGAAATTACACAGTGTATTACCTTTCAGGTTGGCTTTTTTTCATTTAGTAATATGCAATTTAAGCTTCCTCCATATCATTTCATAGCTTGAGAGCTTCTTTATTTTTATTTCTGAATTATATTCCATTATCTGAATGTACCATACTTTAGTTATGTATTCATCTACTAAAGGGCATCTTGGTTGCTTCCAAACTTTGTCAACTGTGAATAAAGCTTCTATAAACCTCTGTGCAAAGGGTTTTATATGAGCAAAGTTTTCAACAACCTTGAGTAAATACTAGGGAATGAGACTGCTGAATCATATGGTAAGAGTATGTTTAATTTTGTAAGAAACCATAAAACTGTCTTCTCAACACCAAAGTGGCTGTACCATTTTGCATTGCACCAGCAATGAATGAGAGTTTCTCTTGCTTCACATCCTCACCAGTATTTAAGTGTTGTTAGTGTTCTGGATTTTGGTCATTCTAATAGGTGTGTAGTGGTATTTCATTGTTGTTTTAATTTGCATTCTCTAATGACATAGAGTGTGGAGCATCTCTTAGGCCCAATTTTAATTGAGTTGTTTGTTTTCTTTTTGTTCAGTTTTAAGAATTCTATGTATATTTTGGAAAATAGTCTTTTATCATACATGTGTATTTCAAATATTTTTTCCCAGTCCGTGGCTATCTTTCCATTCTCTTGTCTGCACCTTTGATCTGTCATTATTACTTTCCTTTATTTCCAATATCAGTAGCACCCATGCTTCTGTTTCTTCTATCTGTTGTCTCTGTTACCAGTTCTTTTATCTGCCTGAATATCTTTTATTCTGTGCAGGATATGTATTTGAAATAATATTTGTAGAAATAATTTGAAATCTTGAATGATGTTACTTTCTTTTAGAAATGATTTTTATTTGCTTCTTTTAGGTACCAGGGCACTATTAATCCTGTTTCTTAGTGAAAAAATATCTGTAAAGTACCTAATATATGTCAAGTGTTCTTCTGGATCCTGCAATTGAGTAGTAAACTAAGTAGACAGAGTCCTTGTCCTTGTGGAAATTATATTCTGCTTTGAATTTATCAAACTCTAAATATATGGAAAATTTGTTTCTTTTTATATCAATTCCACACTCCTTTGGCATAAAAAAACTTCATTTTCCTTTAAGTGACTATTTTTATCTATTAAAAATATTTCTCATGGAACTATAAATTATGAGTCCCTTTTGCAGTTCCCCCATAGTGAAAGTGTTTTGTGGACACGGGAAGGGAAAATTAGAATAAATCAAAATATTAGTTGTTTCAAAAATAACTTTAATTGCTGAGGAATAAATATGATAAATAACCATTTATTTTTCAAATTATCAATACCTTGAATTTATCCTTTTAGATTGAAAATTCAATTATGTAATTTGTCTATTTATAGACAGACTACATTGTCCTTTCTTTGAAATGTAAATTTGATTTTTTACAGTAACTTTTCATAGAAATAAAAAATTAAATGGCTCAAGTACACTTAATATCTACTCAGTATTTCTTTTTGTTATATTTACAATTATATAGAATTTCATAATTTTTCAATTAACTTCTCTATAGGAGAAATAAGTTTATAATAAAAGCTATTAACATCCAAATTCGCTGCTCCCAGAAGTAATTGAAAAAATGCCTATTATAATTGCAAGTTCTTTGAATAAAACTGTGGTTTAACATTTGAGACATAATTGACTAGAAATACTACTGTTTTTATTCTGAAAATGTTAGCTGAATGTATGCTCTTTATGTCTCTATTCAAATTTATCCACTGAAGTTATGATTATAAACTTACAGTATAAAAAGCATACTCTACATTCAAACAGTGCTTAACTTTTTGAAAAATATTTTATAGTCATAATCCCATTTGATACTTAAATAACTCTCATATAGGCAATACTGATGTTATATATGCCATTTTATGGATGAAGAAAATGAGGCTCAGAGAAGTTACTTCTCAAAGCTTACATAGTAGGGTAGTATTTGAGTTCATATCACCAAACTTCTGACTTCTAGACTTGTCCCTTCCTTACACTTTTCTAACTATATTCTGCAGATCAGCGCTCTGAGGGATGAAATATTAAACATATTTTTAAAGGCTCTATGGCAAATAAATCTGAACAATTCCAATTATTGCAGATTCCCAATGTATGTTAGCGTATTAAGAACTCTGAGAAGTCCATTGGTACTGTTTAACTTTGTTGACTCCAGCATCTCTCACATTTATTTGTGCATGGAATTCTTATTTTAAGAGACAAGTATTCATATTCTGTGTAAATGTGTTCTATAAAACATATTACCCAAAAAGCAATACTGTAGTATATGCTATTTTTGATCTTTTATCCACTGTCTCTCTTTTTTCAGGCCAAAAGCACTCTATAGAATTCCAGAAGACATGCTATATAGTTTTTATTCTCAAATTGTTTTCAATTCTCCTAGGAGGCAGATAACTTCACTAACCTGAAACGTTTCACAAATCGCATTATGTCATGATGGACACAGCCAATAAGTGATATGGTTGCTGAGAAGATGGGAAGATGGAGTGATCAACAAGGGCAAAGATTTCTCAGGTATGTTTCATGGAGAAGGCTGTCCTAAAGAGTACTGAACTGACATCATTTTCTATAAACTGGTATACTTGGCTAGATCATTACTTTTCAAACTGTGCCTGATAAAGTTCTTGAGACAATATGGCAAGGAGGAAGCTGGGAGCAATTTTGTGGCACTCAATTCCCTTCTGATTCACCCTGAGAAATTCCCCTGATTTCCATATTGCTCTTCTTCATCAGATTTCACGTGAACGATGGATTCTCAGGGTGAAATTGAAACCAGTTCCATTGGAAGACTAGTTCCTTTCTGTTTTAACATTCTGAGAATTTCAATCTATAGAAAACTGAAAGGGGAAAATCTGATCTATTTTAAATTTTATAATATATAATCAATCTGTATACAGTGTTCATACTTTTAAAAATATTTTAAAGGATGATGTTATTAATTAATGAACAAAATTTCTTAAATGATCTGTTTGGGAAACCACTGGGCACTCAATTTGAATCTTGGTAGATATTAATATTTTGCAGTAATATGTGATTACACAAAGCAGAATTGCAGAGTATTCACTTATTGTTCAATATAACATTATATGCTGATTTAGAAAGCAGTCTTTATATAATTTGGTTTCTGGAATTATTGATTAATCACTAGCAGAAATTTTAAACACTAAGGGGAAATTACTTTGACTATTCATAAAGATTAAAGTTCAGAATAAATTCCTCTCATGAACATGGATTTTTAGAAGTGTCAGAAACAAAGACACACACTTGAGCTTTGGAAGAAGAGTTAAGATCTGAGAAAGAATCTCATTTTTCAAAGACTATTTAGATATCCAAAAGTCTCTCTTGGGGTGAGAAAGTTTCCAAAAGGGAACCTTTCAAGATGAAGCAAAATGTGTTCATTTCTTTCTATCTCAACAATGACTCTAACTAAAATTATACCTAAATTGTGTTCCCTGAGATAAACGGAACTCCACCATCACCTTCAGAGGGATTTATCAGGCAGGTCAATAAAGTTAAGTGGGAGTAGATTGCCTCTTTGAGATATATTAATGAGCTTTTACCACATAATGGTTCCCTAATCACCTGCCTTAATGTACCTTCAAAAATTAAGCAATTTATCCCCTATCACCTGAGTGACTTAAATATTGGAAATTTTTCATTCCTAAGTCCAACTTGTTTAGGATGACCTTTAAAGGAAGTGGTCAAGTAGGGAAAATGTACAAATTTACTGCTTAAAAATCCCTTTGTAATAAAAAAGTTGAGTCTATAAGGTACTGCCAAGAAGTCATTTAGTCTGTAGATGAAAAAAGCAACAAAAGTAATGATGGCAACTTTTAATTCTAAGGTTTCTTCTATATACGTGGGGAAAAAACTACCTTAAAATACCACATGCATCTTCTCCATTTGATTTCATTAATGTATAGATTTATCAGTTATCAGTGGAAACCCATACTGAAATGGGTTTCATAGGTATACAGTTAAACACAGCCTGATTGTATGCATGTCACCAGGTTTAAAGTGAGCTGTTCCCATTTTACTCAAATAGCAAACGGTCTCATACAGTCTACTGTATGGTATCCAGCAATGAGACCTACAATCTGGGCATCTTTGAGGCAATTCACTTAATTTAGCTGAATTTCTGTTGTTTAGTCTACAGGAAAGTTTTATGTCAGAAAACTCAAGTAAATGAAAGCACCGAGGATAAATATGACCCATATGTAAGCAAAATATTCTTACCCTCAGAAGACTTCACTCCCTGATTTTGGTATTTTTATGGTAAAGCAACAACAAATTTTTTTGTTAATGTAGTACAGCTTTCTAAAAGGGACATAAGGTGGGGAAGTGGGAAGGAGAAAGAGTGAGATAATGTGTGTGTGTTTGCCTGTGTGTGGCATAGAGTACTGCAATGAAGAGACTGATATCCCCAAGTAATTTAAGTTCAAAATTGAATGAATTTAGTACCTGTGGCCCTATCATCACCTTGCTTCTATAAAATAGCATGAAACTCTCTAAAACACTAGTTTCTATTGCTCTTTTATAAGTTAAGTTTCAGTCTGATACAGTTTTTAAAGAAAGTGAAAACTCAATCAGACACCCTGAGTAGATCAAAGAAAATGCAAATCTTTATCTTTTGTGTTTCTCTTCACAATTTAGCAGTGTTTAAGCTTAAAGCCTTCAATGACCATCTCAGTGAAGAATACCTCAATCAAGTGCTACCAGGTATCAATGCATCTTAATAATAATAATAATAATAATAATAATAATAATAATAATAATAATAATAATAATGAAATAGCCTCCTTTAATCTGGGTAAAGGTCTTCATTTGTTATTCCTTTAAGAGCTAAAATCTACAGTTAAAAAAGAACATGATTTTCTCTGATTGTCAGCCCATTTCAGTAGGTGTAGAGCAGGACAATGTGCCTGGTGAGATTGTAGATGGACTATCTGCTGCTTAAAACCATTTTCATCATTCATTCACTGGTTAAATATTTATTGAGTGTCTGTGAAGTGCTGGGCTATGCTAAGTGCTAAGATAAAAAAAAAAGTGATTAGAAAAAGAACTCACTCTTGAGAATGAACCAGTGGAGGAGACAGATATGTATCTATATAGTGACAAGACCATTAATAAGTGTGTATAGAAAATAACCCCAAATAAGGTGATGGATATTCTGACTTAGGGCATTAAGATGGTCTGGGGTTCCAGGGACAGTTTTATACTTAAGGAAAGACTTTTAGGTGAACAAATCAGGCCCTACTTTGTCTGTTCTGTTTCTGGCTCTCTAGTAGGACTGAGATTTAACATTAGCTAAAGATCACACTACAGTATACATAACACTTTTGCAGACATTGTGCTCCAAATAAAGACCCTCTTGAAGTGGTTCTCCCGTTCTTTTACTGTGTGTAAGGGAAGAGTAGTACATCCTTTTTTTTTTCCCTCCTCTCAAGGTCTGCATGGTTTCATGAGGTGGGAGATTGAGTCAAGTAGTTAGATTTTAGAAGAAATGAGTCTGCCACTCAGTTTTTTCTTTCTCTCCCCACCCCACAAGAATAAACAGTTGTTAAAACATTTTTTTTTGTCTATAAAATAAAAACAAATAGAGCCAACGTACTCTGGTCAAAAGCAAAAGTTTTAGAGCCAGGGTTTGAGATTAAATTTGATAATTGGCTCTAATATTTATTGGCTATATGATCCTAGGAGAACGACTTAGTTCTTTGTGCCTTGGTTTATATCTTTGCAATGGACTAGTAACACTCTCTTCATTGAATTGGGGTGAGGAATAAATGAGCTACCACAGGCAAAGTGCTTAGAATAGTGCTTACTTAGCACATAGTAAGCACAACATAAATGTTAGCTACTATAATCCATACACGTAAATCAGTGTTGGCGGGGCTGAGATCATAAGGCAAATCATTCAAAAAATGAAGTAACTAAAATCTATATTGTTTAAAAAACAAAAAGTAGCCACTTATTTGACTAAAGCAATGATTTTCCTATTCATGTAACACCCAATAAACACGTATTGAGTTCTTACTGTTGGTACTGGAGATATACAAATATATACAAAATGAACAAAATGGGCAAAAATCTTGCCCTCCTAGAACTTAAATTCAAGACACTGAAGTTGCATAGGAAGGAGACTAGATGAAATGACTTTTCAAATCTCGTCCTACCGTAGGACTTCAAGAAAATATTTCAGGATTCTGTTTTTCAACAAAATGAGCATTTACTATATGGCACACTCTGTGCTCAGAACTTTTCCTATATGTTTTTTCCTTAGTGATGGAGTTGTAAGGAACATGTTATTATCAGCTTTTTCCTGATGAGAAAACAATGATATAGGAAAGTTATGACACTCAGCCAGGATAGAACCATATCCAGTAGTAAAACTAAAATTCAAACTCAGGAGATCTGGTTCCAAGGGCACATGTTCCTCACCAATATCTGGTATTGTCTAATTTTAAAATTGTGTGGCAGGATTATAATAAAAATGGGACATAAAAACCTTTCAATATTTCATTCAGTATAAAAAAGGTATTAAATTTGTTTATTTTGTCAGAAAGATATTACATGTAGCACTTACTACTTTTTGGTGCTGAAAACATGGTTGCTTGTTATATGAATCTTTATAATGTTACTGAATTTTTTTATTGATGTATATAGTCAGCATAATGTCCCAGTCATGCATATATATGCATATATTCATTTTTATATTCTTTTTCATTAAAAGTTATTACAGGATATTGAATATAGTTCCCTATGCTATACAGAAATTAGTTTATTATCTATTTTTATATATGGTGTATAACCTTTGCATATCTCAGACTCCCAAATTTATCCCTTCCCTCCCCTTTTCCCCTTGTAACCATAAAATTGTTTACTATGTCCAGGAGTCTGTCTCTGTTTTGTAGATGAGTTCATTAGTATCCTCTTTTTCTTTTTTCTTTTTTTTTAGATTCCACATATGAGTGATATCATATGGTATTTTTCTTTCTCTTTCTGGCTTACTTCACTTAGAATGATGATCTCCAAGTCAATCCATGCTGCTGCAAATGGCATTATTTTATTCTTTTCTATCACTGAGTAGTATTCCTTTGTATAAATATACCATAATTTCGATTTTTGAATGTTGAACACACACAGGGAATCAAATCATTTACTATGCACTTACTATGTATCAGACAGTGTTCTAAGCTCATTATATGTATAACCCATTTAATTCTCACAAGTACCTTGTGTGACAGATGCTGTTACTAAACCACAAATTTTAGAGATGAGGAAACTATGGTACAGAGAGATTGAGTAAGTAATAGAGCTGATACTCAGGTCCTGGCAGGAAGGTTCCAGAGCATGTGTTTTCCTTAAACTCTACCTGATACTCTGGCTTCAGATAACAAAATGTAACACTTGCGAAACATTTATAATGTGAAAAGCACTATTTCCCTCATTTTGCATTAATTAACTTGCTTAATTCTTTCAAAAACTTTTATAAAGTTGTAGAGTAATGGAACCTTGTATATTTCCCTTTTAAAGCTGGAAGACGTGGGCCACACAGGTTTAGTAACTCACTTGTCGCAAATGAATGTCATCATCAACAGTAATAGGTACCTTTGAGTATTCGAATGTGTCCAGGATAAGGATACCATTTCTTTTTAATTATTTTACTGATTTATCAGATTAAGTCTGCTAAGCAAGTACTACTCTTATTTTACGTATAAGGCTCAGAAACTCAGATAAATCACCCACACCACAAAGAAAGTAAATGTCTAGACTGCTATTTGAACCAGTATCTTGCTGACTCCAGAGGTCAGAGTTTTATCCAAAGTTGTAGATTGAGATATTTCAAGCAGTTCCATATTTACTCTCTAAAAAAGATAAGAACCCTTAAGGACTATCTTGGGAATAAAATACTATTTCTTTTGACATGTTTTGCATTCAGTACTTCACCAAACCCATCCCCCTAAGTTTTCAGAGAAGATGAAAAAAATTGGTTCAAGGTTGAATACCGTTCTTAATTTTGCCTTTTGAATATACTATGTAGGTCACCTCCTGAGTGTATAACTCTCTCCATAATTTACTTACACAGTGAGATAAAAGTTCCATTACACTACAAGACTGATTACCCAGGTTTTTTCATTAGATGAAGTTAAAAGCCCAGAATCTTTATCTAAAGACCATCTGACGGGAATTGTGCTGACATGATACTTTCATTTCTGGTTGGCACTATATGGTAAATTTTCATTACTTAGCAATTCCTTGCAAATATTGCTCAGGTTATGCTAGCGTGAACTGTTAAGTCCTCTGAAAAGATCTGATAAGATAAAACGGCTGTTTTCCAGCTGTTTCCATTTCAATGTTACCTATAAGCGACCAGAGTTCTGTATAATATCTGTCTGGGGCCGGAAAGACCCCTGATGTCAGCTCTTTCAGTTTCCCCCTAGACCAGTGTGATAGATACGAATGTGTACTATCTCCTTTGTTGTCCTTTTTGAGTAAAGTTTTAAGTTGTCACTGTTTGGGTTGCAACAATGAATTATCCACCTAGAAGTCTGAAAATAGCATTTCATTATCTGCTAATGGATAATTTTTTTTTATTGGTCAAGTACAGCTAAGAATTCTCTTACACTTCAGAGAGAACTATTTCAAAAACAGATTAGTTGGGGAAAAAAAGAAAAGTCCTTTGATAACCCAATCTTCATTTAGCTAATCTGTAGGTTAAAGTCAGACTTCAGTGTGTTTCTTAAAGAGAACTTGAGAACTAGCTAAAAAAAATCACCAAATAATGACTAACATTTACATTGTTATCTTAAAATACGTGTGAGTAATGTCGATATGTGGGTGAAAGCTATCATGAGAATATAATGTCCAGTTATGGGAATGCAGAGTTGGATTTCAGGGCTTATGAACTGTTTTATGTTGTATCTAATGTATATACTGACTCACTATATAACCTCATTCTTCTACATGGATTTACTTCAAAGCTTGTAAAAATATATTTGTAGATTACTAACTGCCTAATCGTAATCAAGCACATAGGATGTCTGAACGATGAGGGAGTGATAATGATAATGTTGTTGCTGATGCTAATGACCGTAACTTGCAGTTATTGAGTTATTAGTACATTCTGTCTTTCAACTTAGTGAAATACCTCATTTAACACTCAAGACAATGAGTCTTGTATGTACATAGGAGATATATATTATTTGTATTATCTCAATTATATAGAGCAATTGGTATTTAAAGAGATAAATATTTATGCAACTCATGAGGCCGAGGTGTGATTCAAATCCAGCTTTGTCTAACTCAAGAGACAGTGATTTTAACTCATCTTAAATTACAGGCAGCTATTAAAAATAAGACACAAGGACATGCCTTCTCATGAATCATGGTACTTTTTGTGGTATCCCCTCACTTGGAAAAAAAATTCTTACAATTGTTTGCCGTTACAAATGTATGGTAGTTTCTCTGCATTCCCCAAGTTTGCTGTACTTGTTAATCTTCTTTCTTCTCAAAAACAAGTACATTCAGATTGGACTTCCACTTCTGGTCATAATTTAATAATTGTTATGAAACTAGCCCTTCTACCAGATAAAACTTTATAATTTGACAAAATAGATGAAACCACTGGTTTCAAGAGTGGCCAGCAGGCAGCACAAGACTGTGCTGACTGAGAGAAGAAAAACTCATCATGTGAGCATTGCAATAATCCAGTTCTCTGCCTGAGTATAATTTCATGACCATATTTCAGAGAGCTGTGATCCAAGCATAGCTTGGGAGTCCAACTGAGCTGAAGAGGCACGCAAGAGTTTAGGCAGCTATATGGTCAGAATCTGCAGCACAGAACAACAGAGAGGAGGTTTCTGAGCAGAACGAGGGCTTTGTAGTTCATAAGAGTATTCTCTGGCTCAGGACTGGGCTCTGCACATGCAGAGCAAAACCTCCCAAAACTTCTCAGATAATGTGAAAAGTGAAGGGGTACTCTAAATAGACTTTCACAAGTTAATGATATGTGTTGTTCCCCATAGCAAACCAGTGAAGACATAAAAGGAGAAATAGCTACAAAATCAGTAAGAGAAATAAAATGGTGTGCTGAAATAAATGATAATTTAAAAGAAAGCAAAAGTACAAAAGAGAAAACACTGAAGAGACAAATAGAAGACGATACATTTAAACCGAAAAGATCAATAATTATGTTAAATGTAAATATACTAAACAGTTCCAATTAATAGGCAGCAGTTTGGTAGGCTGAATGAAAATAAAACAGATCCAATTATGTCTTTTCTACAAGACATGATTTTAAAATATAAAACATTGTCAGACTGGAAATAAAAGAAAGGAAAAAAGCACACAAAGAGTAAAGTAAAAACAGATGACATGGTTATAGTAATACCAGGCAATGTGTGTTTCATGACCAAAAGTATTATAAGAGGTAATGAACAATACATTCCAAGAAAAGCAATTTATCAGGAAGACATAATTATAAATACATATATATATATATGTAATAATACAGTATTAAGATGTATGACTCAATAACTGTCAGAAGAGGAAAAATAGACAAACACACAATTATAGTCAGATTCTTAACATCCCCTTCTCAGAAATTGATTGGACAAGCACAGAAAATAACATGTATATAGAAGATCTCAACACAATCAACTCACTTGACCTAATTGACATATAACTGTGACATATAATATTAAACTCTAGAGTATAGCCTATTTTCAAGTAAATAGGAAACACTCACTAAGATGGATCACACCCTGGGCCAGAACATGACTCAATAAATGTCAAAAGTTTGAAATCTCACAGAGTGCATTATCTGAACAAAACAGAATTAAATGACAAATCAATAATAATAACATAATGAGAAAGTGCCTCATATATTTGGAAATTAAATTGTACATTTCTAAGTAATCCAAAAGTCAATAAGGAGATTACAAGGGAAATAAGAAAATACTTTGAAAAATAAAAATCAAAAGTATGTATCAGAATACATAAATACCTTCACATATCCTTCCCCTCTGCATGTCTGTGTCTCAAATCTTCTCCTTTCTCTTATAAGGATTCTAGTCCCACCCTGATTCCAGGAAGACCTCATCTCAAGATCCTTAATTATCTATAAAGACTCTACTTCCAAATTAGGTCATATGCAAAGGTACCTGGGGTTCGAACTAGGATATATCTTCTGGGGACCACAATTCAACCCACTACATCCCCTGTCTTACACCATGCAGCAAATGAATTATAGATCTAAAAGCAAAAGCTAAAATTATTAAAAATCCCAGGGGGAAAACCATAGAACATCTTTATGATATTAGGTAAGCAAAGTTTTCATAGATAGTACACAAAAAAGCTTGAAGCATAAATGTAAAAAAAGTTGTGCATTTATGTTATGAGGTTTCATCATTTTTTTTGGTACTAGATTTTGAAAGGATTAGCAAGGAGTTTCACTTATTGCTAAAAAGAAAACTACAGAAATTTTTATTTAAAAAAAAGACAATAAAGACAGAATGCTGTTTTTTTCATTGCACACAGGCTTCTTATTAGCCAATCACTTTTACTCATTTTTGAAAGAATGAAAAATGACTAGCATTACTCAATATTCTTTTGTTTCATCAAGAATGACAATGGTTTATATGATTTCTGCTTCACACCTGAGTAATAATCACGCATTATATAAATTTTTAACGAACTGAAAGAAAACCATGTCTCTATAAAATATTCTTAAATACCTAGTTAAAATGGAGTGTTTTCCTTTGACTGGCAGCCTTATATGGGCTTTTTCTGAACATGCCCTTTGGAAAGCATATCCTGCTGGTACACACAGCTCCTTTTGGATCCACAGATTACTTAATGCACATCACAGCAAGTAACACCACACACCTGTTGCTTTTTTGTGTCTCCTTTTTGTAAATTTAATTCCACAGACTAATTAATGTCTGTATCCAACATGGAGTTACTGGGGGGAGAGAGGAGTTCCATGAAGCATCTGGTTGGTTGTCAATGTACAGTTATGAAAAGAATCATCAGTCTATGTGACTATAGGAACAACCAAAAAGGCAGGAGTGAGATATGCCCAGTAATGCCTAGGTTTCAAGTGTCCAGAGCCAAATATCTCAAATCAAGAATGTGAATGAGTCGTGGAGAGATCTGTCAGAAGAAGAACCATTCACATTCACATTGTTTTCCAGGTTACAGACTCCTGGAAGGCATGACTGCCATGTCGCCTGAAATTCCCATGTTACTGCTGAGGCACTTTGGCCCCAGTGATTGATGACATAACCAGTTTTATTAGGTGACTTGGTTTGACCATTCTTTTAGGCAGTGTCCTGTCTTGCTATGCTGTATCCTTGCTACTCCATTCAGTGCCTTTAATAAAGAGCAGAAAGATGCCTAAGAATATATTCACTCTATTTGATTTTATAGATGAAGGAACAGGCATCCAATTTTTACAATATGAAATATATATCTACATATCCCTTTCATAAAAGTACCTCAGACTTTCTTTTATTTAAGAATTATTGCTGGAACTATGGGTTGGTGAACAGAATTGAGATATTCAGCCATTAGCCGCAAGAACAATCTTTGATTATACTTTTGCAAATACTGTGAAAATAACAATAAAAACAATAAAACTCTATAAAACAATAATTGTAATATACTAACATTTCAGAGTTAATAGTTTCTTTAGCTTGGGCTTTTATCCTCAAAACAGCAGCCTTGAAGAGTTTCCTTGATAAGCTATTTAAAAAAAAAAAAAAAAGTTTACAGAATCACTAGTGTCATCTGTTGGTGAAACTGAAAAATACAACATACCTTAGAATTGGATTTCTTAAAAAAAAAAAACTATCATTCTTATAAGACCCACTGAATAAGCATCTGTGGGATTTTGAGACTATAAAACTCTTTGTGTCTCATTTTATCATTTCTTCTCATTAAAAAATTAGTGCTCTTTTAGCTCATGGTTGAAGAATGGCAAAACTGTTTCACAAAATGAGTTAGACATGTGAGTCTGTTTTAGATAAATGGATATATATTTACCTAGCAAACAGGGATGCTACTGTAGGATAAAATAACAATAATACCTCCCTCCTTTTCTATTACTAGCTGTATTGATATAGTAGGGCTGCTTTGAACTTGGGCAAGGTGACATTACGAATATTAAGTTTGGAGTATGGGAAGATGAAAGCAGCTAATTTAATCATTTCTTTCAATTGAGTCTTAATTCTTATTACCTGAAACAATCTACATCTTGTCTACTTTCTTGTCTTCCCTACTTTCAAAAGCTCATAAATAAGTGAAATGGCAGTGATTTTAAAATATAAAAAGCAATCAAGAAAACCAAGCCATGTCTTCCTGTAGTTTCAAAAAGAGTTAGAACAAGAAGGGAAGACAGGAGTAGAGGAAGGGAGGAGAAGGGAAGGGGATACAACCAGAACCAGCCCCTTCGGATGTGCCAGGGAAATTTCATCTTTGTCATTTAAGGTGGTCTCCAACCAGTATCATTGGCAATTAGTAGAGATTTTGCTTAAAATGCAGAATCTCAAGCCCCATTGAAATCTAATGAATAAGAGTCAACATTTTGATAGTATCTTCAGAGAATTTATGAAAATGTTAATATTTAGAAATCATGGATCACATCACTTGGCTTGTTTAAGTCTCACCATGCTAGGAGGCACATACTTTTTTTCCCATTTTACTGATCAAGAAGTAGATCCTCAGAGAATTTCTCTTTACTTTCCCATGTGTTCCAAATATGGCAAGAATCTCTCAGCAAAGTTTAATTACTGTGCTTATCAGAAATGACATTTTGTAGAAATTTGTTTGCTAAATCAATCGCTTTATCATTTATGTGTGAACATTTTTTTTCTCTTAATAGACAGAATAGAGGCTATTTAAGCATCTGTAATCCTAACGCCATGTTTGTCATGCCAAAAATATTTAACAATTTGAGAGTATGTATGTGTATAATTATATCAATATTCTCTGTACCTTTGGGCGAAGTTTTCAACTTCTATTAGTTTCAGAGTCATTATCCGTAAGTAATAATCTGATAGTGAAATGGCGGTTCTCAATTCTAAAGGACCTTCAGCCCTTTTAGAGAACAAATAGTTCATAATGCCTCTTTTATTATCCTGAAATTAAATTCACAGACATTGTTGTCTATAATCTAGGAAAATGGAAAAGTTATATAATGCTCTAAATTGACATAATGGAGAAGCAAAAGGAAATCAACTGATGGAATAATATATTTTTCACTGCGTAATTGCTTTAGTATGACTACACTAGATGATAAAATACAATAGTCACCTGTTGCCCCTATGCTTCTAGAATTGCCATGATTTTTGTGGCCACAAATGCAGACTGATACAAGGAAGTATATTGGCTGTTCACATAGCACAAGTGGTGTGACCACTAGTGATGTGACTTCCCCAAAGAGCAAACAGTTTTTGAGTGCAGTTTTGAGAAAAGAACGTTGATTTGATTTACCCAGTTCATATAATTTGACCAATCTGGACAAAATGCTTGCTGACTTGACTGGGCTAGACTTTAGCCAGGCTTCTCCACACCTCCTCCGCCACCTTCCAGTTTCTTCCAGCTTTGTTCACGTCTACTTACGAAAGAAGAACCATTCTCACTGACCTTTGAGTCTCTTGCAGATCTTAGAATCAAAGCATTCTCTCTGTTGCATTAGTTCTCCTCTTCCTATTGCAGTGGTCTTTTTAATAAAACATCTCTTTACCTAACTCTGAATTTTTTTTTTGTCATACTTCTAGATATTCAGAAAGATAGTTGGCTGATGAAGGTAATGGTCTTTGAGAAGATCTCACATTGTGATCATCTTTCCTAGGCCAGTTTTAATATGGTTAAAGCCAGCCTTTATAACTGAATTTTAATAAATTTTCAGAAAAAAAGGAGTACAATGTATAACAGTCCACAGTCCTTATCCCAGATCTTAGCACTTGCAGCTAGAGTCTATTTGGTAATTTTGAATGCAAAATATTTTGTGTTGAAAAGAAAAGCAGAACTATATTCAGGTGATTATGAACAGTTTTGAAAGTTGTGAGAGATATGAAAAGTTTTCTTCATTGTGGATGACTTTTCCATGCTTAGTAATTTGTAGCAATGCTGGCTACCAAATGCCATTATTATTCCCAATCATAATAACCAAAACAGTTCATCAAATTCAAAACTGCTATCTACAAAACCATACTACTCCAGTAAAATCCTCTTTTCACTTGGAAAAAAATTCTCCAATTCTAAATCATTATAGAGCAAAGAATAAGTACTAAAAATGGTCTGTTTACAAGAATGTATATCTTTCATTAGTCTGAACTAATAAATCCCTGAAATATAGGAATATATGTGGGTGCGTGCGTGTGTGTGTGTGTGCGTGTGTATGAGTTCAGGTGTATTTATACCTCACCTCATCCCAAAAAGATTTAAGGAAGTAGCACTATTGTTTTTATTTTTGTTTCTATCCTTTGATATATTTTCAAGGCTGGTGGATAAACAGGTCAACATAATCACTTTCTTTAAATAGGAGATTTAATCTTTGTAAAGACTGTGCCCATCTAAATTGTCTAATTAATGTTATTCTAAATATGTTACAGAAGCATATTATAAATAGAAGTTCTATTAGTTAAAATTATGGAAAATCATTTGATTTTGTTCCCATTCATTCATTTAGTCAGTCAAAAGATAATTAGATACTTACACAGAAGCTATAGTCCTAAGTAATCTAGGAAATACTTGTGAAGCTTAGATTTTATTGGGAGGAGAAAGAAAAATAAAAGCACACACACAAAACCACTAAATAAACATATAAAAGTATAATAAATGCTAAGGAGATCATTACAATAGAGCTATGATGAAAGACAACCTAGTTGCTACTTCAGACTTGGTAGTTAGAAGAATCATTTCTAATGATAGACCATGCAAGGTGACATCTGCATGTCAGGAGACTACTAGATGTGTGAATATTATGAAGAAAAGCCTGTTAGTCAAGGAGAATAGCTTGTGCAGTGATCCTGACAAAAAGAAGGCCAGTGTAACTAGAATTCAGTGGGTAAGGAGAGGAGGTTACAAGAAGTCAGAGGGTTAGGCAGGGGCCACACTAGAGATTACTTAAAAGTCATGCATTCTTAAAAACCTAACACACTATATTATGCAGAAGGGTCTGAAAATAAGTAGTCTAGTTCATCCAGCCATGATTTGATGCATCAGACTTTTCATCTATGCAGCCAAGCACGCATCCATCCATTTATCCATCCATCCATCCACTTATCCATTCATCTATTTGCTCACAAACATTTATTATCTACTATGTTCTGTTTTTTTTTTTAAATCATCAAGTATAATGATAAATCAGTGACCTCAAAGAACTCATGGTCTGATGGAAAACAGTCTATTTTACAATTAAGAGAGAACCAGGACCCTTCCTTCTGTCATTTTTGTTGCTCTGAGTTCTGATGCAGAACCAGCTGAGAGTTTTACCCAGTTGAATTGTCAGCCTCCTTGCAGTCACACAGTAATGACTCTCTGTGGTGTCTGACAACAATCAAGCCCCTTATCTTCAGATAACTCACAAGATAAAGCCTGTGTCTGTGGCATCGAGCCAGACTAATGTGCCTCTCTCGCTATATGAGAACACATGCCTTTGGATATAGCTTTAGACAGATATGCTGGTGGTGACGATAAATAGATGTATTACATTGTCTGCCTAAGTGCAGAGATACACAAATAGATAAATTCAACAGGGAGGCGGGCAGGCCTTGGGATATCAGCCTCATCTCTGGGAAAGCTGATTGCCAGAGCCTTGACAGAAGGAGCCGATTTACTTGTAACAAGGACCATGCCAGGCTGATCTGACAACTTCTGAAGTAAATATTTTAAAACCATAACAGAAGAAGAAATTACTTAACCTCAGGTCCTTGTAAACCAAGGAAAGCTTGTCATATGACATCTTCCCCTCCGTGACTTTATGTTGTAGTTCCCTAAAGGCACAAGTGTTAACCAGATATGATGGCTTTATTATTTAGATTATATTTTGAGGAAGAAAAAGTAGGGGTAGGGGGAAACAGAGAACTACACAGCATGCTCATTAAGAGGTAGATTTGTCTAACTGTTTCCTAAATGGAATTTCTGGCTCATCTGACCTCTATTTTGCTGCCTTCTATATTTGCTAGAAAAAGGTTGAGGGCTTAGCATGATATCTTAACGGTGATGATTCTGCTGTGGAGAAAAAGTTTAAATGTCTTTAGCTGAGGAATGGAGAAGAGATTCACTAAAGATATCTTGCCGTGCAAATATAGAAATGTCTCACCCTGGTCTCCCCAGTCTTCTCTCAGAAAAAAAAGAACAATCTCCTAAAACTTTCACCTCAATCACCACTGTGTTACAAAATCCCACTGAAATGATGTAGTTGACTTTCTCGCCCAGGGTCAGTTAAGAAAGGCTGGCATCTAAATAATAATACAGTTTAGCTCCCTCTACTTAGAAACAAAACACCTAGGATTTACCCTTTCCCCCTACAGTGATCCTGAGATAAATCTTTCCCCCATAAGTCAAGCTGTTGTTAAAAGCATGTCACCAGTTTGGCTTAAGGGTTTCACAGTCTAGGGTCAGAGTTAAATATTAGGTAGTTTGTAATCAAAGACAGAGGAAGAGATGAGGTGAGGGAAACTTTCCTGAATCCTGGCCAAGCAAACATCTTAGGGACTGCAGAAACATTTGGGGCTTGACCAAGGAATTGCTACCTCTACCCAGCTACCTTAGCAGTCATGAATCAATTCTGGAAGCCAGAGCTGTTTGATAGTAGATATTAATTTGTAACCAAGGACGAACCAATCAGATTTTTTTCCCTAGGAATTTGAAACTGGAGCAAGTTAACAATTAACCTTAAGTCTATGCAGGTGACTTTGAGTGGGTGACAAGTAAAATCAGGCATAATGTGACAGCCATTGACACAGAAAACAGCAGAGTTCTGTAGACAGAAAATAATAAAATTCACACTGAGAAAAGCAAAGATCTGTGCTTCTGTCGTCTCTGCCCTTGATTCCTTCCAATTTCCTTTCTTAGGTTAACTGAGTTTAAAAGGCTTTTATCATTGGAAACTAAAACAAGAGACAACTCAAATATTTTGGCCCCAAAGCTTATTTTCTCAGTTGCCAGTACTGCAGTTTACCTTGAGTATATGTGCATCAGAATATTAAATAACTAGTTTAGTATTCTTCAAAGTCAGTAAAACATGCTAGAAAATTTTGTTTAATCACCTAAAATGTACAAGGCTCTGATAGTTTGGAAGGAATAGAGAGATTAATAAGATGTCCCTGACCTTGTGAGTGAGTGGGTGGGGCTCCTTGTCACTACCTTTCTGTAATACTGTTGTGTACAACATACAAATATGTATATGGAATGAGAAGATAATCTAAAGTGAATGTGTAGACCACAATAGTCATGATTTTAACTGGTACATTCAGACAAATTCAGAGTCAGAGAAACATCTGTAGAGTTTTCAAGACTGTAATAAACCAAGTTCTCTAAGAAGAGACTGAAGTGAAATGATGTGATAAGCTCCTCTACTTATATAGACCTGTCCTTGGGGAAATCCAATTTCAAATGCTTGGGGAATCTATCCAAAGAGAACAGTCCAGTAACCTACTAGGAAATCTATAAATCCAAGATGCTAAATGTCAACCTACTTTAGTTGGATAGAAAACCTTGGCAATTAATCTCTAGAGGCAACAGTTGAATGTGTTGGAAAATGATTATGGAGTGAGGTTGTTAATCAGACTTACTTGGCAGGTGATTCATTAGATAAACTAAGAAACCAGTGATGAAAATTATCAGAGGACTGGGCTACACTCAAGTTTATTAACTTTTTCACTGGGGTACAGGGAGTCTAGTCCAAAAAAAAGGACTTAAAATGTGTGGATATCCAGCATGCCATGGTAGTAACAGAGATTTGATTAGAGAAATGATTAAAGAAAACTAAATTGTAACTTCAGTACTCCTGGAGGTGCATTAGTTTGACACCACCCCGTATCACAGACTGCTCCCAGACTTCAGCAAACAAGTAATTATTCTTGGTTCACAAGACAGAATCCTCAAGCCAGCATTCAAATTCCATCTCCACCACTCAGCACTATATAGCTTTGGACAAACTGCTTCACGCCTTTGAGCTTGTCTCTTTATCTGTAAAACAAGATTAAAAAATCACAGTAACAACACCAAGAAAGGTAATTGTATTTCTCCGAGATACTTTGGATATCAAACCAAATGAAATGAATGAAAATGTTAACTAAATACAGAGTGCTCTGCAGGAGGTAGTGAGCATATTTCCCCTCTGGTGTCCCTCATTTCTTCATCTTTGATCATCACCATTAACACATGCCCATTTATTCATCACTAGTCCAGCGTGTTCTCCATCCTCATGCCCAACCAGCCCTGCCCCCCTACCACACCACATCGTTCCATTCTCTGAACCAAACACCAATACCTTTGATATAAAACCTATCTATAATTTCCTTGATGGCTTCTCCCCTCTTCCTTCATTTGAAAAATGCTTTGTTTTGAGAACAAAATTACTTTTTTCTTTTTTCTTCCCTTGTTAGACCCAGAAGAAAGCTGGGATATTCCATCCTCCCCACTTTTACTTGCTCTTGAAAAAATGGGCCTGTTTTGAACTCCTCTGAGCTTCTAAATTGGTCAAATATATCTCAGGGCTGGGGTGATTACATTAGGTGATGCAGACAAAATAATCTGATTATCCTCCTTTTGCCACTGCCCCTCCGGTTCATTATTTAACTCTTATCTAGGATTGATCCCTGCAGAAGGTGTCAGCTGGGCTCCCTGGCCCTCAGGCTTCCGGGTGGGTTTGGCAGGTCGGGAGGGCCTAAATTGAGAGCAGCCCTGCCCTCCCACTTGTCTGGCAGTGACAGTATTCCTCTCTGGCCAGAGTCTCTGTCAAGTACCCCTTTTCCACACTCCTCATCTGAACTCTGGTGATACCTTCCCACCCCTTCAGGCCTGGGGTGGTGACAGCTTCTCAGTTTTGCTAGATTTGGGGCACCTCACCAGCCACCAGTGAATCTCTTGACCTTGCCCATACTCTGTAAAAATGTCCTTTCATTAAATTCTGTTCAGTTAAACCCTTTTAATTAAGCCATCTTTTTTCTGCCAGAGTGCTGATTGATGTACAAAGGATTTAGCAGAGTGCATGTAATGTAGCCAGCATTCAAGAAATACTGACTTTTTATGTGTAACAAAATAATATACAGGATGATGAAATAATTATTCATTTATTGTTGTTATTAATCGGTGTCAATACACATCATTCCTGAAAATCAACCCTAAATAAGTAAATGCAGGTCTCTTCCAAGATTTCCATAGACAGAGAACTTTGTAAAACCTCATAAAGGCCTGAGATTTTTAGTTTGTCAGTAAACATAATAGGCAAAATCAAACATCAATTTTTTTTCAAAACTGAATTCATTGTTTTAAATCCTGTTTTGATTGATGAATTTTATGTTCTGTTTTATTAAGCTGAATAATCAGTTGTGAGATTATTTTATTTATTTTTCTGATGGAAACAATTTTAGTTGAAAAGAATCTTCAAGTTGCATGTGGATTAAAGGCAGTGTAAGATTCAAAAGAAATGGACTGAGGTTTTAAACATGGATTGTGATAGTATAAAAGCAATTGCGTGGAATCCTATCAGTCACCTTTGCAACACTTTGTAACCTTAGATGAGAAAGCTGTCATCTTTGAGAATCATTTGTTAAATAAGAATAATAATATGCACGCCACCCAGATCACTGAGTAGTTGTGATTATCAGCTGAGTTAATATAGGTGCAAGAACTGAATTTTGTGTAAATTCAGTTACAAGTGTTGAGTACCCAGGATAGACCAGACACTGTGGAAGGTTCTGAGAATAAAGAAGAGTCAGCCCAATGCCCACTGGTGGTCAACAGGGTGGCAGTGAGGGTTGGCATAGGGGAAAACTTAAGTAATGTGTATTAGTTTTCCAAAGCTGCCTTAAAAAGCATCACAAACGGGGCAGCTTAAACACAGCTCTGGAGCATAGAAGCCCAAGGTCAAAGTTGGTTCCCTCTGAGGCTGTGAAGGAAGGATATGTTCCTGGCCCTTCTTCTTAGCTGTAGATGGTCATCTTCTCTCTGTCCCTTAACACAATCTTCCCTCTATGTGGGTCTGTGTCCACATTTCCCAACATTTTATAAGGACATCAGTGTCCAGTGACCCGATGACCTCTCTCTAACTTGTTTACTTCTGGAAAGACTCTGTTTGCAAACAAGGTCACATTCTGAGATACTGAGGGTTAGGACATCAATATTTAAAGGGGGCGAGGGGCACAATTCAACCTAGAACATCCTGAAAACAGGGTGACAATATGCTGTGACAGAGAAATGCAAAGGGCACTTCGAGAGCATAAAGATGAGAAGTCTACCTGAAATTATTAGAAAAATCTGTCCTCAGCCTCATTTTCTAATTTCCCTCTGTATTTAATTAGCTCTAAATCATTTTATGTTTTCTCAATATCCAGGGCTTTGCTGCATCAACTGAACGAAAATACTCCTATTCATTAACCTACAAGTCATTAGATTCCTCTCTTTTCAAGTGTTTCAATGGGGCTGAGCCTAGGACCCAAGTCTCAGGTAAGAAACTAACTAGCTAGCTGACCTTGGGCAAACACGTTAACTGCTCTGGACCTCTGTTTTTCTATCAGCAAAGCAAGGGATCAGGTGGTCTGCTTACTAAGATACCTTTTAGCCCCCACATTCTCAGGTTCTAATTACTGTGTGGATGCTGCCACATACTAACAGAAGGCCCTTCCTTTTTAAAGAGTTCAGCGCTGCCTAACAGGATAATAAATTGACCAAATTCTATACAAAAAAGCACAGGTTGTACTGAGTAGTTAATTGATTCATTTTGAGATAAAAAGTTAATATGAAATTTTTAATCTTCTGGGAGGAGACATTCAATTAGAGTGTGCCTGGTTTTGACTTTCAATATAATGCTCTGCTTAAGTGGAAAATAAAGTGGATACTTCATCACATTAACTTAGAGCCTTCAAACACATCCACCATGTTATTTGGATATTCTAGTCAGAAATTTTATCGCCCAGAACTATCTGGTCCTTTGCTTTGATTTTCCACTTTATGGTATGTAGCTGCTCATGAAGGGGTCCAGAAGTGTCATAAGAATAATGTTGAACTGAAGGCATTAGAGATTCAATAGATGGAGGACGACACTCTCTGTGCACTCCCCTTATCTGCCCAAAAGCAGGGCCTCCCAGAAGAATTCAACTGTCATAAATAAAACCTACTTAAAGGACGGGGGAAAGAGCGACTCCCATCTCTGGGAATAAGAAATTGCATAAACAGACCTTATTGAAACAAACCTTATATTCCATTAGTTTTCCACATAAATTTCCCAGTCATTTTCTGCCATTTACTTTCCCTTAAAACTCTAGCCCTCTCCCCTTGTTAAGCTGATATACAAGTCCCAAATTCTGCTTCTCTGAGTTATATTTGCTTTGTCCTCCCTTACAGATCTCCGTAAGTGAATAAAGTTTGTCTTTTCTCTTGCTAATATGTTGCAGTTTAATTTGCAGATCCCCAATTACCTAAGAGGGTAGAAGTAAGGTTTTTTTCCCCCCCTTTGGTATTTTCTACATCAAACTGATGATTTAGAAAGTATTTGTCTAGTCGACATATTAGTTAATTTAATAGCTAGAATGGAGATAATTCAAAAGTCATGCTTTTAAAAGTAGAAAGAAGCACTGTCCTCATATTGGTTGTTTGAGAGGCAGTTATAGAGAAAGAAACAATGCCGGTCTTAGTAAAATCAGTGTGGCTTATGAACATCACAGCATGTTCTTGTTTGGGCCTGACTTTAAGATATTCCCTGAGGAGTTGCTGCTGGTGTGGCTCTCACTGATAACAAATCAGCACTTTCAGGGGGATAGGGCAGCACTGCCTTGGGAAGCACTCCCTTCTGGTGATAATCCCACACATAACACTGAAATGTATGTTAGCATTCCTGGTGGTTCAGGGATATAGGTGTCCAAATGCCCCCCTACTGTGAGTCACCATACTATCCATAGGAATACACGTTACAATTCCAGATTGTCTTAACTCACACCAAATGGTACATTTGAAAAATCCAGTTTCTTTCCAAAGTTAAAGAATCAGAGGGAAATAGGACTACCTGATGAAAACTCTGCAGAGCACTAAAATAGCAGCTTCCTCATAGGAAGTTAGTTTGTGGAGTACTTTTGTAAAGCTAACGGTATGATTGGGCTCCTTGAGTGGCCAGATGATAATACAGAGATGGTTACAATGGAGATCATAGAAGGGGGCTGTTTCTAATCCTGCTTCTTCCATTTGCCGTGTACACTTGGTGAGACCTGGGAGATCTCAGTGGGGACCAGGCAGGAGGATCCTGTCAAGTTTGCCCCAAGGCTCTTTTCAGATGCAAGCTCTTCACGTATCCATTCCTTCCACAGCTATTTCTTTGGACTCTACCGTGTATCAAGCACTGTGCTAGGCACAGAAGATAGAGAAGTGAACAAGAGATCCAGCTTTTCATATGTTGGGGGACTAGTGAAGTATGTCTGAAAAATAGAGTAGAGTGAGGAATAGGTGCAGGCATGTGGAAACCTCATGAATTCAGACCCTAAATGCTACACCCCAAAATTAAATTTCACATGGAAGTCAGTAGGGATTGTTGAAGGAATTTAAATACAAAGAAGACATATCTTGTTTTACATTTCAGAAAAAAACTGTCAACTGAAAAACAATGCACAATCTAAAAGTTAGAATTATGTTTTATTTGGCGGACTTCCTGAGGATTTCAAGCCAAAGAGGCAGCCTCTCATAAAAGCTCTGAGGGACTGCTCCAAAGAGGCAAGGGAGGAGCCAGGATACACAGGAGTTTTTGCAACAAAGATCAGGTAATTAGAACATCAAAAGAATACTGTTAATTAAAGAAAACCAGATATCTCAAGTTAAGGAATTTAGCACTTTACATGGGAAGGTACAAGATTCTGTTCTCACTGAAATCATTCCTTAGCTATCTAGGGCCAGTATCTTGTTCTTTCCCATTCCGAGTCCCCTTTGGGTGCACCACTGGGCATGGCTGCAGTGACTGAGGGCTGTCTCCATCCTGAGTTCCCTCAGGGCTCACATCAGGGGCAGCAGTAGTGACTTGATGGCTGCAACATCCCTTGTTTACTGATATGGCAGGCAATGTTTTTTCATTCTCAAAACATTCCAGCAAGCCTGTGAAGGGTGGATTCATGGACAAGGCAAAATAAAAATTTGTAAGCAAAGCTCTTTCTTCCCATGAAATTCAATTAATAATGGCTAATAATGGCATTTAAATTTTCTATGCCTTAATTTCCTCGCATATGAAATAAGTCAGTTGCACTAGGTCAAAGGTTGGCAAACTATAGCTCTAGGGCCAAATGTGGTAGGCTGCCTCTTTGTGTAATTGAAGTTTTATTGAAAGATGTCATGTTCATTTTGCATTTCTATGGGTGTTTTTGTACTACAATGGAAAAGTTGAGTAGTGGCAACAGAGACTACTTGGCCTAAAGACCTAAAATATTTACTATCTGGCCTTTACAGAAAAAAAAAAAAAAAGCCAACTCTGCCCTAGAGAGCCGGTCAGGTTTTTTCCAGTCATAATATTATTTGAGTCTAATCAAGTACTTGACTAAACACCTATAAACCCCGCCTTTCCCTTTCTTATGTGTACTGTTTACAAATTAATAAATACATATAATGATTTGGGGTGTTTTAGATAGTTGAATATATTGATTAACTAAGAGTTACTCATGCTCAAACATGGAAAAATTTAAATACTTAGCTAAAAAAATACATTCCATCTTAAATCTAGACTTAAGTAAATTTAATATCTGAGGATACAAGATAACTTTTGGGTGAGGTAGAATAATGAATAATTGGTATAAAGTACTAGAAAGTAAAGTATCTAAGATAAGGGACTGAACATAACATAACAAGATTGATATCTCAGAGGTGGTTTACTAAAGGTGTCCCTGACGTTGCCTTTTCCAGTTGTCACTCATTTGACTTACAAACATGTTGATCTTTTAATTGTATTATATCAAATGTGATGACAGTCACACGTCTACATAGCCATGGAAAGATGGAATTGCTCAGAGGCCTCATCTTCTCAGGGATGCACAGATTATTGCTGTCGATAATGGAAATACATCATACTTGTATATATGAAATATTTCCTAGTTCATCCAGTTCCTTGGAAGAACTTGCCTTGGAAGAAGTCATTAGCCATTTATTCTCTCAGATTTTTATTTAAAATTTCATGGTTAATTCTTATCTTAAACTTTCCTTAGAAATATGGAGGGATAGATAATTTTTATGTATATTTTATCTATGGTGAAATTAAAGTACAGAAATCATTTATTTTCTCTTTCATTTTTTTCCCCTTATTTTTGTCACTTAGTGACAGACTAGTTAAGCATAGTAAGTATATCAGAAGTCAGATCATTTAAACTGGAATCTACCTTCTAACCTAGAATTGTTACGATGTTTCTTTGATAGTTCCTTAGTCAGATGGATAAGGCACCAAATGCTCTATGATTACAAAGTTCGTTTCTGAAAATTAAAAAAAAAAAAAAAAGGACACCTGAGCTAAAACTAGATCTGGGACTGGTCTGTGAAGGGAGATCTCCAGCATTATCACTTGCCATCATTTGCATGCACAGACCTTTATTGGCACGTGGCACAGGAAGAAGTACACCCTGCACTCCCCAAAAATGGAAGTGCAGCTGCTTTACTATCTGGAAAGAAGAATTTCTCCTTGCTCAGCAACGCCCCAGACAATTAGAAATGCTGCAGCTTAGCCAGCGAGAAGCCCAGAACTCCTACTTAAGGGCAATGGACTTTCATTTAGAATAGCCCTTCTCAGCTTCCCTTTTTTTCCCCCCTCAGTAGAAGTTACTCCCTTCCTTTTTCCTCTGGACTTGTCTGTGATTGGCTACATCCTAAATTGCAGTTCTTTACTGTTCCTGAAAAAATAAATAAATACAAACAAAAATAAAACAACATGTTCTTAATAAAAATAACTTGCTGTTTTAATGTTTTAGGTCAACATTTCCTTTCTGACTTCCATGAATCTCTGAAGTTCTCTGAGTTTACTTTCCACTAAGAGGAAGTTGGATACAATGCCAATGTAAGTAAATCTCAGATCTATTCCAAAAATGAGTTAGACCCTAATAATTCTAAGTAAGAAAATGCCAAAGCTTTATTGTTTGCCAACACTGTACTAGCATATATTGACTATTTACTATGCTCCAGGCACTATACTAATTATTACAGCAATTCTTGGGCACATGCAATTAATTTTATTATCCCCATTTTATAGATGAGGAAATTGAGCTTGTCCAGTGTAGGGAAGAAAAAGAATTTTTCCTCTACCCTTCTGGGTTCTTGGCTGAAATCCCCCTGACAATGGAAAACAAATTAACAGGAAAAAGACAGACAAGAGTTTAATATCATGTATACCTCCTATATTCATGACAGATACCTAGGAAAGCAGAGAAACTCCCCCAAATGGCCCAATCCATCACCTTAAAAACCATCTGCAGCTAAAGACAAAAGAAGATGTTGGTGGGAAGGGAAGCCAGTTCTAGGAAGGTTACCAGGCAAAACAGTAAATAAGAGTATGGTTGCTACACAGATGTAAGTCATAGCCTCTCTATTAATGAGTGTCTAGAGATTTAGTCACCTTGGTACATAGAGGGAGACACCTTTACAAATAGAGATTTCCCTTATAACTGTAAATGCTTCTTATAAAAGGGTAACTTCTATTCAGTTTCCAGAGCTTTCCCTATGTCTCCTGTTTTCTAAAAATAATCAGTCTAAAATAATCCTTATGCCAAAGAGATGTTTTGTGATGGCAAACTCTGCTTCCCTTTGCCAGTAAGTGGTAGATACAGGATTCAAACCCAGGAACCCTGACTCCCAGGTCCTCACTGTTAATAATATTCTGCTTTCTAACTCATCAATCCTTGCATACCTTCTCATTTGAGGTGTTGCTCTTGTATATTTTAGCTAAGCCTTACACTTTTATTTTAATTTAAATAAAGTATCTTTTTCTCTCTTGAAAGTAGTGACTATCTTACTGGTATCTGGAAGCTAGGTAGGTGTTGCCAACTCAAACAAAAATGCACATCATAAGAGCTGTGAGTTTCAGCTTTATTCAGCATCTTCCTGAAAACTGTATTACAGGAGGCAGCCACTCAGCAGCTCTGAGAGAGCTGTTCCACTGAGGGAGGGGAGAAGTCAGTATATACATGGTTTTGCTGAGGGAATATGTACGTCAAACATGCATCTCAGTAAAAGGTCATTGCTAGTTGCAAGAAACAGGTATCTCAGTTAATGATGTAAGTATTTTTCTGTGGATGGGAAGATGCATGAATCTGGGTTTATTAAAATTCTCCCCAATATACATCTGATATGAATCTAACTATAGAAAGAGCCCCCCTTTTTTATAGCACAGAGTGCCTCACCCTGGTTTTAGTCCCAAATTCCTTTTCTGGGTGTAATATTGATCAGCAACTGCAATAGCTCATGACTTCATCCTTGTAGAACTGGACGGTGGGCAACCTTCTTTGTTTTATAGTGTGCACACCTATCTCTGAGGTGACTGAAATAAATGTGCATGTACCAATGTGTCTGTGTAGGGTGTGTACCTTCAAAGTGTAAAGCAAATGTCAGATGTTGTATGAAAGTACTTACAAGCATTACCATTCCTAAAACCAGGAATTTCTCCTACTTTAAGCAGCTGTCTCATGTTATGTACATCACCCTTTCAGAATTTTTTTCTACCACCATGGATATTTGGGTATGTTTTATTAGCTTCTTGAGTTTAGGACTGAAGTTATGTTTTCCCCTTTATCTCCAGAGTTCTTTACTACTGCCTTGTATATGATCTGCAAAACTATAAATCTCTGCTTAATAACTGAATAAGCATCAGTTGATTTTATTTGTTGATTTGTTATTTTTTTTGATGTGTTGATCCAAAGCACAATCTTTAGTTTTCATATTTAGACCCTGTTCTTAATCTGGAAAGTGTTGCAGACCATATGATATCTCAGAGTCCCAGTAACATTTTAATGGAAGTTCTGGTTTTGAGATTTAGCCTTGGGGCCTATAAGGAGTTTCTCAGATTGGTTAAATTTTTACATCTAAGTTACAAATTTGACTAGTTTGAAGTAGCAAAGCATTACTGGACTGAGGCCACCTTGAGGTCAGGAACGTCATCTTCTTCCTTTGGGAATGAGATTATTTTAAATTGAGCAAATCTGGATTAAAAGAGTAATTGGCCAGGATACACCATATAACAAATTGTATCTGTAAGCTGAAAAAAATTTTGTAAGCCTGTGAGAGGCTACAGAGCCATATGTCTTTTTGCTTTTGTTTAGTTTATTTCCAGACATGTTTTCTTTCTTATTTTGGGTTTATTTATTTTTTAACTCTTTTTTTCCTCCTATTTTTTTCCTGTAGAGTCCTAAAATTTTTTGCTTAACCAAAAATCTGATAATACCAAGTCACAATTTTTATTAACATGTTTTCAGGCAGAGTATAATTTTAATTACTCCTGATACTCTGCTCTAATTTTCCAGTAAAGATAATTTTATAAGGAACACGGATGTGATGCTTCTGTATATTACTATTTTATTAAGTTTTGCAAAGAAGTGTGAAGATTATTAATTATCAGGTTTTAAGGGTGGGAAACACAGAAGTTTTTATGAAGTTCAAAAACATCTACAAACATCTTTACAACTCATAAACTGCACTTTCTCTTCCACTGTTGGTGAAAGAATGAATAATTCTAGGATCAGGCCATGGGCTCTCCTGATCCTTCTATTAATAATAAAAGCTAACATTGATGGTGTACTTATCATGTTCCAGAATCACATTTTACACAGATTATCTCTATTAATCTAGTTTATGTTCTATATCACTTTTAGTTACACTAGAAATACCAGTGAGAGAGGATATAATTCACAAAGTAAATAATGGAGATACCGAGACTTTTTGAATTCATGTTCTCCCCTTCATCAGTAAGAACACTTGCACATGCAAAAATCATAGATGGTCAGAGTTTTGTAGGGAGTGGTCTTTGCAATGAGTTCGTTCAATTATCTCATTTTACAAATTAGAATTGGATCTGTGAGTTGAGGTGACTTGCCTAGACACCTTAGAAGGTGTGTCTGTTATCTAATGCTGTGCAAAAATCCACCTCAAAACTTCATGAATCGAATCAACAACACTCTATTATATCTCATAATTGAACAATCAGTGCTAGCTTAGTGGGACAGTCCTTCTGCTCCGTTTTTATGACTTCTGAGCCTAGAACATTTGAGGTACTTCTGCAGTCACATGTGTGATGCCTCAGCTAGGGTGTCTGGAACCTCTGGAGAATGGCCAGTCATCACTCTTTTCACTTGTCCTTTCCATGTGGCTAGCGTGGTCTTCCTTACTACATGGCATCTGGCTGCCAAGAAGAAGAATACTGCTAAAAACCAAAAATCAGTGGAGTATATTTTCAAGATCGTATTACCTTTGTTCGGTGATTGAGGCAGCATCCCATCTAGCAGATAGAATGGAGCTCCAGGAAGCTGTACAAAATGAGAGACTTTTAAAGTCAAAAGGCAGTGGGAAGAAGGATGTTACACTAGCAAAAAGTGGATTACTTGTGGCAAAATCACCTTCCTTTAGAGGATGGCAGGGGTCTATCAGGCAGATTAACTCACCAGTGCTGGCCAGGTGATTCCTGATTGACTGGGTTAAGATTCCACTCAGGAAGAGGCAGAAACTGTAATCAAGTCTGTTTGGAGACATGGCATTTAGTGTAAGTGACTCCATTTGAGCCTGTTATCTTGTTTTCAACAATTCTTTCCTTTTTGTTAGACTCTCAGCCTGAGAGATGTGATTGAAATATAAGGCATTAGCATTATTCCCAGCTATCACTTTGAAATTCTGGTATTTTTCTGCTGATACTTTTTGTGGTATTCACAGATCACAACTTTGGGTTCACATTTAAGTCAGTCATTCTTTTCACTTCTTTTCTGATGTTTTACTCTTAGGGAGGTCATTTTCTTGGAGGTTAACAGCTGGGAACGTGCATTTAAAGCTTTTGAGAGTATGCATCACATCAGGGAGATTACCGATTATTATAAACAGGGTAATTCCCAATGTCTGGAGTCATAGTCCCCAAGACCCAAACTGATCAGAATCAAATAAATAAAAAAAAGAGTACTCTGTGTTGTGGTTGGCTTTATTCCTTTGATAACTCAGTAAATTTAAAAAGCTAAAGCTCTAAACGTTCTTAGAAACAATGAACAGTATATATATGTTAATTAAAAAATACATGCAGTATATTGTGTATATGTATTTATATGCAATATATTGTGTATGTGGAGTCAACTTGTAACAGTTCTACCTAATAAAACTGAAAAAAAAAAAAAGTGCTCTGTTGAAGAAGTCACTTTCTTAAGCCAAGTGGCTTATTCAGTGATCTTAGGTAGCTGAGTGCCAACTTCCCCTGAGGTGACAATCCAAACACAGCAAGTGGTGTTGGTCACAGCACAAACACCTCTTTGCTCAGCTAAAAAAGATAATCAAGCCTATCCTATTATTAAAAGCAACTTCGGCCAGACAGTCTAGGGATTCTTGTTAGGTAGCTGTTGCTTTAGCAGCACATTCTACGATATCTTCAGGAGTTAGAGAGATTCCTGATCACAGCCTCATTTGCACTGACTCCTAGTGAGGGCAGTAGGGATCTGCCAAAGGAGGGAAATGTTGAATCATGACTGATTCCTTGTAATTCCAGTTTGAGTCTGTGGCTCAGGACTGGAAAGGTGACATTCATTAAGGCCAGTAAAACTTAAGAATCTATAGACCACACAGGAGGTTCTATTCTGGTTCCCCTTGCCTTGTGTCCCTTTCTTCGCAGAAAACCTGCAAGTAAGTTTCCCCAGGTTTGGGGTTGTTAACCAAGAGAGAGAAATGGACCCCCAGGGTAAGGGAATCTGATATAAGATAGAGAGGGTGAGTTTGTCCACAAAAACTGAGGCATTGGGAATCAGGAAAACATTTGTGATGTGAAGAACTTTATGATCACTGGCAGTGTAGCAAATCTAACAGTTGTTTGGAGGTTGTATTACTGATACTTGAAATGAGATATGTGAATAATGACTGTATCTTTGCAAACCAGAACAAGGCAAAAGGTGGACAAAAGAATCATAAATACCTTCATGGTGTAAGTATGGTTGGAGGGAAAAGAAGGGATTAAAAGAAATGTTCTTGATCCTCTTGATCTGACAAACTGGGGGGGAAGAAGTCTACCCTGATGTTAGCTAATTCTCTTCCTAGTCACTCAGATCTTGAGATCTCCAGCTGGTGAGCAGTTCCTAGGGTCTAAGGGAGTCCTTTTTGATTGGGAGTCAGGGACCCAAGATTCAAGTCTCTGCAGTTTGGTTGCCATCTGGGTAGTGAGGAGAACCTGGTAGAGTCCTTACCAAAAAGATTCAAGAATAGTCTTTGTTGTTAGTGATTCCAAATCAGAGGAGTGGGAGAAAAATGGAAATGTTAGTTTGGAGATTCGTAGCCAGGTATTTGAGGAAACTAGAATTCAGGATGCAGTCTAGTTTATAGGTATATAATAAACCCTCAAAGACAATTAACAGGATTAAAATCTAATATCTATGAAGAGGCAAACATGATTTCCTCTTCAGACACAGAAGTAATAGAAGAAGATAAAGAAAAGCTTTAGGACTTTTGAGGGGGAAGAGTAGGAAAGCTGAGACGTTATTTGAGTGATTAGAAATATCACTGAGCACTACTTGGGGAAAATACTCAAATTTTGATTTTAAAAAAAGTTACCAAAAGCAAAGAAAAAT
Organism: Camelus bactrianus; assembly: GCF_048773025.1. NCBI lineage: Eukaryota > Metazoa > Chordata > Mammalia > Artiodactyla > Camelidae > Camelus > Camelus bactrianus. The sequence goes on from NC_133555.1 coordinate 12,927,307, forward strand.
TAAATTAAAGATGATGCTTCTGTATTGCTCCTTAAGGAACACTGCCAAATTTCCAGAGAGAGGGGGAAAGCCTAACCACAGCACAAGACAACTTGTCTCTTTCTTTTAAGAATTTTTAATTTTTAATTTTGAAATAACCTCTAATATCAGAAAGGAATAAGTAGTTAAATTAGAGCTTAATATTGTTGAGTGCCAAATTCTCCAATTATTTTCTGCCTTTTGAGATTTTGTAAGTAGCAATAAAATTTATTTTGGAGATGATATTTTAACATCCTCTACTTACAGTGTTCTGAACAGGAAGAGGTTAAGTTCAAGAAGAAAAAGACTCCCATTGATCCTCAAGTGTTACCCAAGCAGTCTTTCCAATTTTTATGCAGTGCCTCAGCCTATCTTACAGAAAAATCTATGTAACGGGTTGAACAAGGCTTCCTTTGTTTTTCAAATAAATCTCTTTGGAAAAAGAGCTTAGTGTCTCATCAGGAAGGACCAAAAACTAAGCCTCAGGAAATTAACCATACGGCATTAATGAATTTCTATGAGAGTAGCCTGCAGCAAAGCTTCAGAGACATCATCCACTAATCTTAACATTAGCTGACATTAATTTTGAAGTAGTTATTGCTAATATGAATTATGTATAACAGATTAAACTATATTTATTTGCAATATTTAAAATTCAAGGGGATGTTTTCTCTTTTTGATATATACATTTGAATTCCCATTCATACTAATCATTCATGCTTTCCTAAGAAGCACCTAATCACACATCAGCCACTCTTAGTGGGAAGAGAGAGTCTCATGCCATCTTTATTCCCAATGCCTAACTTATTTCACTGAATTTGACCACCAACATTTTTATTGGAAAAGTAAGAGTTGACCTCCACCCTCTCTGTCACCCTACACAGTGCAAAGTAGGATTAAGACCACTGAGGGTACGTCAAGAATAAGAGCAATATTTTCTTTGGGAAGAAAGAATTCAAGAGACATGGCTAATGGTTAAGGTTATGGAATCTGGAGTCAGACTACCTGGATATGAATGCCAGTATCGCTTTTACTTGCTAGTAATCCAGGACATATTGATCGTTGTTGGTCTCACTTTCCTCAAGGAGAAATAATGACAGTGTCCACTGCATAGATTTGTCATGAAGGTTAAATGAAATGGTATATGTATATTAAGTCATTACTGGAGCATACAATATTATAATTTTTTATTTTATTATTGTATTATCTCAAGCAAACCAAAGTACTAAAGAGTTTAATCTCCAGTTTACTCTGTGTGAAATAGTACAACTGATTAAAAAATTTTTAAAATGGGGGAAGGGTATAGCTCAGTGGTAGAGTGTGTGCTTAGGTCCTGGCTTCAATCCCAGTACCTCCATTTAAGAAAAGTAAGTATATAAATAAATAAATAAACCTAATTCCCTCCCCTGAAAGAAATTTTTTTTAATTAAGTAAAAACGTAAATAAATATAATACCTTGTAGCTCAAACGTCACTTTCTGAGTGAGGCTTATCTCCTTTAAAATTGATATGTACACTCCTCCATCTTGATCCAATACTTCCAACCCCCCCATCTCCATATGTTCTTTTCTTTTATTTTTCCGTAACACTGTTTTCCTAACCTGAGCTATGTATTTATTTTATTTAAATTCTTTCTCCATCCAGTAGAATATCAACTGCTCCAGGACAAAGATTTATATTAGTTTTATCCCTTAGTATATCCCAAGTGCCAAGAATGGTGCCTGGAATATAGTAAATACTATATAAATGTTAAGTGAAAGGAGGAAGAAGAGAGGAAAGAATGGAAGCAAGTACAACTGTTCTTATTCAAAAAAAAGGGCGTGAGGAGGGAGGGAAAGGAAAAACAAGTGTATCAATTACAAGCTTTAAAACAGTTTAAGGAAATAGTAACATTACAAAAATGTTCTTGCTCCATGAGTAGTTCATTTTTCTAGTTTAAACTGAGACAAATTTATAGAGCTTTTAATAGTAAACATTTCCTCCAAAAAGGAAAAAAAAAAGTAGCCTTAATTATACCCTCAGAACAAGCCATAGCATTGATGACATGAATGGGCCAAGAGTGCTTGTCCTGACACATTTTGCTTTTGTGTTCTTTCGTTTTATAGACAGAATTTTCTATAAATAGGGGCCACAGATATCCAGTAACCACCTTCCTCAGAAGTGAAATCCACAGATCAGAAAGGGCCATCTCTCTCTAGTCCCGTAGCTCACTGGCAGAGTCTACCTAGAACCTGTCACCTCTGATACCTAGTTTAGGGTAAGATAACCATCTTGCTTCATCAGTCTGATCACAAGTTTGCTATCCCTCTGGGAGGAACAAAGGAAGATAGTAAAATTATTGAATTAGCATTTGAATCGGATCCAGAGGTAGAACCACCTTAGGGGTGATGAACACTAAACAACCTCATGTCAAAAACACTATCAAGAATCCCAGTAATCAGGTGGGTCATAGCCAGACCGTATTTTTGCCTTATTTCTTCATTTGCAATTTAGGAACAAATTCTTCAGTATCCTGAGAAAATGGTGCACAGAACCAACAAAATTGAGAGAGATGAGTTCTGTATTATGGGTGATAAATTTTACCCAGTTTGAGGAAATAATTAATATATTATCTTCATGGTGATAAAAATCTAGATGACATCTTTATGGAAAAGATTTCACATGTTACTTTCTTCACCTTCTATCTTCTCCTGTCTCACCTCTCCTACTTCATCCCGTTTATGCAAACATTCTTTTCACCAACTGCACAATCTCATATTTATGTAGGGATAAGAGGAATTTCCATACCACACCACTGAAGAATCCAGAGTCCAGATGTTGGGGTTAACTATATCTCAGTTTGCCAGAGAACTCCAATTTTGGTCAATGTTCCTAGCAGACTTATTAATAATAACAACCCCTTTCATTCTCAAAAGGCTTTCACTTTGGATTAAGAATGTTATGATCACCCTAAAGATGCTGAAGTCCAGATACCAAGAGAAGAGGAAGGAAGGTGTTTCAAAGAGGACACATCACAGTAAGTATATCTTCCAAGGCCATTACCTAGTACTGTTTACAGTGGAGGATTCAGAGAACTAGAAACCAGCATTCATTCCTGGAGATTCCAGTCACCCAAACCCAGATTTACATCATTGCTACATCTTGAAAATGGCATTCAACTCATGGGCCCCAAGATTTTACTACAGTCTATTTATATTTAATACCTGTCTTGGTCCAAAAAAACTTGATATTCTAAAACTCTAAAATCTTTCTTTCCAAACTTACTTACAGATTATTAAACAGAAAAGGGAATATCTTAACAGATGTGACTTCAAATACTTAACTCCAAGGCTAATGTCTATTTGTTCCATACTTCTTTAAAAAGTTATTTATCTACCATCAAAAGTGCAAAAATAGTGGGAAGGGTTTCAGTTTTTCACTGTTGAGTAGTATGCTGGCTGTCAGTTTGTCATAAATAGCTTTTATTACATTGAGATATGTTCCCTCTGTACCCACTTTGGTAAGGTTTTTATCATAAATGGGTATTGAATTTTATCAAATGCTTTTTCTGCATCTTGAGATGACCATGTGGTTTTTGTCCTTTCTTTTGTGGATGTGGTGTATCACACTGATTGATTTGCGTATGTTGAACCATCCTTGTGTGCCTGTGATGAATCCAACTCAATCGTGGTGTATTATCTTTTTTATGTGCTGTTGGATTCTGTTTGCTAATATTTTGTTGAGGATTTTTGTATCTATGTTCATCAATGATTTTGTCCAGTAATTTTCTTTTTTGGTAGTGTCTTTGTCTGGTTTTGGTATCAGGGCATATATCCAGAGGGAACTCTTATTTAAACAAGACACATGCACCCCAGTGTTCATAGCAGCACTATATACAATAGCCAAAACATGGAAACAACCTAAATGTCCAGCGACAGATGAGTAGATAAAAAAGTTGTGGTATATTTATACAATGGAATACTACTCAGCCATAAAAAGGAATAAAATAATACCATTTCAGCAATATGGATGGACCTAGAGATTGTCATTCTAAATGAAGTAAGCCAGAAAGAGAAAGAAAAATACTATATGATATCAATATGTGGAATCTAAGAAAAGCAAAAAAGAGGAGACTAATGAATTAATCTATAAAACAGAAACAGACTTACAGACATAGTAAACAAACTTATGATTACTGGGGGAAAGGGAGTGGGAAGGGATAAATTTGGGAGTTTGAGATTTGCAAATGTTAGCCACAAAATATAAAAATAGATTTAAAAAAATTTCTTCTGTATACCACAGCAAACTATACTCAATATGTTATAATAACCTTTAATGGAAAAGAGTATGACATTGAATATATATATGTTTATGCATGACTGGGGCATTGTGCTGTACACCAGAAATTGACACATTGTAACTGACTACACTTCAATTAAAAAAAATTCATAGTAAACATGGAATTTTATTTTGACTCAATCTTAAAAATTAAAACTAAAATTAATAAACTTAAGTTTACATAAAAAGTATAAAAATATATTCTTAAGGAGGAGGCCAAGATGGCAGAGTAGAAGGATGCTTGTAGCTCACCCTCCCCACAAATACACCAAGAATCACATCCACAGACCCACTCAACCAACCAGAGCACCTGCAGCATTCCGACAGAACATCGTCCTCTTCAAAAGACAGAGACACCAAAAATCTGGTAGGAGAAAAGGGAAAAAGAAAGAAGAAAAGGCAAAACGGTGCGGGATGGGTCCCTCAGGGAGGTAGTGGCAAAGGAGGACTGGCGCTCGTTTGCTGGATCTCCCCTCTCCAACTGAGAGGCCAGCGGGATGGAGGGGGAGCCTCTGAGGCTTGAATCTGTACAGAGCAGCCCTTGACCGACAGAACTAAGTTAAACGGGCACAGAGGGTCACCGTGACACCCAGCCCCAGACGTGGGCCGGCAGCTGGGGGCTGGGCCAGGCTGCCAGAGCCGGGCAGAGGACGGGGACGGCTGCACTGAGGCAGCCCCCGGGGACTGCAGGGAACTGCGCGCCATGGGTGTGGGTGCACAGGGCAGAACAACCTGGGCCTCCATAAAACAACATGGCTGATGTGCCCTCGGGGGAAGGGTGCATACCCCCATCTCTGAAAACCCACAGGAAGTTTTCGGGTGAAGAGAGGCAGGGCTCAGGCACAGCCGCCACATCCTCGGCACTGAGCACCCAGGCGGGGGCGGGGACGAAACCTGCATCCGCACCTAAGGACTTAGCAGCCTCAAAGGCCAGGTGGAGACTTGTCTACAGCCCGAGGCAGATAGGATCCTTCCGTCCTGATCCCTCAGAGAACTTGCTCCACCAAGACAAACAAGGAGCTGGGTTTTGGCCCGGAGCAGGGACGGGGCTGTTTCTCGGTCTTCCCCGAGCCTGTCAATGGAGGGCGCAGCAGCACAGAGCTGCGGAGTGACCAGCGCCGGGAGAGGGCAGGCAGCCCCTGCCTTTCCGGCAGGAACGCAGCCCCCGACCGCAGTGCTGGGAGGGGGCACGACCCGCCCTACTACCCGGCCAGTCTGCAACATCTGACTGCAGCATCAGGAGGGGCAGTGACCCGCCTGTCCACAGCAAAGGAGAGCTGCACCTGACTCAGTGCTGGGAGGGGATGCGATCTGCTTGCCAACAGGCACTGGGAGCAGCACAGATGAAAGCGCCAAAGGAGGGCCTCTGGAAACGGCAAGCTGAGCTTCCAAAACAGGGTGAAGACAGAAGGACTTCGCATTAAGAGCACACAGTCTCCAGGAGAACACCACCCCCTTTTTTTTTCTTTTTTTTTTAAATCTGATTTTACCTGTCCTATTTTCTATTACCCTTTTAATTTTTACTTCTTAAACAATTATATATACTCCCAGTTTTAATCCCTTTTAAACTTTTAAAAAATATTATTATTATTATTAATATTATTATTATTATTTTTAAAAATCCATGCCATTTCATATTTATTTCTCTTGGTTTTGATGTCCTATTATTGATTATACACAGGTTTCAAATACATTTTTCCCTCTTTTCTCCTTTTTTAAAGGTTTTTTAAAAGACGTCTCAACCCAATTGCTATTCTGCTTCAACTTGCTCTTCTATTATTCATTATACACTGTTTTCAAACCTTTTTTTCTCCCTTCTTTTAAAATTCTCTCTCTCTCTCTCTCTCTCCCCCTCTCCCTGTTTTAAGTGTTATTCCTACATAGGCATTAGATAGATAAATAAACTCTGTAAGGACCACAATAGATATCTGATACTCCATAAACCACAGTGCCATAGAGGTATGAGCAAGATAAAGAAGCAGAGAAACCATTCCCAATTAAAAGAACAAGAGAAATCCCCTGAAAGAACTATCAATGAAATAGACATTGATAGCCTACTAGATCAAGACTTCAAAAAAGGAGTGATCGAAGTACTGAAGGAACTAAAAGAGATAGTGTTTAGAGATATAAAATATGTCAAAAATGAAATTGAAGCTATAAAGAAGAGCCAGGTAGAATTGGTAAACTCATTGGCTGAGATGAGAAATGATCTAAAGGCTGTGCAAAGCAGACTAGATAATGCAGAGGAACGAATTAGTGACCTAGAAGACAGGACAACAGAAAACACCCGATCAGAACAGCTACAAGATAAACAAATAAAAACAAATGAAAATAGCATAAGGGAACTATGGGATAATATAAAGCATGCCAATCTTCACATAATAGGGGCCCCAGAAGGGGAAGAAAGATCAAAGGGGATTAAAAAGGTACTGGAAGAAATCATGACTGAAAACTTCCCAAACTTAAGAAGGAATCAGATATCCAAGTACAGGAAGCTCAGAGGGTCCCAAACAGGAAGAACCCAAATAGACCCACATCAAGACATATTATAATCAAGATGGCCAGAGTCAAGGATAAAGAAATGATCCTAAAGGCAGCAAGAGAAAAGCAAAGAGTGAGTTACAAGGGAACCCCCATAAGGCTCTCAGCTGATTTCTCTACACAAACACTACAGGCCAGAAGGGAATGGCAAGATATATTCAAAGTCCTGAATGAAAAAAAGATGCAGCCTAGGATACTTTATCCAGCAAGGCTATCTTTTAGGATAGAAGGAGACATAAAGAATTTCACAGACAAGAAAAAACTACAAGAGTTTAGCAACACTACACCCATGCTAAAAGAAATATTGACAGGTCTACTCTAAACAGAAAAGCAGCAGGATGCTACAGAAATGAGAAACTCACAACTGGAAAGGTGATAACTCATGAATTACAAATAAACATGAAATTGTTAAAGAAGACATCTAAATCATTGGGAGAGGGAGGCAGGAAAATAGAATTTGTTTTCTTTCTTTTTAAAATTTTTTGTTCTTGGTAGGATGGGTTTGAGATCATGTTACTATCAGTTTAATAAAAACAGTTATAGTAATGGGCTAATAGACTTAAAAAAAAGGGTAACCACAAGCCAAAAACTTACAAGGGAGTCACAAGAACTAAATAAAATCCATGATAATACAAAGGAAAATTACCAAACCACAAAAGGAAGAAGAAAGGAACAAAGAGGAAATACCAAACCAACTGCAAAGATAAGTTCAAAATGGCAATAAACACACATCTATCATTAATTACTGTAAATGTTAATGGACTAAATGCTCCAGTCAAAAGACATAGAGTGGCAGACTGGATAATAAAGCAAGAACCTTCAATATGCTGCATACAAGAGACCCACTTTAGAGAGAAGGACACATACAGATTGAGAGGGAAAGGATGGAAAAGGATATTCCATGCAAATGGAAAAGCCAAAAAAAGCAGGTGTTGCAGTACTGATTTCAGACAAAATAGACTTTAAAACAAAGGCCATAAAGAAAGATAAAGAAGGACATTTTATAATGATTAAAGGAGTGATACAAGATGAGGATATTACACTCATTAATATATATGCACCCAATATAGGAGCACCTAAGTACATAAAACAATTACTAACAGAGATAAAGGGGGATATTGATGGGAATACAATCATAGTTGGAGATTTTAACACCGCATTAACATCACTAGAAAGATCTTCCATACAGAAAATAAATAAGGCAACAGAGAAATTAAATACTACAATAGAAAAACTAGATTTGGTGGATATTTTCAGAGCATTACACCCCCCAAAAATAGGATATACATTCTTCTCAAGTGCATATGGAACATTTTCAAGGATTAATTATGTACTTGGGCACAAAAGAAACCTCAACAATTTTAAGAAGATAGAAGTTATCTCAAGCATCTTTACTGACCACAATGCCATGAAACTAGAAATCAACAACAGAGAAACAAAGGAGGATAAAAGGAAAGCATGGAGATTAAACAATATGCTATTAAAAAGCCAATGGGTCAATGAGGAAATCAAAGCTGAAATTAAAAAACACCTTGAGACAAATGAAAATGAAAGCACAACCACATAAAATTTATGGGACACAGCAAAGGTAGTGCTAAGAGAGAAGTTTGTAGCGATACAGGCCTTCCTCAGAAAAGAACAATCTCAAATAAACAATTTAACCCACCAGCTGAATCAACTAGAAAAAGAAGAACAAAAAGCCCCAAAAGGCAGCAGAAGGAAGGAAATTATAAAGATTAGGGAGGAAATAAATAAAATACAGATTTTTAAAAAAAGTAGAAAAAATCAAACTAAAAGCTGTTTTTTTGAAAAAGTGAATATAATCAACAAACCTCTGGCCAAACTCACAAAGAAGAAAAAAGAAAGAGCACAAATTAGCAAAATAAGAAAGGAAAATGGAGAAATTACAACAAATAAAATAGAAATACAGAATGTCCTATGAGAATATTATAAAAACTATATGGAACCAAACTGGGTAGCCTAGAGGAGATGGACAAGTTTCTGGAAAACTTACTGTCCACCAAGACTGCATCAAGAAGAAACTGACCACTTGAACAAACTGATCACTAGAAATGAAATCGAAATAGCAATAAAAAAAACCTCCCTACAAATAAAAGTCCAGGACCAGACGGCTTCACTGGGGAATTCTACCAAACATACAAAGAAGAACTCATACCAGTCCTTCTCAAACTCTTCCAGAAGATTGAAAAGGAGGGAATACTCCCACACTCATTCTATGAAGCCACCATCACCCTGATACCAAAACCAGGCAAAGACACTACCAAAAAGAGAATTATAGGCCAGTATCACTGATGAACATAGACACCAAAATCCTCACCAAAATATTAGCAAATAGAATCCAACAGCACATAAAAAAGATTATACATCAGGACCAAGTGGGGTTCATCCCAGGGACACAAGGGTGGTTCAACATACGCAAATCAATCAATGTAATACATCATGTCAACAAGAGAAAGGACAGAAACCACATGATCATCTCAATCGATGCAGAAAAAGCATTTGATAAAATTCAACACCCATTTATGATAAAAACTCTCACCAAAGTGGGTATAGAGGGAACATATCTCAACATCATAAAAGTTATGTATGACAGACCTACAGCCAGCATGATACTCAATGGTGAAAAACTCAAAAGCTTCCCACTAAAATCTGGAACAAGACAAGGATGCCCACTATCACCACTCGTATTCAACATAGTCTTGGAAGTCCTAGCCACAGCAATCAGGCAAGAGAGAGAAATAAAAGGGATCCAAATTGGAAAAGAAGAGGTAAAAGTGTCACTATATGCCAACGACATGTTACTATATATAGAAAACCCTGAAAGGTCTACGCAAAAACTACTAGAGCTGATCGAAGAATTCAGCAAGGTAGCAGTTCACAATATTAACGTTCAAAAATCAGTTGCATTTCTTTACACTAACAATAAATCAACAGAAAAAGAAAATAAAGAAACAATCCCCTTTAAAATAGCACCCAAAGTAATAAAATACCTAGGAATAAATTTAACCAAGGAGGTGAAAGAATTATATGCAGAAAACTATAAACCATTGATGAGGGAAATTAAAGAAGACTTTAAAAAATGGAAAGATATCCTATGCTCTTGGATTGGAACAATCAATATTGTTAAAATGGTCACACTGCCCAAGGCAATCTACAGATTTAATGCAATCCCTGTCAAATTACCTAGGACATATTTCACAGAACTAGAGCCAATCATAATAAAATTTATACAGAACCATCAAAGACCTAGCTAGAATTGTCAAAGCATTACTGAAGAGAAAGAAAGAGGCTGGAGGAATAACTCTCCCAGACTTCAGACAATACTATAGAGCTACAGTCATCAAGACAGCATGGTATTGGTACAAAAACAGACATATAGACCAATGGAACAGAATAGAGAGCCCAGAAATGAACCCACAAACTTTGGGTCAACTAATCTTCGACAAAGGAGGCAAGAATATACAATGGAATAAAGACAGTCTCTTCAGCAAATGGTGTTGGGAAAACTGGACAGCAGCATGTTAAACAGTGAAGCTAGAACACTCCCTTACACCATACACAAAAATCAACTCAAAATGGATCAAAGACTTCAACATAAGACAAGATACAATAAACCTCCTAGAAGAAAATATAGGCAAAACATTATCTGACATCTCAAAAATGTTCTCCTAGAACAGTCTACTCAAGCAATAGAAATAAAAGCAAGAATAAACAAATGGGACCTAATGAAACTTACAAGCTTCTGCACAGCAAAGGAAACCATAAGTAAAACAAAAAGACAACGTATGGAATGGGAGAAAATTTTTGCAAATGAAACCGACAATGGCTTGATCTCCAGAATATATAAGCAGATCATATGACTTAATAAGAAACAAGCAAAGAACCCAATCCAAAAATCGGCAAAAGACCTAAACAAGCAATTCTCCAAGGAAGACATACAGATGATCAGTAGGTACATGATAAAATGCTCAACATGACTAATTATCAGAGAAATGCAAATCAAAACTACAATGAGGTGTCACACCTCACACCAGTCAGAATGGCCATCATTCAAAAATCCACAAACGACAAATGCTGGAGAGGCTGTGGAGAAAGGGGAACCCTCCTACACTGCTGGTGGGAATGCAGTTTGGTGCAGCCACTGTGGAAAACAGTATGGAGATTCCTCAAAAGACTTGGAATAGACTTACCATATGACCCAGGAATCCCACTCCTGGGCATATATCCAGAAGGAACCCTACTTCAGGATGACACCTGCACCCCAATGTTCATAGCAGCACTATTTACAATAGCCAAGACATGGAAACAGCCTAAATGTCCATCAACAGAAGACTAGATAAAGAAGATGTGGTATATTTATACGATGGAATACTACTCAGCCATAAAAACTGACAACATAATGCTATTTGCAGCAACATGGATGCTCCTGGAGAATGTCATTCTAAGTGAAGTAAGCCAGAGAAGAAAGAAAAATACCATATGAGATCACTCATATGTGGAATCTAAAAAAAAAAAAAAAAAAAAAAAACCCACAAAGCATAAATACAAAACAGAAATAGACTCATAGACATAGAATACAAACTTGTGGCTGCCAAGGGAGGGAGGGAGGGTGGGAAGGGATAGACTGGGATTTCAAAATTGCAGAATAGATAAACAAGATTATACTGTATAGATATATAAGATCTTATGGTAGCTCATGGAGAAAAAATGTGACAATGAATATATATATATATATGTTCATGTATAACTGAAAAATTGTGCTCTACACTGGAATTTGATACAACATTGTAAAATGATTATAAATCAATAAAAAATGTTAAAAAAAAAAAAAGCTAATGCTATACATGATGTTATCGGTAACAGAAGTTTTACTTCCTTCTGGGTTGTCAAACTATGAACTTTGGGCTGAATACATGCTTTTATAAATAAAACTTTTTTGGAACACAGCTAAATATATGTATATGTGTATATATATATATGTAAATAGTACAACACGTGTAGGTATTTAAAAGATAACAGTCATTTAAATCTAAGTGAAAAATAAAACCTGAAGTGTAAGAAGTAAAAGACATCCATCAGTTGAGTTCAGAAGATTTTTTTAAATACAAATAGTCTATTTCCCCTATATATATCATACCATGGGAGGGGTGGATTTTATAGATTTCCTGTTAAGCCATCTTAATTATACCACGGTCTCCTCATTTAGTGATCTTTTTCCTTTTGTTGGAAAATCGTGATCACCTCTAGCTTTAGTGGCATATTAAAATACAATTAACAAGCTAAAAATTGGTTCAAACAAGGTGAACAGGCAGGCATAATAAAATCAGTCTATTGATTGTCGTTTAGTTACTGTTTTATTCTCAGGCAGTGGAGAAGTGACAAATTGTGGGCCATGAAATCATCAGCCTGCAGGATCATGTCATTTCAGTGGGAGGATTACACAAGGCTTGTATCTGCTGAACATGTCACTCCTCTCAAATTACAATTCCGGCTACTCCAATGGCAGAAATGACCATCATCAATATGAGAAAATGTTCAGGATCACAGGAAATGCTCTCCTCCATTTCTCTTCCTTCCTGATACAGCCTTCTGCTCTCCAAAATGAGATAGCTGAGCACTTGCTGGATTGTTTCCTAATGATTAAAGATGCTGCCCGTGTTACACCATACGTTTTGTGGCTTGTACGCTGGGGCTTTAATGAAAAGACAGATACCTTGCTACAGGAGAAGCATGTTTAGGCTTTGCCCTTTTCCTAGAACCTGATTAAATCAGGATGCTTAAAAGAGTTTTGCTTTTATGATACAAGTAGTTTGAGCCCTATTGGCACTGAGTTTAAACACTGCAAGCAAAATATTAGTTTTGGGTCTGCGGTGTATTCATAGCCCTGAGTGTCTCCAACAAGCTTATCTGGAGGATTCTGTTTATGTGAAGGAAATTGCTGTGATCAATCACTGTGTAGTAAGGGATCAAACAAAATGCTGAATTGAGAAATGTTTTCCACTGGCCCTGTTCAGCAAGAGACAGGAGCACTACAAGTGAGCTGTTATATATTCTGCTGGAAAACTACAATTTATGTTCTAGATTTTCTTTTTCTGTTATTGATATGAAACCTCATGTTTCAGGATCATTTTTTTCCCCTCTAGTTCATACTATGCAGTCTCCACAGAGCAGAAGGCAATTTCAGTTGCCCAACCTTGGCTGTTATGAGTATTTTAGAAACTTGTATTTTCCCTGAAATAAAAGAAAACCTCGAAAATTTTCAACGTGCATTGGCAGAAATGAATTCATTTTGTTTCTTCTCTAAATCCATGTGAGGGTGGCCAAAATCATTATCACTATTTCATAAATACACTGAGAAACTGAGAGAACATTTGGGATACGGTAAGCTCTTCAAAGAAATAGCAATGACGAGAAAAGAAAAACAAATTCTGAGTCCTAATTTCCAAGTATGATGATAAAGCATATGGTCCTTTCAAAATGCATTTCTGTGTGCCCCTTTGTGACTTCACAGGGTACAGAGTGCTATTTGTAGAGTTCACAATAGGCAAATTTTAATATTCCAGTTTTATATTTAGAATAGTTTCTCTTTTTTCTCTTTTTCCTTTTTCAATTCACAGTCCCCATCTAGTCAGATACTTGTAAATAAATTTGGGGCCATCTGTTTTGTCCCCTCACTTTCTTCCTAACTCTCCAGTTACACCTTGCCAGTATTTTCCAGTCTGGTGCCCTTATATCCAAACTCAGGCTTCTCTATTGTAAAACCCACTGCTCGTTTACTCATTTGAGAGCAATGCTCAGAATAGGTCATTCTACTGCTCAAAAGTTTCATGAAACTTATCTTATAGAATGAATGTCAAACTTGTTATTGAAGCATTCAAGATCCTCCACCATCTGAATGAAAGTGATTTCATTTTTTCCCCTCGGTTTCCTTTCTCACTTTCTTTGGCTGTTGTTCTTTAATCAAATTCTACGCTTCAGACAAATACTATTTATCCTGTAGCTTTACTAGTTTGTTTCAAGAGCCCAAAGGCCCTTTCTTGCTCTTGAACTTGTCCATAACTCAATTTAAGATACAAGTATTATCCTCCTTCCAGCCTCTCCTTTACCAGCACACAGTCTACGACTTCACCCCCCATGTTTTTCAGTATAGAAGTGAACCCTATGGTCTTTCATACTCCCACAGACTATTGCTTATTACCACACTTGGCACTTTTCACATCATACCCTAGGGATTTATGTTCATGCTTTAGTGTCCCTGAGCCCAGCAGACTACCTCCCTTGAGAAGAAAAGCCACACCTTGTCCCTTTTGCTCTCATACTTATAAATAGTGATTTACATGGAGCAGGTGTTGGATAGGATTTTGTTAAGTGAATTAAGAGGAATGTTTCATTTTTCAATTCTCTTGTAAACATCAAAATTTATTTGTTGTAAGTTTCAGTTTCTCATTGAACTCTTTTCTCTCTTAAGAAATTAATAAACTGATTTATGATCATGGAGGTTAATGAGTTAATGAGTTATTCTCACTCCAGAAGTCTGCATTTAGAAAGAGGCTTCTTGGTGACACTGCCTTGGAGCTGTGACAGCTTTTATAAGATGGACAGCAGTACCTTTTTCACTTGCTCTGCTGACCCTTGATAACATTTAGCTTAGAGGATTTGTCTTTACTGCTTTGCCTATGAAATGCCAGGACCCCTTTGCCTTCAGGGATTCAAACCCCAAGCTCTGCTGACCAATATTTTTTCCTCTTAATAAATGCTTTACAAAGGGCTTCATCCTACAATTTAGTTTATCTTGGTTAAACCCAGTCTGGGCATCATGTTCTGAACAATTTGGAGAGATACGTTCTTTTGAAAGAGTAAAACATTAAAAAAAAAACCTGACATTAATTAGACCATTTATAAAAATAAAACTCTGACCCACAATCTGTTACAACCAGCTCAACATACTATATCCAATAACCAGTCCAAGTCAGACTCCTGTCTCTAACAGATAGTCCAGGAAGGCAAACAGGAATTCCTTAAGGGCCACAAAAAAAATTTTTTTTAACAATTCCCTAATTTTTGACCCCACTTGCAACTTAGAACCAAAAGGAGAAAGCCGATTATGTCCTCATAACCAAACAATTAGACTGCCCTGCTTGTACGTACCCTGCCTAGAGCTTCCCAGTGCCAAGAGCCTCCATTCAGCACACACCTGGAGACTTCCCTCTTTTCTGCTACAGACTTTTCCCACTCCTCTGCCTGCCTCTGAGTCTCTGCCCAGACACAAGTGATGGTAGCTGAATTCCTTGCTGTACACAGCTCTGAATAAATAAAGCTTTGTTCTTGTTTGGATTTAGTTCCACAGAATACGAGTAACGCTAGTGGTAGAATGTTTTAGAGAACATCCCTGAATGCTCACCTGGGAAGTGAGCTTGGTCTTGCTCTACTTCAGTTTTCTATTGTGATGTTAAAAGCCACCCTGAAACCTAGTGATCTGAAGTAATAACTAGTTATTGTTTCTTATGATTCTGTGGGTTGGCTGAGTGATCCTCTTGCTGCCTTCACCTATGCTTACAGATGATGGAGAATTCAGCAGGGGGGTTGCCCCAGGGGATTAGAGTCAACCATAACTCTTGGGATCCTGGGACAGCTGGCCGTCTTTCTATATGGTTTCTCACTCCAAGGCATGGTAGCATCAGGAAAGTGTCCTAAGAACTCAAAGACAGATTCTGCAAGACCTCTGGAGGGCTACGCTCAGGAACTCATGGATTGTCACTTCTGGGGCATTAATGTTGTTCAAAGCTGGTCACAAATTTTAACTCAGACTCAAAAGAGTGGAAAATATCTCTTAATGAAGGCTCAGTAAAGTCACACTATAAAGGAGTATGTGTGGGAATGGGAGATATATTTGGCCAGTAAACAGTCCAGGACATGCTTATATGGTGATGTTCAGACCACTGTGTCTGCTTCAACCATTGACTAAGCAGCACCAGATTCCAGCCACTCCTGGATCACTAATAACAAGTGATCATAGGTAAGGTCAAGGGTGGTGCCTGTACCAGGCCAAACACTGTCTTTTTAACCATCTCAAATAATTCTCTTGTGATTTATTTATAATTCAGCCCAGCAAATGTATATCAAACACCCATAGTTCCAGGACTGTGATGGCTGCTAAAAACAAAAAGATGAATAGAATTCTCAAGGGATCGACAATGTGCAAAACAGGATTAGACAATTCCTCTAAGGCTGATAACATAAGGTTGGGTAACTTAACCATGGGCAAAGTTAAATTACAATGGGAATGATAAAGTTCAATTTAGTGCTTTGGCTTGATATTATCATGGGCAACTACTGCTTTTTTGTTTTCTCTCCCTATTGTTTTGTAAATGCCCCCTTCATGTGTTCCTGGCTGGGCTGTCAACCAAAACTACATGCCACCCTTGTGATTATTCAGGCTGGGCAATCAGATTTCCCAAGTCCCTGGACAACGTGATTGGTCCAAGTGATCATCTGATACAAGAAGGGCCAATTGAACTCTGTGTTCCTTCCAGTCTCCCTCCAATCCTCCCTCCCTTGTTCTTTCCTTCCTTCCTCCCTCCCTCCCTGCTTCACTCCTTCCTTCATGTTTCTTTCCTTCTTTCCTTTTTTTCTCTTTCTTCAAACTTACCACGTCACTCTGCTACTGGAAGCTCATTGGTACATCAGTGAAGGTATTCTCTCTCCACTTACAAATGCTTATATGAGAACTTCCAAACTTTTCTCCTATGAATCTATTCTTCTAACACTGATCAATACATCTTTTGATAAATACATTCTTTAGTCTTCAGTTATGTCTTGGGGGGGAAGCTTTCTTATATCTATCATACAAGGCTGCTTACTTGTGCTAGTGTCTCTTAAGTTTTGGTTATAAATCTCAGCAACTTAGGAAGTTGACATTTTACAAAGATGTTTCACAGTTGTCCACAGGTTTTGGCACCAACACATTGTGTTATAATTACCTCTTTTATGTGTGTCTATCTTCCTACGAAAATGAAAGTTTCTTATTATTGGGACTTATTATTAGGATTCTTAAGAATTCATCTTTGCGCCCTTATCTCTAACAGAGCACCTGTACGTGGTAGATACTAAATAAGTAATTGTTGCCAATATTAGTTGTGTGTTGATGTGTGTGTGTTTTTGCAAGCAGCAGATGTTGTGTCTAGCTAGTGTGAGAGGAAAGATGAATTGGAAAAATCCAAAAGAGTTTGTAGACTCAGAAGAGAGACTGAAAAAGTAGGTTTATAAAAGACAGGGGCCAGTATAACTCTAGAGGTCTAGATTGTATGACCTGGGGGCTGTCTCTTTCAGGTTAAGTATCTGGAATGAATCAACCGCTACTACTTCTAATCTTTGTGTTAATCAGATCGAGGGACTAACTGAGGTTGATGCACCAACCATATGGCCACTAGAGGGCAGGCTACCTTGACTGATATCCCACCAGACTATAGCCAGTGGAGACAGTTCCCTCAAATGTGGAGCTATTGCCTATAGGTGAAGGAATGCATGCTGACTACCAGAGGGAAAGAAGACCACTATTTACCTGATTTAATGACATGACACCTTGGAAATCTGAGCTTGGCTGGCTTTTTTAGAAGATAATAGGCATTTGGGGGATTAGACACATAGATTCAGAAATCAAATTTGCCCATAGTTAACATGTAAGATTTTGAGAATAGATAAAAGAAGCAAGAACAAAAAATAGAACAGAAAAACAGGAACTGAGAAAAACACTAATTTTTAGGGAAAAAAAAAGAATGCAAGTAATGAGAATATAGTAAACCTTCAGGAAACTGCCTAACCTCTCCAAGCCCTAGTTGGTTTGTTTTTTTGTTTTGCTTTGTTTAGTTTTTGGTAAAATGGAAATTATAATATGCATTTTAATTCATCTTAATATATAAATGCAGTGTCAACTCCTTTGGTGAGTTATGGCAATGAAATGAAATAATCGGTGTAAAAGCCCTTATTAACTGTGTGGCTCATCAGTAAGTGTTAACTCTCACAGTTATTAGGAAAAAGAGAAAAGAGAAACCCATGCTTTAGGGACTAAGGAGGTTGGGAAGCTCAACGGGTTTCATACTTCAGAGTAACTGAGAAGGAGACTGGGGATCTGACATTTAGATATTTATTGGAAGTATTTAGAAAATATTTTTCAATAAATGAGGAAAGATTAAAAATTGAATGAGTGGTGAAAGAAGCCATGGCTGGGGCAACCTTTCTTCCAGAAGGCGAAAGTCCAAGGGACAGAGCTGAGAATTCATAAAATTCTCCCTGCCCGCTGCCATTTGAAATCCGTGCTGTTACTTGTCAGCTTCTGGAATTTGGATGTCCACCTTTCTTCTGTGCTAGAGCCTTGGAGAGGACAGTTCTGAAACCAAGCCTAAACCTTTACATAATCTGTAAACATGTGCCTACCCTTGGGACTCAGAAGAGAGCTTTTATTAGAAAATTAATATCCAAGCCTAGTTTAAAACACCTAAACCAAACAAGTACAGTAAGCAAAGCAAAAACCTAGCTGGCAGAAAATGAGATTGCTTCCCCTTAGCTGCACTTCTGAAACATCTACTCCCAAGAGCTAGGAGAGCTTCTTCAGTACTTCCTGGCTTTGTGTTGACATAGAACAAGTTCATTGCTTGAACTTCTATCAGAACAGATCAGCTAGGTTTCCCCACCATCCACACATTCTGTCAAAGGAAAAAAATATATATATTTTTTTATTGAACCTGAATGAAGGCCAAAACCACTAGTTGAAAAGAAAACTTGCCTTTTTTTCTTAATCTGTTGAGCTTTTAAGCATAAACTTACTCTTTGAACACTAGATTTATTTAAACTGAGCTCTGTGTATACATGAATAAAAAGTGCTGTTCCCTTTTGTGTCTTAATTTCTTATTGAAATTATATCCATCCTAAATACCCACTGAAAGACTCCTTTTTTCCTCTCTTAAAGAATAGATTTCTTTGAGAATTCTGCTCAATTCTTCCATTTGCAGTTAATCTCTTCCACATAACATTTTTTCCTACAGTCTACATTATGCGTTTCTGTACTTTCCACCAGTTAAAAACTCCTTGAGGCAAGGTACTTATATCTAGGTTAGTCTTTTCAACAGAATCCAGCATAATCTCCTGCTGTTAGTAGGTACTAAATAAATGTATGTGAAATTGAATTTTATTGATGAATATATTGTTTTCAAGATTAAGGAAATATTGCAGTGTTGAACCTGCTATCTGAATATACAAAATTTTACTTGCACATCATCTGATGGTAGGGTTCTTAGGGAAATAGTCACATACAAACTTTTAAGAGACTTCAAATCAGTGAAGATGAAAAGTACATGTCTACCCAGTTCTCCTCCTCCTCCCCCCCTTCCCCTCCCCCTACTCCCCCTCCTCCTACTCCTCCCCCTCCTCGTACACAATCTAATTATACTGGTTGGGCGAGAAAAATTCCCAAAAGCTGACAGTATTGTGCAAATTAACTACAGCAGCAACCAACACAGTACCAAAAAGGCTATTGAAATTATGTTTCTAACAAGCTCAAACCTGATTTCAACAAAGGCTCTTTGTTTCTGTTTTGAAGGAGAGCTACCATACTTCAAAATATAATTGAAACTCTTTATATTACCATTTTGCCGTGGACTCCTAGACTCACAGACTTTGGGAACAGAAAAGAATCTTAATTCTCATCAGATCTATCTCAGCCCATTTTAGAAATTGTAAAGCCGATACACAGAAAATATTATGTAGGTCTTTAGACACTTAACCACTTATCATGGATATAGGTCACAAAAGCTCCAGTAACAGAGAACTTAAAAAGATAGTCACAATGCCTGCCTTTAATTAAGGGCAATAATCAAATTGTCCTTTAACAGAGATGGGATTACTTGTGTTGCTGTATTTCTCCCTGACCAGGTATCTGCTTCTCACACTGAATAATTTCTGTATCACTCACCCACACTAGACCAAAGTGGCCATTCATTCCTTGAGAGCTCTACAGCCAGCGAAAGCCAACTTGTCCCATCCTTGACGTAACTCCAGTGGTAGACATCCCCCTACGTCTTGTATCCATGTTAATAAGGTTAACGAGTCCCTTTTGCTGGGAGAGTTAAGTCTCCCAGATCCCTTACAATAGTTTTAAAGGTTTTGGAGTGTCAATCTGTGTTGTTGGAATTTCAAGTCAATTACTGTTGCATCTCACAAATTTCACACACTATGATTTTTTCTTTTTTTCTGGGAATTGCTGATCTTTATTTTTTGAGACGGGTCAGAGCATTTGGATCAAGGCTCAGCATGTTGATGGTTGATAAGCACAATTACCTATAATACTGTATATTCCATGTTTCATGGAAATCACTACGTGTTATTTTATGACTTCTCAACTCAGCTTGAAATAGCCATTAGAAGGACAATGGCAGTGCCCAGTGTGATACTCTGTCACTGGGGCCATTTAAGTTTTTCAAAGCCCAGAGGCAAGTTAAGATCAGAGGCAGCATCTACTTGCCTCATTAGGCATTTGTTTAACCAGCTTCATCAGTTCTCTACCTCCAAGTTAGCATCAGAACCTCAGGCTTTAATAATGAACACAAAGTGGTTGAAGACTGGCCCGATCTATATTGATCATTAATGAAATCCTGGTGCTTTCAAAAACGCTTCAATAATTAAACCTGGCAAGACACACATTTGGTTTAGTTTACAGAGTACTTAAGGCAATTGAGTAGGATAATTGATGATTAAAACAAAAAGGATCTGCAATTTGTTCCCTAGAATAGGAATTAGAGCAATAGAGAAAATTCACAGGCTCATAAGTGAATGATAGTATACACGTGAAAATGGGTTGAAATGTTTTTAAAAATTATAAAAAGTAATTCATTTCAGCATAGGTAGACTATACTGTATTTCAACAAAGTAAATGTCCATTTTAATGTCTGCAACACAATCAGAATTCTCTGCCCTTCCCTATAGGGTACTATAGAAGAACAATGTAAGTTATCCAGAAAAGCTCTGTAATATCACCAGAAAGACACTGCAAGCTGAGTGAGAGTCTTAGGAGCAACCAGGGAACAGTTTCCAGTCATTTTCCCTTCTCCTGTGCCTTAGATTGAGTTTAATAGAGTACCATGTTTCTGTGGCATTACTGGAGCCGGCTTCCTTCATATGAGTCTGCTTGGGGCAGGAGGCGGCTAAGGGAGCAAAAGGAAGAGAAAATGGCATCATATGGCATCATCACAATGGAATAAGCCATTAACTACCACCAACACTAGAAGAAAACAAATGCTTTTCACATACATGGCACATAAATAGAGCCACCTTGACGGAAGGCGGTGCACACGCGGTGCTGAATCTGTAACAGAATAACAGTTGGAGAAAACAAAACTTGTTTTACTTGGTAAAATGGCACGACTGAGCCACTAACAGTAAGCCATGTACTTGATATTTCCTTATCAGAAGTGGTGATGGGTCTGGACTCAGCCATGGAACCTCTGTATGTTGTCTCCCTTGTGCTAAATAACAACTGTTTGCAACCAAATGGCCACCACTGGGTAAAACGCCAACTAGACTATCTGGAGGTTAAATTTACAACTCTGTTCTCTTTAAAATCGGCTGCTCAACAGATTAAGTTAATCCATAACTCCAGTGTACATACGCAACTTACTTTAAGCAAGCTCACTTTCATGCACAATAAGTTAAATTTTCCTTCTCTCTTGCCATTCCTGTTTTATGTAATTTATTTATTATATATGTGTTTACTTGCTGTGTTGCTTTCCTGACCCTCCCTAGGTTACACACTCTCTGGAGGTAGCATCTACATCTCTTTCGTTCATCGCTCTCTGGTGCCTAGAAGATTGCTCTAGGGTAAGAGTTAATAGATCATTATTGAATCAATCAATCCGTCAATCTGTAACCAAAATAAAAATAAATGATGGATAGATTAAAATTTTTAAAATCTTTCCCAGAGGATAGTGAATAACTTGGTATTTTGCCAATAGCTCTGAAGCTGAAAAGAAATAAAACATAATCTGTAAACTCAACCAGAGAAAAAGAATTTTCTAACTGTAAGTCAGGGGAGCCTTGGTTAAATTTCAAACTAGAAATCACCTTTATACTTTATCTGCAGCATTGGGCTGCATATCATGATGATCGGTAGCCTCCAAAGGCTTTTGAAATATATACCAAGCTCCAAACTCCTCAGCACAGCAAACCCCAAATTTATGTCCACTTCAGTCTTTGCCATTCCAGTGATAATTTACTACTTGGGCTGGAGATAATAAGCAAATACTATATATTTCTGCTCACTTACATGGACAAGAGCTTTCAATGACCAGCATATCATTTATTTTATAGTACTGTAGCTCTAGCCAAACATTCTTATCCTCTCACACCACATTTGCATTCAGTGATTTAGTATAAATCAATGTTTTTTCATTGCCTATTACTTTTGGATCAGAGTGCTTACTGATAATTTTTTTTTTCTGGAGGGAAGTTGAGGGTTGAAGGGTATACATGTGTAAGTATGAGATGTATGTTGAAAAAGGGAGCATGAAGGTGTAGAGAGAGCATCTCCAGGTATAATGGAGACCTTTTGACTTGGTCTTGTAGTTTACACAAAAAATGTCATTGACACACATTTCTTCCCTATTAGTTCATACTGTTAAATGAATAATATTCCTTAAAAAGTTTCGCCTACAAATCATTTGATGGATGCCTTTTTTGAGGTGATGCTGCTCCAACATACAAACTTTTGTAATAGCTACAAAAAGTTATCATCCAGCTTTAGCCTGAGAGTCTCCTGTAATGAAGAGTGAAGGAACAAATGGAGTAGAGATGAGAGAACTGTCCAGATCTACTTGATGGATTTCCTTGATTGTGGTCAGTTCATCACCCACACACTCCATCCACTAGCCTACCAGCCTACTACCGTATCGCCGTCTATGTACTTCATCTCCATGCTCAGGGCCTCCTTTTCCCTTATCAAGCCACTATCCTGCCTCCCCCAGCATGCTATAATTGTCTCCTAACTTCTCTCCTTGCTTCCATACTTGCAACCAAGCAATTGGCTCTTCACATGGCAGTCAAACTGACATAAACCATCTCATATCCCTTCCCTTTATAAAACATTCCAATATCCTCCTATCTCACCCAGAGTCAACATTTCTGTCCCCCAGACATACTGTTGACTGCCTCAAGGCTTTGAATATTTAGTTTCTTCAGCCTACAGAGCTCTCCCCTTTATCTTCCATTGGCTGAACCCCAGTCCACCACAGGTTAGTGATCATTTACTAGCCTGTGGTGTATTAACCTCCCCCTCCAACCTGCACAGTCACTCTTCATCCTATTACCCTGTTTAACTTCAGGGAACTCATTACTCCCTGCAATGATTGTATTTAGTTACAGATTCATTTTTTTTCTTTGTGTATTTGTGATTGCCTATCTTTGCCTCTAAAATACAAACTTCATAACACTAGGACCAGGTCCAGTTTTGTTCACTACTTCAAACTTCAGTTGTCTGGAAAAGTTTCAGATTCATACAAGCTGTCTGATAATGCTTATTGACTGACTAAATGAATAAGAATTCTAGTTCAACATAACAAGCTTCTGAAAATTATCTGACTTTCTTACCATGGAGTGAACCATTTGGAAAGTAATAAACCTCACCATATTTGCCCCTTTTAACCTCTGAAAGCTCATATTAACTAGTACAGTAGTAGCACTAATTATATTGTATTAACACTCATAGTTTTCATGCCCAGGCAGTATGATGTCATAAACCATATATTACCCAATTCTAGATCTTCTGTACCTACCACAGTATAGATATTTTTTACAATGATATATGTCACCAAAAGACCGCATATTTTGCAAAGTAGCAAGGGATGGCAAAGCAAATCTTAAGTAAATTTTTTAACCACAGCACAAAAAGAAAAAATAATGATTACCTATGGAGTTAACGAGGCAGGCAGTTTAGGGTAGCTGAATGGTGCTATAGAATATTTTAATAGTGTCCAAAAGCTTTAATTAAGGAGGCCTGGTTAAATACTGAAACAAAATAGATGGAAACAGAGATCTCAGACAGTGAGGCTGATAATGTGGACCTGGAATGAAGTACAACTTGAGCTGGTTGAACAAAACTGATGGGTGGCTAGTCTAAGGAGGAAGCCCTGCCTTCTTGCTTTTGGTTGGAACGTCCTGGAAGGAGTCTCGCTGCTGGGGCAGCAGCTAAGATGATGGTGTTTCCTTTTCCTGCTTTAGGTTATAATCTCTTTACACGTGTCTGGCTCCTTTTGCTTGTGAAAATCACATGCGAACCAATGAAATTTTGTGTAACATTGACCCATTCCCCTGCTTATCCGTCACGTATGAGCCAATCTAAATTACAGACACATGTGTAATGGGCAGTCTAGACACAGTGGTGGTTGAAAGAGTGGTGTTAGGTGACAAGCGTATTTTGGCATAAAAGACATCTTTATAAAGGACAAGTTTTCTTTGGCAATCAACACAATTTGGAAAAAGAAAAAGAGAACATTTAATCCCTTCACCTCAGAATAACGGAGAGTAGTAAGGACTTATGACCTGAGATATTTTACTTGGAGATGAATAATACAGTATCTATCTTTTAGGGGATTTTCTCTTATCATTTCAACATCTTCATAAAGAAGTTAGGACTTCATAGATTTGCATTTGATTTTACATTCCTAAAGACTAATCTTTGTGTTGGTATTTAAGGAGTTGTGTTGCTCCTTTAGAAAATGGCATACTTCTACATAACTAATACCGTGAGCACTATGGCTAGTGATGGTTTTAGAATGCTAGCTTATGTATTACGAATTAAACCTTTTGTGAATGTTCTCACCTATTTTTGAGTAGCTCTTAATGAAATATGACTCATTAAATTATGATGGATTATGGTCCTTTATTGTCGACCTTTCAAATTATCAATTGGTTTCACGTTCAACATGTTGATTAAACAGAATTTTCCATTATTAAGCGTTCCTATGTAAAGACTATGCTATATTAAATCCACACATAGATATTATGATCTAATAGGTGAATTACCTGTAAGCTAATTAAGTATGTGAAAACCTAGGTAGGAAAATTAAGATCACAGAGTCGGGATACATTTGTAAATAGCCATTACTCATTCTTCTAGGTTGATTGATTAATGTTAACAAGTGGTACAGATAGTACTTGAACAAAACTTTTCAATCAGTGCTGTGTTTTAGATGAGAGATTACAAATTAATTGAAACCTAAATGAAGGTTATGAAGTTCTCCAGCATCTTTAGTAAAATGACTATAGTCAGGTGCTTTTGTATATAAATGGTAAAGAAAGCAATGAAGCAACATTGAATCACAGATTCTCTGAGTTTAAAGAAATTTTGTAACTCAGGTATTGGAAGCCTCTATCTGATAAATCACTCCCCTTTATTAAACTGTTAATATATTTGTGTTCTAGTTCCTTCCGAACACTTCTAGGAACAGGAACTTGATTATAAAACAGCACATTTATTTTTTAAGTACTTCAATCTGTTTGAAACATTTTCCTAAAGCTGACTGAATCTGTGACCTAACAACTTCCATCCACTGATAGAATTGTAAAAGTAAGCTGAATTCCACCGAAGTAAGACAGTTATTTTCAAGCAATTATTATAATTAGGAAGTACCCACTAATTTTTCTCTTCTCACACTGAAATAGGATTTCTTTATTTTTTTTCCAACTATTTCTCATAGATATTGATTTACAAAGTCTCCCTCTTCCTGGGGATTTTTTCTTTAAGTATACTGAATTTTTAAATATTCCACTTATGTCCTGTCTACAACTAAGCATAATACAGTCTGTTGTCATTAAACTAGAAAGCTTTAGTTATTGGAATCACTCTGCATACAAAAGTATAAAATAGAACATGTATAAAAAACATATTTCCTTACTTTTCACATTGGCAAAAAACAGCAATGTAACACACTGTTAACAGTCACATTAGAACAGGGAGTTAGAAGCATGACTTTGAAGAGAGAACTCTGTAAGTGCATGATGAATGAGCAATGCAGTTGTGCCCTTGGTGGTATGCAGGTGATGTGTAACTTACACAAAGACATGGAGAATGAAAACACATATTGCCCGCAGTGGTGGTGCTCCAGGTATGATCTCTCCAGTTGGGCTGGAGTGGGGCTAGTAGGCGCTCACATGTGTACTACTCAAAGGAAGAGAAGATTCAGTACACACACTTATACTCTTTGCAGTCTTGTCACAACATGGCCTCACGAAGAGTTTGCAGCCAACTATAACCTTTTCTCACACAGATTGCTATTGTTATTTGATTCTACCTTCTTTTTCTTGGTTTTAATTCCTTTTTCTTTTACTTTAATGTTCTCCCTTCTTAATTCAAATATGTTGATCTTTACTATATTTTATTAGGATCAAATTATTGTTTCAAAATGTGGGTATGGAATTGGACCTCAACACTACTATTAAAATTTTTATTACTTTGTTTTGAGCCACTCAGGATATGTCAATGGTCTTAGCCAAAAAATTGGGAAAATTAGGATCAGATAGGGAAAAAAACCAAACAAACAGATCTTTAGTTAGGGACTCTCAAGTGATCAATTTCTATTTATCACATCAAATTTGAGTATATACTGTTGACATTTCTACAAAGTAAGTGATCTAGGGAAAACCGAATTTAGGTAGAGTCAAAAGTAATCTGTTAATCATCCATTAGTGATAATGCCGGTATGAACTTTATACAATTTTATGTCTTACTTTGCCCAAGTTTTCTAGACATACTTGTTGTCTCACCTTCAGAGGATTAAAAATAATACTCTACACCTTACATGTGTTCACAAAAGACACCATAAGTGATTTCCTTTATGATGCTCGTGATTCTCATGCCCTTATTCAGGGTACCAAGTGCACCAGTGGAAGCTGACCATTCCTGGGTGTCACATGAGTCCTGCGTTTCTAAGCAGACTTCTTTAGAAAATCATTTCCTCTGTTATTTTCATCAGGCATGTTGAAAATAGCTGCTTTGGTAAGCTTTTCAATGAAGCAAAGAGAGAACTCCTGAAGGGTAGGATGGTTTTGACAGTATGATTCATTTTTTTCAAGCCATAAGCACTGAAAAAATAAAGAAACAAACAAACAAAACCTGTCAGGTTAGCTGTCAAATATAATTAGACTCTAATGGCTGCTACGAGACCTCAGCTTATTTCCAGCACAATGAGCTGGAGCAGCACTTCGCTGTGATTGTGCCAGAGGTGGATTTAACGGGCCAGACAAGGAAGCCTGATTGATGAGGCAGTCCTTTCTTTTTACACCCAAATTATGGGCCAACAGGTCTCCTGACAAAGATGGCCCAGGAATTGAGGTTTGGTCTACAGCAATGTAAAAGCCATGACCTTTACCATCATGAGCCTAAAATTCTTGTCTTTTCTCTGCCACTACCTGGCTTGAAAACTTTAGCCTGGACATGCAAACAGGAGGTGTCCCCATTCTCACATCCATAGAATAAGGGGCTTGAACTGAATTACCTCCTTTCAGGGCAGCCTTAAATTCTTTTATACCATTCATTATCTGAGAGACTTAAAATCAATCAGGCATTAAATAGAGAATATTCAGTTTACTTCTGTTTTATTTTGCCTTTCATTGGACGTTTTGTCTGCGGTGGAAATCAATATTATTTTTGCTCTTGATATAGGAATATTAGAAGCTAGAGGGGAAAATAAGGAAGTGGTGGCAAAAATTTGTGAGAAAAAGAAAAGAAGATTCAGTGTTCCTTTTTCCTTCATGAATCTAGAAATACCAGGGGACCCATGTAATTAACAGATCTCTAATTATTATATACAATTGGGAGTGAAAATACTCCTACTGCTGTATGATACTGAATTAAAACGTTTAAAGTCTGCAAACCCAACAGCCACCCCTTTTCTCCTTCCTTGCTAATATCATGCCTTACTCGTGGACCTGATCTGAAGAGGCCTACGAGTACTGATTGTTCAGTTTCCAGGAATTTTGCAAACCATTTTTTAAACATAAACACTTAAAAATCAAGGGAATAAAAAACTCATCACTTCCAAGTATCTTACTACTTTGTCCTAGTATCTCTGCTCTTGAGTTTATTTGCATTTATTGCATCTGTCTAGTGGAGATATATATAGTGGGAAGCTAACCCGGCACATCCCTTCTCTGCCCACGTACAGTGACATCATGACATGTTCCTCTGTCGCCGCATTTTGCCTAAATTGCTGTTGGTGTTTTTATGTACCTGGTGGGTTTGTTACTTTCCTTACCTTGGAGAAGTGGCCTCTGTAGGAGACATCCTATGTGTCCCAGCAGCACACCTCCGTCTTGTCACCCGAGGTATGTGCTCTAGAGGGTCCCTCTATGAGGGCTGCGTGGGCCCTTCTGCTGTGGCGGGCTGACTGTGTGGGTGGTCTGGGCTTGGTTACACACACACACACCATGTCACAGAAGAGCTGACTGCAGAACCCTCCCCGCCTCCACCCAGGGCTGGCTCATTGGTGGGCAGAGTCAGGGTACGCAAGGCTTCCGGGGAAGCCAGGTCCAGGGTGACTACTCACAGGCAGAGCCAAGTCCTGGAGTTGGGTTTTAAGGCTCAGGGATCCCAGAGATGGCGTCAGGCCACTGGTAGCAGGGGACTGGTTCCTAATACAGTTGGGTACGTGCTTCTGGGTGTCCCAAAGCTTGTGCTGGCCTGCCAGTGAGCAGGGCTGGGGCTCAGCTGCTCTCAGGGCAGGGTCTGGCATGCTGTGAGTAGGATGCAGAATTGTGGTTTTCTTGAATCTGGTTTCTGGCCCCTGGTGGCTAAGGCTGGTCCAGAGGTGAAAACAGGCTCCTTGGAGGATATGGCCAGGGCACAGAAGATTCTGAGACACCATAGTGCCTGCCCACTGGTGGGTGTGGCCTTATCTCCAGGAGGCTGTGTGCACTGGAGGTCTTAAGCCAGTCTGTCTGCTGATTGGCGGGGCTAAATACTCCCCTTCCACCCCCCCCACCCCCAGTTAATTGCTTGGCCTGAGGGGTCCCAGCACTGGCACCTACAGCATGTTCGGTGGGGCCAGGTATTGGCACTAGGGGTTGGAGGAAGGGTTCCATGGCGCCTGCACCAGGTAGAAGAAAGTCTCAAGAATGCCTGCTGCCAGTGTCCACCTACCCTGGGTGAACTACAGCTACCCCGTCCCCCACCCCCGCTCCAGGGAAGCTCTCCAATACTAGCAGGTGGGTCTGGGCCAGACTCCTATCAATCAGATTACTGCTTTTGCTCTGGTTTCTATCTCATGGGAGATTTTGAGTGCACCCTTTAAGAGTGAAGTCTATTTCCCCAGTCCTTTGGGACTCATAAAATTAAGCCCCGCTGGCCTTCAAAGCTAAATGCTCTGGGGGCTCGTATTCCTGGTGCAGGACTCCCTGGCTGGGGGCCCGACATGGGACTCAAACGTCTCACTCCTGTGAGAGAACCTCTGGTGTAATTATTCTCCAGTTTGCACATCGCCCACCCCGGCATGTGGGACTTGACCGTGTTGCCACTTCACCCCTCCTACCAGTGCCCTTGTGGTTCTTTATGTCTTTGCTTGTAGAAGATCTTTTCTGGTAGGTTCTGGTCATTTTCATTGATAGTTCTGTAAATAGTTGTGATTTGGGTGTGCTTGTGAGAGGAGGTGAGCTGAAGTCTTTCTACTCCGCCGTCTCTTTCATGTCCAGAACCGTGTTTTGTTCCACAATAATCTACCCCCAGTGCTGAACTTAGTATTTGACCCATGAATGACTCTCAGTAAATATTTGTTGAATGAATGAAAGAATGCCTGCTCTCTAGACATTGCCTAATAGATCTTCGATGGCTGAGTGATTTATGTTGTGGGTCTCTTGGACTGCTTACAGTGATTCTGGTGCAGGATATTTGAGGATGGTACTTGCAGAAACACTGGGCTAAGGACAGGGAAGAAAGAAAGAGGGGGACATCCCCTTTGTGACTTCTTTGGTCATTTCTCCTCTGTCAGAGGATTTCTGCTTGAGCTGTGTTTGAAGCACATGATGCCAGTATGTATCAGCAACAGGTGTTTTCCATCTTGGATGTTGTTGCACAGTAACACATGTGAGACAGTGCCCACAAATCCACAGCGGGTCTTCACTAGAAAATGACAGACAACCACCTCCAGCTTTTCATCCATCATCACTTTCAGGGCCAATTCAATATAGCAGTCCAGTTCTAATGTCAGAGCAAGAAGCAATTTGTGTTTGGCTTCATGTGATTATATCTAAGGGACGTATTTTTACATTTGATTGTGCAATTTTAATTTTCTTAAACTTACTACATTAATGATTGGCTAGCATATAATATCTGTACTTACTGAATCATAAACTTTTGCTTCTCACATTCTTCCTCATTTCCTTTTTTTCCTTTTCTTCTCTCCTTCTACCCCGCCCCCTCCTTAACTCTCTTTTTGCTTCCCTTCACCACTGCCTCTCTCTTTTCCTTTCCTCTCCTGTCCTCTAGTGAGACTGTGGGCACAGGAGTGTGGATGACAGCAGGCACTAGCATCTTCTGTGTTACACACAGGGTTCTGAGCGCAGCACGCCTTTGGCCCAGGCAGGTGGGGGAGCTGAGGGAAGCAGGCTAGCCATCTGGAGACGAACATATGGGTGGTGTGGCATACATTCTCACAATTGGCAGCTGAGAAGATCGGAAATAGAAAGGGGAGGTTTGACTCTTCTTAGTCAAATTAAAAAAAAAAAAAAGGATTTTGAAAGGGGTACTGATACAGAAGGATCCCGCTTTTAAAAAAGAAGCAATACATACATACATACATACATAAGAAGCACAAGTTTTCTGAATTTTCATGTATGGCTGAATTTTTAAATTTCAGAAATATTTGTACTTTTACATAACTATTGAATGGCTTTCCTCTTTTTTCATCATTATCGTCATTATTATTTTAATGGCTACTATATTAGCAGCTTCATGAAATACTAGTTATCTAGTATAGTATTTCCATAATTATAAGATTATAAGAATCACTTTGGGATTTTTTTTTCCTTCCTGCTGATTCCAACTCAGATAAAATGAAACAGAATCTTGGATAGTGGGTACAAAATAGGTACCAAATAGTTTGAAAAATGGAGTAGGTATTTTTTAAACCCTCCCTAACTAGATTTATTCTAATCATTAACTGTATTCAGTGTATTAAAAAAAAATCTGGCCTTTGAGTCAGAAGAGCTATGTTTCTGTTCTAACTTTGATCTTTTCCAGAGCTGTAGGCAAATAACTTTGGTTTCTTGGGACTCCATTTCTCCATCTCAAAAACAAAGGGATCAAAATAAGAGATCTCTATATTCAAATAGTCTGTGATGGACTTTCTTATTCTGTTTTTACTGTAGTTGAAATTGGGCAAAATGAATAAGGTAGAACTATTGTATTATAAACTAAAACAAATTGGGAATTATGTCAGAAAAATGTAGTAAGTTGTCTAGTACACAGGTTAGGGTGCCTAGTCTTAGAATTACTAGAAATAGTTGCATGATGACTGTTTTATTAGCTGATTTTCTACTTTCTACAAAATTGAGTAAACAGGAAAGTTCAGTGACATATGTAGGGAGAGGGGGAAAAAAAGAATTCTTACTGAAAGTATTGGGTTCATTTCTGGGCACATTATTTTCAGAGTTATCTGTATATACCTAGATGATGAAAAGCATGTTCAGGGAGGAGTGATTGGGGTTATAAGAGTCACAAGACATTTAGCATAAAGATTGATTGAATAAATGAAGGTCATTATTCCTGAAGTGAGAACATCCAAGTCAGAGTGGGGAGCGTGATGTTTCTCCTCAAATACCTGAAGAAATATTAGGTAGAAAGTGAGTTACACTTCTTTTATGTAAGCTAAAGGAGGTCCACTCATTTCATAATACAATACTTCCGTAAGTATTAATTGAATAGATAATTATGTGTCAGACCATAAGCTGGACGCCACAGATCAGATATTGAACATAAATATGGCACCCATCTTCATAAACATTTCAGGCCAGAACTTAATAAATCCTAGAAAGAAATGTAAAATTACAAATATGGTAAGTATTTTGTAGGAGAGAAAGTGATCTAGTTAAGGAGGTCAGGAATTGTTCCCCAGGGAAGAAACCATTGAACTGGAATCTGGAACATGAATGAGTAAGAAATTAACTCAGCAAAAAAAAAGGATTTTGTCCATTTGTATGTATGTGTGTTCCTGAGTTTATGACTGAAAGGAAGAGGTTTTTTGTTTTGTTTTGTTTTGTTTTTTTTAGGTAGAAGGAACAGCATATGCTAGGGTCTTATAGTCGGGATGTAGTTTAATTGAGAAACTGGACACCTGGTAGGGACACATAGGTTGCCGAATGTGGAGTAAGTTGAGCTAAAACATTTAGTATTTCCTAGGTCATATGAATTCTGATCAGAATCTATTGAAGTGTTTCACAGGATGGTGCTTGTGACATCATTACATATTTATTTAGATAAATGCAATGTGAGAACCATTGAAAGAGACACAAAAATGGCTGTGGATTAACCAGTGAGGGAGCTTCCATCTCCCCACAAGAGGTAGTGAACACGTAGTCTTAAAAAGTGGTAACAGCCATGGAAATGAAGAGAAGTGGGCATGTGTATGAAATATTTAGGAATAAACAGCAAGACAATTTTCTGTTAACCTGCCTGGTGAAGGAAAGGGAGGGTGTCAAGGTTGACGCCTGGGTTTCTGGCTTGTACAGGGAGTGGGGTGGTGGTGGTTTTGTCTCTCCTGGGTAAGATTGCACTGGTGGAGACCAGGTTTGAAGACTTGCATGTGAAGATTATGAGCTGAATCGAGTCTTGCTGAGCTCGCATGTCATGCTCAAAATGTTTAAATCACCAAGTCCTCACACACGTACAGTCTAGGGATTTAAGTCACAGTTCAGTGTTCATGAAAGTCAGAGTTGTTGCAAAGATGAGGAGAGAGAGGGCAGATGAAGAAAGACCTTTGCTAAAGCAGCCTGGCTGTTCTTAGTCCTGATCTTGTTTTAAACCAATGCTGAGACAAGCATAAAAGGAGCCCTCAGCAAATATTCAGCCAGAATCCAGTGTGACATTACCCAGAGGTCTGCATTCAAGGTTGAAAGTGGTCCTGGAAAAAAGTTGCTTGTCTGTACCTTCCTTGCTTGGCGCAAAGCCTCAGTGCCTGCTGATAATTCAAGCTGTTAATAAAAAGAGGGCAACCTTTCCCCCACATCAACAATGAAATAAATAAATAAAACACCATGTGAAGAAATGCATAAAGCTAAACAACTAAAGAAGTAGCTGAGAAAGGAGAAAAGAAAGTCAATAAAAGCTATCGATCAGGGATGTCTTAAGAACGTAAACATTCAATATTGAAAAGAAAACAGAAACATAATTGTAGATGCTGTTTAATATTTGCACAGCCTTCATTAGAATGCTCACTACAGTTAAAAAATTGAGAACCTTTCTGCATTAACATAGTGTGCATTGTGTAAATCGTGGGCATTCTAATGAAGGCTGTGCAAATATTAAACAGCATCTACAGTTATCAGTGCTTTCTGAACCAGTGACTAAAATAGCTCCAAATTTCCATTGACCGCTAGGACCTTTCCAAGTTATTTTATTTAAAATAGAAATTGTAGGATGTTTGTGAAGTTTTTCTGTTGGTGCACAATTCTACTTTTAATATCTTCATGTTTTTTTAAATGTCAGTATTTGGCAGTACACTATGCTGTGGAAAGATTATAGCATGTCTTTCTCAAATATCTTCAGTTTATGACAGAAAGACATCGCTGAGAAATCAATCATTCTCCAGGTTGAATCTTTTCCAGTTTTGCCTCAGAAATAGCAACTTCATGCTTTTAAGATGATCATTTCTTTGGTAGCCTATGGGCTGTTAAATCATGCAAATAATTAATTGATGTAATTAAACACATAAAGCAACACTTGCAAAATTTTATACTGTGAAAATTAGCTGGAGTTTTACAGTAAATAAGCAATTAATGCTAAAGAAAAGAGAAATAAACAATACATACTGAGATACTGGTTTTTGCGTGATACTACCACAGCCAGAGGAAAAATGTTTACTTGTCCCTTTTGGTGGACTGAGAATAAAATAACATAAATGTTTATGGTACTAATTGATTAGTTGGTGTACTTAATATTGAATCAAATCATTAAGTCCAGTTTTCCGATGTATCTTTAGTAGAGATAGAAGACCAACAATAGATTGCAGAAGGGAAAGTTTATGTTTCATTTTTTTTTTTTTAAAAGGAAAAGAGGCTCTACAGGCTGAGGACCATTTTTAAAAATCTCTGTACCCTAGGAGATTGCTGTTCCCTCTCCCAAACCTTTTCACCTTACCCTCACAGTAGCTCAGCCCTGCCTCCTGTTTCTACCACTTTCTATTTTTATATCCTTCCTTCTTAATAACAGCCATCCTAGTTGATATTAAATTATGCACTTTTTATTTATTAAACATCCCTTTCCATCATTAGAAATGAA
Source organism: Camelus bactrianus (assembly GCF_048773025.1). NCBI lineage: Eukaryota > Metazoa > Chordata > Mammalia > Artiodactyla > Camelidae > Camelus > Camelus bactrianus. Next base: position 12,961,732 of record NC_133555.1, read on the forward strand.
TATTGTCATGTTTGTGATTATGTTCCTGTTTCCTAGAAAATATGATGATCAGTTCATAGGGCTCAAACAACATTTTTTGAAAAAATAAGCCCTTTTGTGCCAGGCACAATCCAAGGTGCTTTATATGTATTTTCTTATGATTCTTCAATAAGTTTAGCTTATAGTAAACACTAACTAAACTAATTTTGTTAAAATAAAACAAAATGTTCTTCCAGTAAAAGGGTGTGCTTGAATTCTAGTCAAGTCCATCCAACTCTACTGGTTGAAATATTTCCAATGACTAATTTATCAATAGGTGGCTACTTGGCCAAATTTTCTACATTTCCTACTAAATCTAGTCAAACATAGCATTAATAATGGAATAAAGAAGCAAATATATTTTATTTATATATTCATGCTTGATTTCTGGAGTTCAGTAGGTATATAATAAATGTTTTTTGAATGAATGAAATAATAGCTATATTAAGTTATATCTGCAGCTACAGGTATATAGTTAACTAGGCCCTGTGAGAAGTAAATTACCAAATTACATTTGTGCCTACTGCTATGGGAGCAGAGCTCTGCACAGACATTATTTACGGACACAATTATTCATTATTTCCCATTGAGGAAAGGCCGTGTGAGAATCCAGCAAAAAGGCAGTTGTCTGCAAGCCAAAGAGAGATGTCTTACCAGGAACGAAGTCATTGGATACCTAGAACCAGCTTACACAGCTGTGAGGTAGAAACGTCTGAATCTGTGGTATTTTGTTATGGCAGCCTAAGTGACTAATACGGTCAGTACTATTATTCCCCTCATTGTATTGATGAGGCAGTTGAGGCACAGAGAGGTTACGTGTTCTGCCTGAGGTCGGAGAGCTAGGAATTCGCAAGACCAGGATTTGAATTTAGTGCAGTATAATGCCAGGGCCTATTATAATACTTATTATATAATAATGTTATATAATAGGCCTATTATTATAATAATTATTATAATATTATATAGTACACCTACTACATAATAGTAATAGTATAATATAGTATAATAGTATATAGTATAATATAGTAGTATAATAGTTATCCTATTAACCATTAGTAGAGCTTCCAGGCAAGTAGGTACAAGGGTACGGATACAAAGAAAACACGTAATGGGGAGGAATCACAGAGGAATGCATATGAGCCTGGAGAGGAAGGTAAAGATCAAACCAGGTGGGGGGTTTTAAAAAATATCTTATTTTCCTAAGAACAAAAGAAAGCCATTGAAAAGGGTTAAGTAAGGGGGACAGACTATGGGATGAGGGATGACATGTGAATTCTGAAGAAGTCACTCCAACTACAGTATATTTGTTAAAAATATGGAAAAAACTTAATCTCAAGAGTGAAATAAAAATAGTCATTTGGAATCTCCTTGAAATCCTTATGTTTTCCACAAGTCAGCTCACTGCCTGATTTTGTCGCTATAAAGGTGAAACTGTGTTAATAAGGCAAAGAGGTACAACTTCTCCAAAGAGGGTTAGAAACCTGAGATTTGCCTACTTAAACGTCTCAGTAGAAGGTCAATATAGTGTATTGTTTTCCCATTGCTCTGTAACAAATTACCACAAAGTTAGCAGCTTGAAACAACTAAAATTTATTATCTTGCGGTTCTGTAGGTCTGAAGTCCAGGAAAATTGTGGCTGGTCTGGTTCTACTAGTGCTACACAGTCCTAGGAATGGGGTCCCCATTTCATTGCTGGTTTTCTGACAGGGTCCGTTAATCCTCACCTGCGAGAGCCCACGTTTCCAGGCTTTTGGTCCCTTTCAAAGCCAATAATGGTGGATCTTCTTATCTCTCTAACTGTTTTCTTTCTGCCTTATCTCTCCAATGCATCTCTTCTGCCTAAATAGTCTGCCTTGGTCTTCTGCTTTCAAGGACCCATGTGATTACATTGATCCTGCCCAGATCATCTAACATAGTCTCCTTAAATTAAGATGAGTTGATGGGTAATCTTAAGTCTATCTGCAAAATCTGTCTCACAGCACTAACTAGATTAGTGTATGTTTGAATGAGCAAAGGATGGGAGTCTTGAGGTAAATCTTTAGAATTCTGCCTACCACATATGGTCTCGATTTTCTATGCTCATATCATTTAGAATTAGTTGTATAGCCTGGAGGATGTTCTTGAATTGATTTTTTGCTTAATTTCAGTCACTAGCAGTGCATATCTTTCTCATTCTTCCTTTAGTCATGAAACAAGAATTATATTAAAACACATTCTCTTGAAAGAAATCATAGTTTCTAATACTAAGAGTGGGTATGTCATTACATTTGGAGCCAGTGTACTTGGATAGAGATTGAAAGCCTAGAAATAAATTTCTTAATATGATAAATTAAGATATTCCACTCATTCCAATGATCTTTCCAGCAACTCATCATTCTTCTGGGATTTCATTTTGCTATTTCAGATATAAATGACATATTTTATTCAGTCAAAGCCGCATTAATTTATAGCAAAATATGACAAAAAAAAAAAAACACAAGTGCACTTTAGATGATAGATGATAGAACTTGGAAGTAGGAACAGATACTGATTTCACTTATTTTACCATCTACAAAAACACCTCTAGCAGTGAAGGGAGCAGGGTATGTCATGGTAAATGTCTGCGTCCTAAAGCAAGTAATAATTAGGTAATACTATTATTTTATGAGTTTTCGTGCATCTAAATCAGTCTTTGAAAAACATTAGGTGTTTCAGAGATGCCCTTAAGGCAACTACCAAATAATATTCCTGATTTTGAAGGAGTTAACATGTATCCCATAGAAAGGAACTTATCTGAAGGTAACTAAGGTATTTTAGAAGGTGTTGTTCTAAGATATGAGAAATACAGATAAAAACTGAAAGTGACATTTAATTCTACATACAGATAAAATAATAAGTATTGTTTAATGGATTCCAAATCTATACTATTTTCCCTCCAGTGAAAGAATAATCAGGTAAGATTTAGTGAACAACTAAACACCTAATTTCAAAGAGCTTTGAAAAATCAGTGAACACTTCGACAGCTAATAGGGAATTAAGCTTATCTTTCCTTAAACAGAAACAATAAACCTAGGAGCCAGTATGAAAAGTTATTTTTCAGTTTGCCCTACAGTCCTCCTAAAGTCATATGTCTCATGTTCAATGTGATTAACATCTCGATGCTGTCTGCAGGGGGTCAGAAGTAATGCAGAGGCAATGCTAATTGCATGGGCATTATAGATTGTATAACTTGTTGATTGATTACAAGATACTACCATCTATGCAAATAAGGAACTGAGGGCCAGAAGTTACGAAACATAAGAACGAAAATGAGGCCAAGAATCCCACACAAGCCTACTCAACTCTGACTCTTTAGCCAGTAAGTATAGAGATTATGAAGTTTAGATGCGTTTTATTTTGGAGCTCATGTTAAATACACAATGTAACTAAAAGGACATCAAAATGTTTCTCAAACATTGTATGAATACTGTATATAAGTATAATAAGTATCTAGAAAGCAGTTGGTAGTAGTGTAGGAAGGTGTTCTTATGCTTAGCCAAATCCTAGTTATGTCTATGTTGTCGTAGAAAAAAATCTACAACTTTTACCATCAGCTAACTCCAGTGGGTGTTCTGTTTCCAAGGAGTCAAGCAGTTTCTGAGCATGCATTGCCTATAATTCTTTTAGAACATACAAATACAGTCACATTTATCTGGTGTTTACAGAGGATCCCTCATCTTTCACAATCCAACTACTTAGCTCCGAGAAATGCATAGGTAACTGACAGCTTAAGTCTCCTAATATACAACAGAGTTTATATTTTTGGCTTAAAATATGTGGGTCAGTTCCTCCATACTTTGATAAACAGAGTACATCCAGTTTAGCCCACAGACTATGTCTATTAGGTATAATGGAAGTTGGTTGTTCCAAGTCTACTTGTGAAGTTGAAATGACATGTAAATGTATACAATTTCACCATTTAAATGAAACTCAAACCCAAGAGTACCTATGAGCAATGCTTGCAGCCTACAAGGAATTTAGTAACACCACTGTTGCCAACCAGTTTATAATATATTTGGGACTCAGTTGTGTCAGAGCTCAGAATAAATCAGGATTGCCTTCTGCAATCTTCTGACAATCTCAAGAGAACAGCCATGTTTACTTATACCATTTTTTTGAGTTGTTAATGCCCTTGCAAATGAGGACTCTAAAAAATGATGCAGAACCTGAATGCGCACAACTTTGCAACATTATTATTATTATTATTATTATTATTATTATTATTATTATTATTATTATTATTATTATTTTTGGAAGAGGACTATATTTAAGGGGAAAAATGGTTTACAATGCAGGAATTCTTGTAAAATGTACAAATCTGTTATCATTGCTTATTAGTAGATTAAAATTAAGTAAACAGTGATGTTACTAATGGGATAAAATTCTGTGGGAAATCATACTAAAGGAAAGTGAGCTGCGTTTGCTAGAAGAAACGGAGAGAGGAGATGTTTTCCTACTTTCAGTGTGGATAACTTACAGACTCTTAAACATCCTCAGCCAAAGTTCTGGGATATATTCTGTGTAAGATACCAGTTTACAGGCAGTTTGATGATGTAATTAAGCACATTCTCTCTAGAGGAAATTGTTTTGGTTTGAATCTTGGCTCTGCCAATAGGAATGTGACCTAAAGCTGTAAATATATTGGATAATAAAACATTTGTTTGTGAAACTTGTATGGGAGCAGAATTTCCCACCCGAAAATGTGTTTCCTTGGCATGAGGATTATTTTAGACTGGTTGTGTTTAAGGAAAAAAAGGCTTAGGAAGAAGTATTACTTTCCCATTCTTAACTGCCTAAAATAGTTTAGATGGAGGACCTGGTCCAGGGAGGGAGCTATCTATGGCCATAGATAACTGTAGTTTAATATGAATTAGGTGTGATAGATCAGGAGGAACCCAGCAAAGTCTGTTAAAATTCTTCTCTGTGTCCCATTGTTTCTGTATGGCCCAGCAAACATTTGTTTACCAAATATTTTCTTTTTTCTTCCGGTGAATTGCCTTCATTCCCTTGGAGTCCCGGACCCCTCCCCTCTTCTCCGTAGTCCAAGATGACATATATACTTCATTTTACTTGACTGCCTTCAGAATCTCTCATTTTATAAGATTCCTTATAAGTTCAAAATTAAATTTGATTTCTCCTATTAATTTGTCTCATGTCAGTTTAATTATGAGACCAGGCAGCAGAACTGTGAAAAGTAGAGGAAAACTTTTTCTCCTCAACTGTTGAGGGGATTATCTTAGGTAATAGACTTGAAGCATTTAATAGAACACTTGGCATAGATTAGGCATTCAATAATGTTAGCTAGTAATATTGTTAGAAGTACAAACAAAGCAACTTTAAGACAATGATAGCTAGGTGTTTCAGTCAATAGCAGATTGCCACATCGATGCTATAAAATGCGTGTGTGTGTGTGTGCTTTATACTCATTTCATTTAGGAGTTACAGCCTACCTACCTTTGAAAGGGCCTTAGACAAGTTACAAAACAAAACATGAAAAAATGGAGTCAATACAAATAAAATCACATTTAATGATTATTTCCCTCCCCCTCACCTAGTTCAGTACTTTGCATAGGGTTCACATACAAGTGCTGCTTGATGAATAAGTAAATGAAGGGATGGAAAGATGAGTGGAAGTATGCATGCATAAATAAAAAGCATTCTGGATTATCGGAAAGATGCAGAAAAAGATTACATTTTCAACATCTTGAAATGTTGAGCAGCGTGCCACATTTCAGCAATAGTTCTAAAGGTAAAGAAAAGTAGGACAAAAAAGGGGGAAAAAAGAGTATTTGCTTTTACTTTTTTCCTAAGAGAAAGAAAATATCCATTCCCCCCACCCATTCTCGCCCCTGACGTTAAGTGCAAGCAAAATTTGAAGCAGGCTTGTGGTACAAAGGAAAAAGATTCTGGTTTCTCCTGATTTTGCAATTGTCCAGCCATACGAGTTTGATCTCCCTAGAACTTTGGATTCCTCAGTTGTAAAATGAAGGAGTAGAGTTAAAGCCCTGACCAAGTTCCACTTACCTTCAAATTTTTGTAATTTAGACAAAAGAAATCTTTTAAAGCCACTGATGCGGGGAGCAGAAGGGGAATCTCTTATGAAAATGCAGCCTTAATAAGTCAAATCTGTTCTACTCTAGTGGAATATAAGTTGTGATTCTGAGATTCTGGCCACTGCTAATCACAAAGGATCTTTCACTCCTGAATTAGCTGGAGGCAATGAAACTCAGTCTGGATACGAATGGACTGGCTTTAAATCCCAGTTCTTGCTACTTACTAGCTGTGGCCAGAAATCTCTCTGTTCCTTTTTATCTTCATCTTGAAATTAAGGATTAATAGTATGTATTTCCTAAGCTTGTTTTAAGGGTTAAATGAGTGACTGTAATGTGTTTAGGAGTGTGGCATAGTAAGCACCAATAAATATCAAGTGTTAATATTGAACCTCAGAGTTGGTTAGAGGAGTCTTCCAGTCTTCCAGTTGGTTAGAGGAGTCTGCCAGTCTTCCAACTGAATAGACAGTTGATTTGTGTCTCCAAGCCTATCTTACTAGACACATGTCCTTTGATGGCAAAGGCCATGCCTTTATTTATTCTTCAGCCCTAATTTACAACAAATACTTGTTGAGCTCCATCTATGTCCCAGACCCTGTGTAAGCACAGACAGTGTATCAGTGAGCAAATTTATACAAAGATCGTGCCCTCAAAGAACTTGAGTGGAACAGAAATTAACAAAATAACCCAACAAGTAAATGCCTAATTTCATTAATTTACTTAATTTGTTTTAGTTTTATAGTTACATGACTATAACCAATTTTATGCTTATAAATATTTAAGAGAAACATAATGAAACAAATTCTTTAACAGGGATACATATATTACTCAATTGAATACAGTGCATTGTTCTGCCTTCTGCCTTTATGTTTAGTCTAAGGAAGTCAACCTGGTCTACATTTTTCAAGACAGCCTTGTGAACCTCTCTGGAATACTAAAGCTGAGTTTTTATCCATTCAACCACTACTGTTCAGCTCTGTTCTGAATACTAGGGATGCTTCAATGAACAAAGCATAAAACATTCCTGTTGTCAAGGAATTTGTAGAGACGGACAAATACCTAGAAAGTAAATGAATACATAAATAAGTAGAAGTATCCTACAGTGAAAAGTGCTTTGCAGAAAATTAAAAACTAGGTAAGTGATAATATGATAGCATGTGCCTTGGTGACAGTATTAGGTTGAGTGATTAAGAAAAAGCCTCTTGAAGGAAGTGGCATTTGAACTGAAAGCTGATTGATGAGAAGGAGCTATTCATGGGAGGCACTCATGGAGGAAGAGAATCCCAGCCAGAGGCAGCAGCTAATGCAAGGTTCAGAAGTGGGAACTTAGCATGTTGCAGCGACAGAAAACTCAGTGAGGGTGGGATATAGGGAGAAAGCAGAAGAAGAGAGCTGGTGGCAGAATGCGGAAGAATCCAAATCATCTAAGACTTTGTAAGATGAGGCAGGGAGCAGAATTTTGTCTAAGTGAAATGAATAGCCACTGGAAGGTTTTCATCAGGAAAGGACTACCTGACGTGTAATTTAAGAAGAATTTTCTGTAATTTAAGATGGCTGTGAGGATTATAAAAAGGTAAAAATAATAGCAAGGAAACCATTAGGAAGGTGTTTCATGCTTCATGCAACAACGATGATGGCTGCATTAGAGATTTTAAAATTAGGAAGAACTGGGATTTATTTTAAAGGTAAAGTGCATAGAAACTGCTGATGCATTGGAGTTAGTAGGTAAGGAAAAGGAATAAATTAATTTTGAGAATTTCGGCTTGGAAAATGAGACAGAAGGTGGTATTATCTAATCGAATGAAGACTTACTCGAATAAAAGATGGCTGAGTGTTTAGACAAGATATTGACAAACTTTCTGTAAAAGACCAGATAGTATTTGAAGACCAGTCTCTGTTGCAACTACTCAACTCTACCACTGCAGTGTGAAATAATGTATAGGCAAAATGAAAAAGAAAAGAAAAGAAAAGTGTGGTTGCATTCCATTTAAATTTTACTTAACAAAATAATGTGGAGGGGGTCAGATTTTAGTTACAGTTGTAGTTTACCAATACGGTATTGACAGAAAAATCTGTCCATGTGATGTTAAGTTTGAAATGCCTATCAGACATCCAGATGGAAGTACCAAGTTGGATATTTAATTCTGGAGTTCTGAGGAGAGGTCACGTCCAGGTTGAGATTTGGGATTTATCAGCATTTAGATTGAATTTTAGAGCTCCAGTGTTGAGTGTACAGCTAAAGAAGAAACGGAGACTCAAAGATAGTGTGTTGAAACACCCCGATATTTGGAATTTTGAGGAGGAAAACCATCATAATTTAGTGTTAGTGGACAAAGGGAAGAAGTGATTTCCAGAAGTCCAGTGTAGCCAATCATGCTGAAAACTGCTAGAAGATTAAGTAGGATAAGAATAAAAATGAGGCTGTTCAGTTTGGCAGTGGGGAGGTTGTTGATGACTAACAGGGGAATCTCTGTGGAATGTGAGAAATGCACAGAACAATAAAAGACAGTTGTTTTACAAAGTTTAGTTGAGTAGGGGAGTAAAAAATTTGGGTCATAGTAAAATTTGAGGTCAAGGGATAGCTTTTCACTTAAGAATGAATGATGGTAGAACATGTTTATTTGTTGCTGGGAATGAGTGAGTGAAGAGAGAGGAACCGATGTAGGCAGAATAAAAAGAGAATACATGTCAGAATAAATTATCCAAAAAGGAAAGATAGGCTCAAATCCAGAGCACAGGAGGGCAGGGGTTGACTTTGTCTCCAAATCTGGAAATCCTGGGTCAGTCAACTTCCCTTCCTTCTTCTGACAGCCTCATATAACCACCAGCAGTATGCTGGAGCCCGTTTGGATCAGCTAGAGGGCACCAAGATAAGATACCCAGGAATTTTAACTTTTGGTAATTTGAAATTGGTCATGCTGTGAGTATTTAGTACAGAGAAATTAGCAAAACTTACAAATCAAGAATTTTTTCTTTAAGAATATGACAGTGAAGGACTGTTAGTCACCTGATGTTCATATAATACCAAGAGGCTGTTGCAGGAATTCCTTTAAGAGGTCTTAATCCTGAAGTTTCCATGTCAAAATTCCACTATTTTAGTCATTGTAGGCTATTGCTAGAAACTGGTACAGAAAGAAACTCTGAAGCCATCATATGAGCTCTGAATCCTGACTCTTCATAGTAAACTGGAATGTTTCAAAGGGGACCTTGAACCTTAAAAAAGGTACGAAATATGAAAATTTGCTGGAAATATGTTTAATCAGATACTTATTCTCATGAGTTTTGTTCTTACTCAGTGCCTGGATTTTTGACTTCCAGTTGGCCCATAGAATCTAGGTTCCCTGCTTGTGTTGTTTAAAGACACCGTTTCCCATTGGCTGCTGATGCAGACCTCTTCCCTGATCCAAGCTCTAACTGGCTTCCCAAGCAAGGTTTGGGTAGTGAGGGGGCTCACCCTTTGTCAGTAGTGATCCCTGTTTTTCTCTATTTGTGCTTTGCAACTCTCTTCATGATGTTGGTAACTTACTATGAATTAAATGTTTGTGGTCGTCCAAAATGCATATGTTGATATCCTAACCCCCCAATATGATGGCATGAGAAAGCAGGGTCTTCAGAAGCTAAGTAAGTTGTTAGGGTGGAGCTCCCATGAATGCGATTAGTGCCCTTAGAAGAAGAGACTCCTGAGAGCTTTCTTCTACTTTCTGTTCTTGCTGTGAGAATAGAAAGACAAGGTGGTTGTCTGCCAAACAGGAAGAACCCCTTTACCAGACACCAGATCTGTCAGAGCCTTCATTTTGGACTTTCCAGATTCCAGAATTGTAGAAATTAATGTTTGTTGTTTAAGCCACCCACCCTATGGTATTTTTTGTTAGAGGAGCCAAAATGACTAAGACTAAACCTATACCAACTGTGTATGAGACACAACTACCCCAGAGATCTTCTGTTTTATAAATGGGAGTAATGGTTATGTATGTGAGGCAAATAGAAAGTCAAGCTTATTTTTATTTCTAATTACTGTAAAACAAACTAAAAACTAATTGCTACCAAGTCTTCATACTTCATAAGTGAAACTCATGCCAGAATAAACAGATGGCCTCCAAGCCTCCTTCAAGATGCACATCCCATTACAGGCAGGACTCTGTGGCGTCCAAGTCTGTGGCATAAGGGAGCTTAAAAGGAGACATTTAGATCTGTGATCTGGCACATCATGGGCTCACAGGTTTAATGAGGTTGGCATGTCCTGTGCATCTAAGTCAATTATGCCTCTAATAGGATAGTGGGGAGAAGCAAGAGAGATAAATTAATTCTCCTGAAAGAGCCTCATTCCTCTATAATTTTTTTTTTTAATGGCAATACTGGGGATTGAACCCTGGATCTCGTGCATGCTAAGCATACATGCTACCGCTAATCTATACCCACTTCCCTCTTTCCTCTAATTTTTAATAGTTTTCCTAAAGATTCCTCCCTGACTAAATATCTGGTTGAGATAGAGAAGTGTGCAATTTGGAAAGGCAGATATTTTATCTCTTTTCTCCTCCTCCTCAAAATATCATTAGATTTCAGGCTTCGAAAACTACGATACAAATGTAAGTACTTACTATCATATATTAATAATCCCATTGATCAGACATTGGGGTTGGACAGTGAATAACATTTCCCTGCTCCAGGATCAGCTACATCATTCTAATAACTAACAAGAATTTTCAGAAGTGGTAAAAGCAATGAGAAAAAGAAATTGCTCTCATCACCTTTATTTTTACTCTTTCCATGAGTTTTCTCGTAGACCAAGTTTACAAAATTTATATTGTAATTTTATATTATTTAAACGGAGAAATGTGAACATTAGAAGTAACGGCAAGAGAGGGATCTCCGAGTTGGAGGAAAAAGGAGAATTGGAACTGGAAAATCAAAAGGGGTCACAAAGAGTATATTTATTTTCATTGATTGTATCTTGTGCTTTCTTGGTGAAGGACTAGAAGTCTATAAAGAAATACGAGGCTCTATGGATTTATCTGTTTCTTAGAAGCGTTATTGATCTTTATAAATCATGGCACCTTATATTTGTACATGGCTGGCATTATACAATATATATGCACAAGCATTACATGCATTACATTTCCATTTTTATATTTTGCAAATGAGGAATGAAATCCAGAGATGAGGAAAAACTTGGCTTAAGCTAAATAGTGGAAAACCAAGAATGAGCTCAGGTTCTCTCAATCTGGTATCACTGCTCTTTAACTAAAAGATTCAAATCACTTACATTGACATTCATCTATTAATTCAGTTAATTAATGAATTAACTGAATTATATCCACTGGGTACTAGTACTGGGTAAACAGTGGTGAATATAACACAAATGTCTCTTCCCTTATTGGGACTTAGAGTATAGTTGGCCACAGAGAAAACAATAATAAGAAACGTCCAAAAATAACAAAACATTTAAGATAAATGTCATAAAAAGGAAAAAGATGCTGTTAGACAAAGAGTACGGGTAGGTCTTATTTGAGGTGGCACATAGTAAGCATCGGTGTCTCTAATGATGTGAAATTTAAGCAGAAACCTAAAAAATGGAAAGAGCCAAGTATATGAAAAGTGGTAGAAGAAAATATTCCAAGCAGAGGGATCTTGTGGTAAGGAAAGAGTTTTGTATGTTTGAAAAACTGAAGGGTTTCCAGTGTGATGAAATTGGAGATAATGAGGGAGAGGAGGAAGGAGGAGAAGTTGGAAAGGGGGTCAGGGGCGAGAGAAAGGAAAGTATTGCAGGTAATGGTAAGGCGTTTACATTTTATTCTAGGTTCCCCAGGAAGTGAGCACATTGTTTCCAGGAAAGAATGGCATCACTGTTTTATGTGATGCTTTTAACATTGCCATCAGATGAGTACGAGAAGTATTATAATAGCTGGTGGGCTAAAGCATGAACAGCTGTGCGGAGCTTAGGTAACTTGCTAAAGTTTTACAGTCATTTAGTCACACACATCTCATCCAGGTTTCCCTGACTCACATAGTAGAAATATCCAAAATAAACCTTAAGATGAGAATGAGCATGTCATGGTTTAAAAATAGCTAAACAGTTTCTGAAACTCTACTGTCAAAATTCGTAAGTCCCCAGCAACAGAGAAAAAGTCAACTTTCAGCAGTGGATTGCAGTTCTCTGAGCTTTTGAGAGTTTAAACCAAAACACTTGTGTGGATTTTTGGCACTGGACACATTCATAAGGTTTTTTTTTGCTTGTTTGTTTGTTTTTAAAGAACATGCAGATTTTAATACATAAGCTTTACCCACTGGTAGTATCATGAAGAGTAATTATTTAAAGCTATAAAAATACTTTCAGGATAAAGACTGCTAGACATTAATACATCATGTTCTTACTGCTCTATGTCACACACGGCAAGATTAGAATTTGTTTAGAAACATCTCATTTCCTTAAAGTAAAATTTTAGATTTTCCTCTTTTGATTTTTGTTGTATCCTTGGTGTCTGGCTTGAAATTAGTGCTCAGTAAATGTGTTCCATGAAATTATTTTAAAAATGATTGAACCCTTTGAAAAGTGAGATTATGAAGATACTAATTATTTTGAATTTAATTGCATTTTATATCAGTGATTCAATGATTATGTCATTTACACTGTTAGTTCTCAGCATTTAAAATGGTAAAAGTTAATTGAACATACTGTACGTGTGTGTGTGTGTGTGTGTGTGATTTCTTCTGCATATCATGAAACAGCGGCAGTGGATGGGGGGAGTCAAAAAGCCAGTGTTCTATTCAAGGCCCTGTCTCACCACACATTAATTTATAAGGTCAAGAAGAAAATCTCCCTACACCGTCTTTAGAATGTTAGGAGGTACATTCAAATGTCCTTTAAACACAGAGATCACATAGCAAAAGGATTTTCTTCTTATCTAACAGAAGATTTGAAATCCTGGTCACTCTATCCATGATGAACTCCCTAGTTATGTTCCATCTAATTCCTATGCTTGTTTCCTTCTTGGCGAAGATGCAAGCTACAGTTGAATTATTTGTCTACTTTCTGTCTGTCCCAGAAGAGTGACTATAAGCTCATGAGGACAGAAACCTTGTCCTTCTCACCTTTTACTTCATTTCTAGGGACTTGCACAATGCCTAGGTTCTGAGCACTCCATGAGTCTGTTTCTATGTCTGACAAAAAGCCTTTGAAGTTTTATCAGTAGGAGCTGAACAATGGAGAGTATGTTGGAGGGGGTGAAGCAGAGAAAAAAATTAGGTTCCCTCTGTGGTAGCCAAAGAAGGACAGATGACAAACTGGTTTAAAGATAAACTGTCAGACATTTAAAAACTTAATTTTGGAGGTAGAATAAAACTATGGGCAAGCAACACCAGCCCCCTCCATAAACGTAACATATGCATACACGTGAGTGGATAGATCCGAGTGAAGGTTAGAGCTGGAGGTACTATTAGCCATCCCTTTTGTGGGTCATTACAAGAACAAAATGAGATAACACAGGTATAGAAGCTGGTATAATTTATACTTATGGGGAATACGTAAGAAATCTTAATGCATTCTCTCACTGTTCTCACCACTCTACAGACAAATCTTATATTTTGCCATAAATATTAGTTGAGAGGATTTTTTTTTATAAAAATGAGTTTCCAGGATGGTTATTTTTAAACAATTCATTTGACATCTTTTTAGCATCAACATAGTTTTCACATCCATGAAAAGCTGCTTGCAAGTGACTTGGATGCTCCCTTAGGTTTAGTGGTATAGGAGCATATTTGTCAACTGTCCAAAGCTTTCTTAGTATTCCACAGGAATAAACATATAAATATTCAGATGCTCCTGTTCTTGGCCAGCTTCAGCAGCATAAGGCACCAAAGCCTGCCATGTGATCCAAACCTTGTAGTCTTTAATTCAACACTAATGGCTGAGACATAAGAGCAAACACTTGTTCGTGTTCCACAGTCATCTGCTATGAAATCCACTTGGCAGGTCAAGCTGGAGAAATGTTGACACAGAAAATGTTAAATAAAGATTTGCTTTAAACCTCCATACTTCATAGGGCTCAAGTTGTTTCTGGTTTATGAGTGGTAAATACTGCAAGATCAGATTTTAGGTAGAACCTCCCATTTCTAGCAGGCAAGTCTTGAAAGAGTCCAACGAATGCAGTGGAACCCTTTCCAGAAGCAAAATAGGGGCTAAAATGTTAAAACCAGATTATATTGGTTTGAGTTTAGCTCTTACATTAAATGAAATTGTTTTCCTGAATTAATTCATTGAGCAATTAACATCACATATTTATTCAAATTGTTTGTGTATATGAAATGTTTAGCTTAAATGTAATGCAATTTTGAAACATTTAGAAAAGAACAAAGAAAAAAGACAAGCACAAAGAAAAGCACAGAGGGAGAAAAACAAACTGTAGTCTCTAAATATCTGCTCAAAGTTCTCTCAATAAGAAATCTGTAATGACTCAAGTTAAAAAGGAAATATCAAATCTACTAATTTCCTAATGCACTCAATCAGTAGAGCCAGAAAGAAAAAGAATAAAATTCAGTGTGTGGTATGTGCATGTGGACACACGCAACTTCACATACACAGGGACTGAGAACATGTGGGTAGGGGAAGAAGAGGGTGGCAGGTTACATTTCTACCTGAGACATAAATGCTGCTTTTGTTGGCACCCCCCTCCCCCATAATCTAGTATTCAAGTCCAGATAAAACTTTGTGCAATGTGACTCCACCTTCATAAACAAAAAATGTGTCACCAGAGTTTGAAGGGCAGCACTGTTCCCTTCAGGCTTCTCACAAGCCAGACCCATTTTATTTGACCCATTTGGACATGATCAGCGGATATAGAGGTACTCAGAGTAAGTTTGTGTGTACTTAAGGAAAAGGGAGGAAAGAGTCAAGACAAAATCAGTGTTAGGCACGAGTGTTTGTACCCCCAAGAGTTTTTGGGAATGCAAATTTTTTAGCTTCTTCTGATCCTCTCTTCCAAAATGTTCATACCTAAAGAACAACTGTTTTCTTCTTATTAAGCCTTGTGGGCTACTTTATTATTATTACACTTGAATGAAATTTTGAGGTTTCAAAAAAATTCTCTTGTACACTGGCATTTTGGTTTTTTTCCTGCTCTAAATCCATACCACTAAGCATAACTGTAAGATTCCTCGTGAACTGACTGCTGTTTTTCCTCTCCTTGCCTTGCTCATTAACAGTGTTTAATCCTCCACCCAACACTTCTTCTTGCCCAGTTCTTGGAGCCTTTTCTTTACTACCTACCTCTGGTTGGTAGTGAGGCCCCACAGCATCACCATCACTTAGGAACTTACTAGGAACACAGATTCTATGGCTCCAGCCGAGACCTTGGAATCAGAAATCCTGAGGGTGGGACCCAGCATTTAGCATTCTTAACAAGCCACTCAAATGATTGTAATGCATGGTCAAGTTTTACAGCCACCAACCTCACTTCTTTTTTTGGAGGCCCAACTCATGTGTCACCTCCTAGAAGAACATACTCACACATCTTTCTTATCAACCAAATTCCCTCCTCCTTGTGCTCTTACCAACCCCAATACATCAGTGCTTATCATTTTTATTAAAATTGTTTGCTTATGTTTCTATAGTAAGGATCAAGATTCATTTGCTACAATTCATATGTGTAAAAACAAAACAACACTGTCCAAAAAATGTATTTTCTAACACTGGTTTTCTCATGATTTAGGTAGGCAATATAACGTAGCATTTAAGAGAATGAATTAAATTCTGGCTCTGCCACTTACTACCTGGATGACTTTGCTTCATCTCTGTGGATCTCATTTGTAGAATGAACACAGTAATATCACAGGACTCTTGTAAGGATTAAATGGGTTAATATACGTGAAGCACTTAACATAGTGCCTAGTATATAAAAAGCATTGCCTAAGTGTTCTTCCCCATTCTCTCTCTTTTCTCCATCTGAGACCACAATAATAAATATTTTGGGTTTTTATTCATATGCCCTATGTTTCTTATGTTCTTTTCTGTTTTTTTTTTTTTCTCCTCCGTATTTTTATTTTCCTCTAAATGCTTCAGGGTATGTCTCTTCTGACCTACTCACCAGTTCATTAATCCTCTTGTCAGTTGTATCTAATACAATTTGAATCTGACTCCTTTTATATTTATTATATTTTACATTTCAAAATTTTAATTTATTTTTTACAGTTAGTGTTGCCAAATAATATAAAGAGTACCTAGTTAAATATGAATTTCAGATAAACAGGAGATAAGTTTTAGTGTTCTATCCCAAATATTTTATTTTATGAGGCATACTTTTACTAAAAAAGTATTTGCCATTTATCTGAAATTGAAATTTAACTTGAGATTCTATATTTTTATTTTCTACATCCAGCAATCTGATTTCCAGTTCTCTACTAAACCTTTTCATGACTACCTTATTTTTGAATATATAAAATACTGTTACTTAAAAATCTGTGCATAATAATCCAAATATCTAGATGTTATCTAGAAGCCTGTTTGATTTTATTTTTCTTTCTCTTGGTTTTGGTTATACAGACTTGCTACTGGTGTAGTAGGCAGGATTCTAAGATAGCTCCCAAGATTCCTGACCCCTGATGTATATACCCTGTGTAATCTCCCTTGAATGAGGGAGGCTACTGTGAATATGGGGGGATATTACTCCCCTGCTTATGCTATTTTACATGACAAAGGGATTTTATAAATGTAATTAAGATTTTTTAATCAATTGATGCTAAATAAATCAAAAGGGATTTTATCCTTATTGATGCTTAATCACAGGAGCAGGTCAGGGTGGTTTGACCTAATTAACTCTTCAAAAGTGGGTGTAGAGCTCAAGGACAAGAGAAGTCAAAGAGATTTAAAGCAAAGGGGATGCTCTTTTGCTGGCCTTGAAGACAAAGCAAATTTCCTTGCCTTGAGAAGGACTGTGAAGCACATGGGAGGGAACTGTGGGCATCCTTCAGGAGCATGTAGCATCCCCCAGACAATAGCCGGTAAGAAAAAGCAGCTTTGATTGGTCCTGTAGCCATACGGAATCATAACGTGAACGTGCTTAAGAGAGGACCCCCAGCCTCAGCTGGAATCACAGCTACTGCTGACACTTTGATTTCAACATGAGCAGACCCTGAGCAAGGGACCCAGATCACTTCTGCTTGACATGGAAACTGTGAGAGAATAAATCTTTGCTTCTTTTCTAGTGATTTGGTGTGAGTGTTGGCCTGTATCAAAGTAGCCTACCGTTTAAACTACAGAGGTTTCATATAAAGTTTTAACGACTCTAATTTGAGAAATAAAGTCAATCCAGATAAATCCACTGTAGATACATCATTATTTATAAGGATTACTCTTGACCCTACAAATATGAGTGTCTTAAAATGCTGTTTAGGAAATAAGAGAAAACCATACTTTCCAAGTAAATATGGAGGGATATTAAGAGTGAGAACTTAGATTCTTAGATCTATAAACAGTTCTCCTACAGGATTTATTTTAAAAATCATACTCCTAATTTGAATTCAATATGGTGGATTAGATATACATATTTACTTTACTACTGAGAGCCCATTGGAAAAAAAAAAAAAAGGTAATAATGGAAGTAACTTTAGAAATCCAAAGGAAAGAAAGTACCAAAAAAGGAAACATTTCAACAAACTTCTGGGTGTTGTAAAACGGATGAAATAGGTAGAAATATTATTCTCATTTGAAGTGGGAGAGTCTGCTCAACAGAACCCCTTCCAGCCTCTGACTTCAGGGTAATCAGATATTGAGAGTTTTGTGAAGACAATGGCAGCAGAAAACAAAAATTAACTGAAAGATTCTAGGGGGACTAATTCCACAGGTTGACAGTATTTTCTCTCCCAAAGCAGCATAGAGTGTAAAAGGCAATATAATGTCCCACAGGCAAATGACTCTTCTCTGAAAAGACTGGATTATCTCCTTAGGAAAAGCTAAGGTCTTTAATGATGCTGGTTCTTTACTTACCTTAGCATTTGGGGAATCTGTGGCCAGTATCACTGGTATTTTAAAGTATGAAGTGACAACCAGAGATTACTAAAAGCAGCAACTTGAAAGAGTAGGAACAACAAAAATAAATAGACAAGCTTGTTCCAGAAGAGATCTAGCTTATATTTAAAAGTTTAAAGTTACAATCTATACAGAAAGGTTGAAAAACCTGTTATAAACATAAAAAAGAATAGTATGCTATAAAATTTTAAAATCAAGAAAAGTCTCTTAGAGAATAAAAGCATAATTACCAAAAATTAATAGTATGACTTTTAAATAAAGTTGAATAATACTTATGGACTATGAAGAAAGGAAAAAATACAAAAAAGGGACAAACTCAGAAGGTTTGATATCTCAGAGAGAACAGAAGATATAAAGAATCGAAAATAATAAAATAAATAATAGAAGATAATTTTGCAGAGATGAAGAAAGACATAAGCCTTCAGAATTGAACCCAGAGTAACCAGCAAAAGAAGTTTACATAAAAAACCCAGACATGCTGTCTTGACATTTCAGACCACTAAAAATAAGAAAAAACTTCCACAAAGAGCCTGAGAAAAGAAAAGCAAGTTCAGTACTAAGAAGAAGAGCATCAAATTCTCATCATCTGTTGTGGATGCTAACAGGCAATGAACAGATAACTTTAAATTTGGAAGGACTGAGCAGGACATGAAGGAGGGAGGGAGAATGAAAAGAAAGAAAAGACATTTTCAGACACACAAGTAGAAAGAAAATGATCTCCTGTTTGCCCACTCTTTTATGGAGACAACCCTCAGGAAAACCTAAAATCAGAAACAGAAGACTTTATTTCTGGAGAAGAAAGGGGGTGGGAGAGAGACTGTGGTTACTATTACTGTTACTTTTATTACAAACCTCTCTGCAGTAGTTAGATTTGTAGCTAGTGTTTATCGCAAGCATGCCTTGATTTAAGGAAATCAAATTAATTTAATTAATTTTATTAAATATCAATTTTACACGAAAAATTTCAGCCCAAAAGAAACAACTTATATTGATGATTGTGTATGCAATTAGATTGATTCTGATTGATCATTTGTAGTACCCTTTCCGAGTTGTCTCTAATCTCAGCCCTGATATAGATGGTTTAGAGAAGTCAGTATGACTCCTAGTTACTCAACATTAGTCCCTTCTTTGGGATACAGTCTCACTTGTAAAAAAAATACATATACAGGTTTAATGATACTCTTTTCATCATGACTGACATGTGACATCTGTGGCTAGTATAATAAGACAACAAAAGATACATGCAAAATGAAGCTTGCTAGAAAGAAATTTAATTTGAAAAAATATATATTTTATTTTCACAAGTGGCTGGTTATTGCATCTTGTCATAAAATCTAAATGACGTGTGTGTTGTTGGAGTGCATTTGAAACAATAAAGGAGTTGTACAGCCATCAGATACCATGTTTTTGCTTCTTCCGTTTAACTGACTTCCAGAGTCACTGTTATCATAATACACTACTGTATAAAAGAACCTTTAATGGGAGTACAATTATAGTTTTCTTTTGTTATTTAATCTTAAAGAGATCATTGGGATTATCTAATTCAATTAATTTATGCATCTCTTGTCTGAACAATTGATTACACAATTAGATTTAGACCTTCGCAAAAGAGCCTTAAGTGTAATGAAGACTGAGCTAAAAACAACCAGTTTAATTATCACCTGGCCTTGTGTGTGAGTCATATTTTTAGCCACAGGGCTAGAGCAATGAACAAGGTAGATAAAGCACCTTCCCACATGGTGCTTTCATTTAGTAATTTTAGTTTTGCAAAAGAGGAAAACAGGGCAAAAGTAGTTTGTGTTCAAAAACCAAATGCATCCCATTTGCACTTGTGAAACAGCATTAATCAGGTGAGTAGAAAAAGGGTATCAACTCCTGATTTTACTTGATGAATATATTAAGGGTTTTTTTCTCCCAAAGGGAAAAAAAAAACATATTTAGGACTATGTAATTTCTCTGAAAGATTTAGTTGGTTAAAAGTCTCCCCTTCTTTCTCTACAGGGAAAGGTAATTCATGAGAAATCCTTTCCTTGTGTTCCTTTTAACTGTACTCAGAGAGAGAATAATTTGCAGCTAAGCCTTGAGAAGATGGAGACTATGTCAGGAGGAAAGGGGTAACAAGAGGGGCCCTGCAAAGGTAGGGAAAAGTAAGTCTAACAAGTCAGAGGCAAAACAAATTATTCCAGATCTCCAGATCAGGTTCAACTGAGACCAATGTGGAACTGTTGAAAGTACCTAGAGACCATTACAACCCCCTTATTCTTGATGCTTTGAGGCCAGGTACACCCCATGGTGACTACTGGCATCGATCTCACTTTTCTTTTAGATGTTCACCCTGAACTGAAGCATTTCATTTCCTTCTCTGCTTTCACTGATGGTACCCAAACTCTCCCAGTCATTGGGGTGATTTTGTGGAACTTCTTCCTCCTGCCTTTTCTGCTGTGAGTTTCTTTGGCTAAAATGTTCGCTTGTTGAAATCCCAAAAGTCCTTCAGTTTCAAATTAAATTTCACCTTCTTGTTGACCATGTCCTTGATCCCTCTAGCTGGAGGGATTGTCCCTCATCTTCATTATGTCAGGCCAGCCATATATGATGTATCATATACAGCAGTATCTTGTAGATGTTACTAACAATTGTTTATTTCTTCACACCATTATGAAGTTTCCTTGAAGTTCAAGAGTATGTTCTGTTCAGATTGAAAGAAGCCAGATAGAATTTAATTAGTTTTGGACTGGGCTATGAATCTTGACTGTCACTAATGATCTCTATGATCATATTTAAAACTCTTAATGATTCTGAATCCAAATTTTCCATCTGTAAAATGAAGGTGCTTCATCAAAATAATTGTGTGATCCTACTTGTACTCCACAATGCCTAGTGTAATACGTTTAATATAGTAGGCCATTATAAGCATTTGTGGAATATTGAATAAATTTACTTCAAGAGTAAATGATGCAGGGTCATAGGAAATGATATACAGTATGGTTGCAGAAGAATGGGTTTCCAACTCGGGCACTGACAAAGGCTCTGAAGGTTTGATCAAGTCCTCGTATATTTGTTTTTGTTAAAGTGGGAAAAACCTGGACTAAATTGACATTCTACTGTATAAATCAAATAATTAGTGGTGGGATTCTAGTTTTAGATATATGTTTTGTTTTTCTCTCTCTGTATTTTGCGATTTTCTACTCAATGAACTTCTGTTCAGATGGATACAGCAGGGAGTAAACTTGAAATAGCCAAAAGGGATTCCTGGCTCTTTCTAAGCATCCGTGTACGGAGGTAATGCAATGGGCATACACAAAGTCTTTGTCTCAGAAACTGAGCTGTAGCAAAGATGACGGGAAATGATGAAAATAGAGCAGATAGCAGGTCCAGGGCTGAGCTTCTGAACAGGCCTCAGGACCTCAGAAAAAGGATACATGGTGCAGAGAGAAAGATAGAGGCAGATGCTATAGACAATGTGAACAGACAACCATAAGCCCTGATGTTATTGTTTCATTACTAACTGGGGCCAATGTGTCATTGACCAGATCCATATATATCCACAACACATTTTAAATTTGGAGAAACCCTGGGGAAAAAAAAAAACCTGAAGTTAAATTTTCCATACTCTCGGTGAAATCAAAATATGAATAGCCAAAAAACCCCACATTTCTTTGTACATATATATATATATATGGGCTGAGATTTCATATCTTCAAAACATATGTAAAAGATCTTTACAAATTGCAAATAGCTATTGAATAAAGTTATTCTTTAAAACTACGATTAAATGATTACACGGTTACACTGGATGTAATGAGAACATTGTCTGGAACAAGGTATGCAGTTAATAATTATTATTGATATTGTTGCTGCACTAACACCAGAGATAAACTGTAGTTGGCAAAGCTGCATATACACATGAAATGGTAAAGAGAATTAAAAGTGAGTTTCCAGTATTTGTAGTACATGCCCATGTAAAGCAAAATCATGACACCATTGACTTGAATGTTACCTGTTCTCCCGTCTTTGTCTACAAAACACTAAGTCCTGGATTGACACAGAGGTGACAATAAAGTAGAA
Organism: Camelus bactrianus; assembly: GCF_048773025.1. NCBI lineage: Eukaryota > Metazoa > Chordata > Mammalia > Artiodactyla > Camelidae > Camelus > Camelus bactrianus. Next base: position 12,983,902 of record NC_133555.1, read on the forward strand.
ATCAGGCAGCCTGGGACAAATGGCAACTTGAACATCACTTCTCGAGTAACTGTGAGTTTACTGGGATGAAGACCCGTTCCAAGTTTGCATAAGTACCTTGTTCACAGAATGTCTTAAGGAATGTTTTAGCTCCATGTGGATAACCTACATGTTATGTCCAATTATAAGTCAGCACTGGAAGAGACTGAAATCTTCACTGACAATGACTTGATGATTAATTTGATGTTTAATAAGCAGTAACTCAACTCATGAAAAACACTTGCTGTAGAATATGGCACCCTACTGTTTACTGCAGTTTAGTTCCAAATTAAACTCTGAATCCAGCAAAGGAATGTTACAGTCTAATAAATTTCTGATCTTCATAAACTTAAATAGGATGTTCTTATGTTTAATTCTATTGAAGGATATTAAATATATAACAAGGTTTCACACAGATCTTCCTCCACATACAATGGGGTTATGACTTGATAAACCCACCATAAGTTGAAATGATCTTAAGAAGAAAATGCATTTAATACACCTAACTACCAAACGTCACAGCTTAGCCTCACCTACCTTAAGTATGTTCAGAACACTTACATTAGCCTACAGTTGGGCAGAATCATCTAATATAAAGTTTACTTTATAATAAGGTGTTGAATATCTCCTGTGATGTATTAAATACTGTGCTGAAGTGAAAAACAGAGTGGTTGTCTGGGTACAGAATGGTTGTTAAGTGTATCGGTTGTTCAGTCTCATGACTGCGTGGCTGACTGAAGATGTGGCTGGCTGCCGCTGTCTAGTATCCCAAGAAAGTATCCTGTGGCATATCGCTAGCCAGAGGAAAGATTCAAATTCAAAATTCCAAGTATGATTTCTTCTATATACTGAAGTGGAAAAGTCTTAAATTGAATCATTGTAAGTTGGGGTCCGTTTGTAATCTTTTCCCCACCCACTTGTGCCCCATGAGGAATAATATCATAAAAGCTTGTCCCTAGGCTTTTTTTTTTTTTTTGCATTACAGCATTCTTACATCAAAGTTTCCTAGCGACTCTAGCCCTTCTGATTGCAAAGCTTTGCTGTACAGATCTGACAGTGGGATCTTTTGAACTTGGCTAATCTGAACCTCTGTTCTCCATGCCTAAGAGGATTCTGATATACCTGAAAGACTCCCTATCTATTGATCCATTCAATTTTTATTCTTTTTTGTTGCTTTTCTATCAGCAGTCCTGTGGAAAAGCTATACTGGGATTAAAGTCACTTCTCAGTCATGTTTACTAATCTTTGGACATCATTATAAAATAGCACATTTGCATGATGAATTCCCACTTAGTGTGTTTCAACAGTGACTGATTTCATATTTTAATGAAAAGATTAAGTATTTTTAATCTCAGTAATGTTTGAGTAAAGTCAAACATTAATATTATTCGCAGCGTACAGACCAGTAACTTGAGGCATGAGCCTACTGCTAGTGGTTGACAAAGTTTAGCCACCTAGAGACTCCAAACTAAACTTTTGTCTGCAGATCATACGTTCTTTCTACTACATGTTGTGGCTTAGAAATTACTGTTTTCTAGCTTTCTAGTTTCTCATCTCTGTTTTCTTCTCCTTTTAGGAATGGTGTATTCCAGGAGCCAACTAAAAGACCCCCGAATGGCCAAAGCTAGAACAATGTGAGTAACAAAATAAAAGTATTGAAGTATAATCCAAATGATAGTGTAAATATTCATGAGTCCATAATTAAATAAGTAGTGACTTAATTATATTTAACAAATAGACAGATAGATAAACCAATAAATTAGGAGAATAAACAAATTTCTCATGCAGAGGAATGTCAAGTGAATTATGTAGATAACGTCCCTCACTACCTCAGGAAGGTGTGTAGAGTAACTTCCTTTCAACGTGTGCACTGCACAAAGCGGGGAAGAGTAATTTTGCAGTGGACCTGACACACACTGCCTCAGCCAAGTGGTCAAGGTCAACATCAACAGTGACAAGTCATGTTGGTAGTTCGTACCAGTGAGGCGATGCCATGAGAATGACACCTTACCTTCGTGGGCTTTCTCTTAAAAACCTGTATCACAGCCGAATCATGTGAAAAACAGCAAACATACCTCAGTGAGAGACAGTTTACAAAGTGCTTAACCAATGCTACTTAGAAATGTCAAAAGTCATCCAAAACAAGGAAAGTCTGAGAAATAGTTAGTCAAGAGGAGCTTGAGATATGACAACGAAAAAGGACACTAGATTAAAAACTAAAGAAATCTGAATAAATTACAGACCTTAGCGGCTGATGAGGTATCAATATTGGTTTATTAATTTGACAAGTGCACCATACTACATAAGATGTTAATAATAGTAGGGGAAACTGGGAGGGGAGAGGTACTCTTTGTACTATCTTTGCAATTTTTCTGTAAATCCAAAATTATTCTAAACTTAAAAACAAAAAGATGTGACATATTCTTCTTTCTGTATAATTATCTGCACATCCTCCTTCCACTATTGTATCTGCTCTGATTGTCCTAAATAGCATTTACTAAATTTTCAGTCTTACTTTACTGTTGTCCTTTTTCCTGATTTCCGTTAACACTCAGGAATTTAAATCTGCCACCAACACCAGAGAATAAATTCATTATTCAAAAGATGTTGATAATCTGAGGAGAAGAGGGGATAGATTTGAAACCCATCTTGCTCTCCTCCCAAGGAGAAAAATGCCAAATCTTGCCAACCACCAAGTCCAAGGGCAACTCTCCACAGAACTAGCAAATCCACTTTAAAGGTTTATTTACAAAGCAGAAACCCAAACCCCTTCCTTCTAATTGCCCCCAATTGCAGGTGTCGACTGAAATAAATGCACAGCCTAAAAGTTGAGAGTTATGTTTTATTTGGTGGACAATTCTGAGGACTCAGCCTGGGATGACAGCCTCTCAGATTGCTCTGAGGGACTGCTCAGAAGTAGGGGAGGAGCTAGAATATATAGGAGCTTTACAACAAAGACCAAGTAGTTGGAACATTAAAAGATTAGTTGTTAACTAAAGAAAAGCAGACATCTCAAGTTAAAGAATTTAGCGCTTTTCTGTGCATGGGAGGAAGCAAACATTCGGGCTCATTGTATTCATTCCTTTGACAAGCACCTGGCTGTTTAAGGCCAGTATCTTGTCCTTTCTTATTCTGAGCCCCCTCAGAGTGCTCCATTGTGAGTGGCTGCAGAGGCTGGGCTGCAGGTTTGTCTTCACTGGGGGGTGGCAGCAGCAGCTGATGACTTGATGGCTTCAGCATTCTTTGTTTACTGATACGGCTTGCAGTATTTTTTGTTCACACAGGGAATTACCACAAAGGGCTTAATACCCTGACAGTTTAATCAATTCCAAACTGAAACGTTTTACTTTTAAAATATTAGCAATGCCCAATTAGTTTCTGCCTATACAGATTTAAAACCGATATTGCATGGCCATGCCATTTAATTGATTACCAAATTAATCCACATTAAGGGGAGAGAAAAGAAGTTTCAATGGGCGTTTTGCTTTTTAGAGTAAACGATAAAGACAAGTCTGAGAGATTTGGATACGTATTCAACAGGACCGATGGCGGCACCGATCTGAATATTATGACCTCAGGAAATAAGAACAGCCTCCTTTTAACTCCACTTTTAGAACAGAGTTTTGCTTCTGGGAAGAAACTTCTCGGTATATTCGGTGCTGTCCTGGCCCTCCTTTAGAAATGCAAATTCCGTGTGGAAGTACAATAGTACATTGACTTTCTTTAAGGGTTTTCTGGTCAGTGTCAAGTCACTGACTGTCTTCTGTGGTTCTGAGACCCTCTGATAAAGGCGATGTGGGAACAAGGTGGGTGGGCTGGGATGGCAGGGGAAATTCACTCCTCGCAGCCTCCACTGTCAGCAAGGCTCAACCATGCGGGAGGGAGTCTCTGAGATCCGCTCACAAGTCGGACTACAAAGATTCAACTGAGAACAATGCCTTTTAAAAGGACTGCTCTCTGAATTTCTAAGAATTCTGACAAGGGGTGAAAGTTCAAGAGCTGCCGGTTTTCTTTTCCTCTGTACTAGTTTCCCTCGCGTGCTGTTTATGTAAAACCAGTATAAACTAGGCTTGGGGTTTTTCTTTCATCCACAGTCAGCATGCTGAGTTAGGATAGAGTGGTGAGGAGAGGCAGGAGTACGGAGTCTTGAGCCAAGTCTTTGCTCCTTGTAATGCAGCTCCAGTGCTTCTCAAATTTTAACGTGTGAAGGTGTTGGGGGAAGAATAGGTTCTTGCCTCTTCCAGGAAAGAATTGAAGAGTAAACCCTCCCCCCCCCCCCCAGGAAACCCTCCTCCCTGCCCACTCTTTGACCTTGTATGGTCATCCTAGGAACTGTCTTGGCGCCTTTGGGTGTGCCATGAGGCTCAAGGTCTACTGGAGGTCGAGTCTTCCACCATCTTACTTGTAACCACTTTGTCCTGTCCTCAATGGCTGGGTCATTCCTTCAGTGGTTGTGCCCTGCCCCTTTTCCTCCCACTGCAAAGGAATCCCCAGGGATATTCTTGAAATGCAGGTGCCAATTTACTACGTATGGGCTGGGGCCTGAGAGTCTGCATTTTTAAAGGGCTCCCGGATAGTTTGGAAATCACACTTGGACCCACAAGGATCTAGCTAATTATGTAATTTTATGAGCCAGATAACACTACAGAGTTTCAGTGCCCAAATCTTGGGAATGTCAGAAGGGCATCCTTCATGGATAACCTGTCTTTTTTAATGTCAACCTCTTGTCTCCTCCCAGTCTGTCGATTTTTCAAAAATCTTTCTCTCCTCAGAAGTCCTTTTTCTTCACTTATCCATCCATAGCAATTAATACACCCCTAACTTCTCCTTTTATCATAGGAGATGACTTTTATTTCCTTTGAATGAATATGTATGTTAAGTCATGTCACCATATGAATTTCAGCTTTTTCCAACAGCCCTCTCCAGATTTATTCAAAAGCTAAATTTCTTTCCTCTTTCTCCACCATCATTCTTTGCATAATTTTAGTAGATTATTGTGTTAAAACTATATCTTCTATCTACTCTTAGCTTTATATTACAAAGCTTCCTTCCATTAGCCTCACATTGGAAGGTATCCTTCATAATTTTCTCTTTCCTTAATTACTAGAATTCTAATGCTGGCTATCAGAGCCACACTGATGTAGTAAGTAACTGAGGACCATACACAGGCACACACACTTTCTAGAAAGCTCAGATAAAAAAATAGGTGGCTAGGTTAGTGTTTATTTTGCTTCAATTAAAAAAAATTAAGTCAGTAGGAGTAGTGAATCTCTAAGTATATGAAGGGTGTTGAGAAGAGATTCATAAATTTCACTCTAAAAATAAAATGAGTAATTTCCATAAAATTATTCCAGGCATGGTTTTAATTATTTTGCCATATTATTTTGCTGTTGGAAATGAGGATAAGCAAGTGTAAGTGAAGGATAAGTAAATATCCTATTCTTCATGGCTTTATGATGTGAAAGATTTGAACCAATATTGAAAATATACACTCTTACATTCTATATAATTAAATATAATCTCCCTCATAAGGTAGGAAGACAGAATGAGAAAATCTCACTACTTTGTGAATTCTGCTTTAATTCTTCTCCTACTCATGCATAATAAAAGAATTTAGCCAATCGTAGAAATTTTGGTCTTATTTTCATTGTTACCAGTGAATATTTCATTAGGGAAGTTATTCAATTAATGAAAAGATGCTCCCTCTAGTTTGGATTGCATAACACCCGCTTGTCCTGCATAAACAGACCAATAAGGCACTGCGCAATGGTGCCTCTTTTTTTCCCTGGAAAAATTGGTCTGAAAACACACAGTAATTAAATAGTTCACAGTAACTTAACAAAGTTCACTCATCTACCATTGGAGATGATGCTCTTTGATCATGGTGTTTCAGACCCTGCTATTTAGCCAACTAACTATAATTGAGTGTTTTGTTGTTCTTGTGTTGTTTTGTTTCTGTAATTATATATTGCAGCAGTTTAGTGTAGAGTTCTTCTGAGGATGAGAGCTCAAACTGCTTGCTGATGGAATCTAAATAGGACTTCACAGTTGCTTTGATTGACTAGCACAATATTTTAGAGGTTAAAAAATAATAATTTGAGTGCCATGAAAAGGGAGCTTCAGTTCATCAAGGAGATTTTTTTCACAAGCCTTACTTCCTCACATTCCCACATCTCCTCCCTCTCCCCCCATCCGTTTCACTCGTGTGTATCACCTGACTTGCTTTCAAGGTATTTGAATTCATATCCCTGTCCTAGAGTTGGTCTCAGTAAAGAATTGACATCAACACCAGTGCATCTGCTGGATGGAATATGCTGTCCTAGCACAATGCATACTAGTTTTTTGTTTTTGTTTTTGTTTTTGTTTTTGTTTTTTTCATTTTAATTACCTTTCAGCATAAACCTATCTATTTTTCTGTTATTCAAGCAATTCATTTATAGCCGTATATTTATATGGTAACTTTTCAGTGGTAAACTGAACACCTGATACAAAAATCTGATAATTCAGTTTGTTCTTTTCCTTGTAAATTTAAAATGAAAACACACACTTATTTACAAATCTTCTTTGTATACATAAAGGGTGGGGGAAAATAAACCTCTGAGTTATTCTAAAATAGTAAGAATTTGTTTAGCTTATCTTTCATCCACATATGTTTAAATTAACCAAGATATACTTTGCACTGGCAGGTTCCACTTTATTTTAACAATTAGTCAAATAATAGTAATAATGCTCTTTCTTACGTATATTTATTGAAATGAGAATTAATATTTCTCTGTAAAAGGAAGCTGCATCAGACTAGTCTTAATACTTTTATAGAGAAAGGCAGTATAAAAGGAATCTCTCAAAGTTCTTCTGAATTTTTAGGATAATTTTAATAACTATTGATCATATTTTATATAGACAAAGGAATTGTGGATGGTCATCAGTCATTAGTGAAATACCTATATGATGGAAATGTCTGCATCAGATTTTACTTTCACGTTAAACCAAACATTCACTCAGCAAGTATCTATTATCTGCTCTGTAAAAAGGCAGAGTGCTAGATTCTGTATAGCAGTCATCTCCTTTGCTCTGAATATTCTTGTTTTGTAGATTTTTCTTATACTCAGTTTTGGGAGTTACACCCCATTGAGGCAATAGGAATCTGTTATCAGCTGCAGGAAGCAAGATGAATAACTCATCTGTGCTTGGTATTTCAAAGAGATGGAATTTTGTTTAAATTCTGGCTTTGTTACTTGTGATACTTTGCAAATAACTCAACGTATACACATTTCTTTATCTGAGACGTGCGAGGAATCATAGTCTCATACAGTTTTCTGGGCTGATTTTCATCATCCCAAAAGGGTACGTTCAAGTCCTAACCCTCAGTACCACGGATTGTGACTTTATTTGGAAATAGGGTTGTTGCAGATGATGTCATCCTGTAGTAGGGTAGACCCCTAACCCAAAGTGACTGGTCCCTTTGTAAAAAGATGATTGTAAGAAGGCAAAGTTGTGCACAGGCAGAACACTAGGAGATGCTGAAAGCGGAGACTGGAATTACACAGCCTGAAGAGATGCCAAGGATAGCATAGCTTCATCCAAAAGCTAGGAAGAGCCCAGAAAGAATTCCTCTACAGATTTCAGAGGAACCTTTGCCCTGCTCACACCTTCATTTTGGACTTTAAGTCTCCAGAACCGTGATATGACAAATTTCTCTTGTTTTACATGGCCCATTTTGTGGTACTTTGTTATATCAATCCTAGGAACCTAATGTATACAATTAAATGAAATAGCGCTTTTAGAGTATTAAGCAAAAAACCTGACACCAACTCTCAAAAGACAATCGCTGCTTTATATTTGTAGTTATTTTTTCTTTCACGTGTGAAACATTATTAACCAGGAAGATGTCTGAAGATTTGAGAAGACTGTACTCTCCAAGTATTAAATATTTAGGAAAAGCAAACTTTCTGTTCAAAATATAATTTAGGGGAGAATGCAGAAATAATCAAAACAGATTGAGAAACAACTTCTACTTTCTCGCCAGCACAGTCTTTCAAATGTGGCTTCATTTGTGTCCTCTAAAGAGAACCTACTTCTAAGGTTGACCAACTGACCAACTGCTGACTGATTGAATAAGTGAATAGATATGACATTTGCCCAGAGCTCCTGTCTTTGGAAGAGTCTCCTCTCTCCCATTTCGTGTAATCCTGATGGGGTGAGGTGATTCTCAGGTACAGCTGTGTCACTTAACTTGACTTTACAAGTCATAAGTGTTCTTAGAATAAGGGACACTATGAAGTAAAGCCAACCTTGGTAACTTTCTCCAACTACATGGAAAAAATTACTTACACAAGAGGACATAGTCAATATGCAGAGGGAAATGAGTCATAAATGGAGAAAAAACATTTTAACATCATGATGGGAGTCTTGGATGTAAGCTCAACCTGAAACCAACTAGACCTATACCTGGATATTTTAATCATTATGACAAGAAATTCAGTTAAATTTCTTAAGTGAAATCGAGAGTTGTTTGCATCAGAATTACCTGGAATTTGCTTCCGGAGTTAATTTTATTTTTTTTAATGTTGTGACTTGGGTATCTCCCCTAATAATTCAAATATGCAGCCAGATTTAAAAATCTCTGAGCTGGTTAAGAAGTATTGCTATCACTTGGAACCTGCAGAAACCTGAATTATCAAATAGCCTAATAAACCACCAAATGTAATGTAGTGAATGAAAATTCACCAATAACATGAAAATAATTTAAAAGGTTAGAAATCTTTATATATCCACTCATTCTGCTCCCCCCCCCATATACTCCTGCTCCCCACAGAAATTGGATTCTACAAACTAGTTTTGGTAAGAGGGGAATTCAGAAATTTTTGAAGAATATGAAGATTCTCACCCTAAGTTGTATCAATTGTAATATAATGTGGAAGTTTTAATAAAAGCAGAATGTGACTTTTCTAATATTTTACTCCCCTAAGTAAGTATGAAATAGAAGGTGGAATAACGTGGATCTCTACAGGTTTTTTTCTAAGATACATATGACCTGAGTCTACAACAGATTGAAAGGCTTGAGAGGTGGGGAGGGGAGGGTGGGAAAGGAAAGAGAAAGGAAGGAAGGAAGGGAGGAAGACTGTTATCTTAGGAAAGTTCAGTACCTGCATTTTGGCCAATGTTTTAAACTTTTAAAAATTATTAAAGTTTAAGGTTCGTTTTGTATTATATTGACATTTTAAAATTATACAAATACAATCTTCTCTTTAGACTATATTTCTTGTTCATTTTCCTACCGACCACAATTTTATGATTTATGATGATCCTTCATAGTATGATAAATAAAGCTTAGTGCATTTTGCAAAAACTCAAATCTGAACAGTAACATTATTTTCCATAAATCCTTGCACAATAAGCAAATTGCTTAGGAGAGGAAGAATGAAAAATAACTACAGTTTATTGTGAAAGGTCACATAATGTATTGCAAATCTGATGAAACAATAGGCTTTGAAATTTAGGATTCAGGCTTATTTAGGTGTGTGCTGGGGATTAAAAAAAAAATTTTTTTTTTAATTAGGACTCAGACTAGCCACAGTCCTTACTCTGGCTTCTTAATAACTCATATCGATCATACCGTTTGAATTTGTATCTTTAAAAGCCAATTTTTCTGATCCTTATTTGAAAAAAAGTACCCACTTGAAACTTTTCATTACCTGCCACTAGAACTGGGTCTGTAATTTGTGCAGCTACTGCAAATGCAAATATGGGCCCCTTGTTCAAATAGTCTTAAGAATTTCAACATGGTAGCAGGAAAGCCTTAAGCCCAGTATAGTGACTTTCTAAGTGTGGGACCCTCTGTATGCACAGGTCACACACACATGAAGTCTGTCCCGAGTAAATATTTAAATGTAGGATAAAAATGGAAAAGTGCTCTGGAGAAACTTGGTATTTTGGGTGTGTGTGTGTGTGTGTGTGTGTGTGTGTGTGTGTGTGTGTGTGTGTGTTTTAACATTTTCTTTTGAGATCATTCATATGCAGTTTTAGAAACTAACACAGAGCTCTCTGGAACTTTTACCCAGATGCTCCCAATGACAACATTTTAAAAAACAAGAGTGCCATATCACAACCAGGGCATTCATTGGTGTTGATAGGGTCAAGGTACCGAGCATCTTGGTCACCACAGGGGTCCTTCATTTTGTGTTTTTATAACCAAACCTGCTTCTGTCTTGGCAACCACCTTTCTGTTCTTCATTTGTATAATTTGGTCAACATTTCAAAAATGTTGTATCAGTGGAATCATCCAGTAAGTAACCTGCTGGGAGTGCCTATTTTCATTCAGCATAATTCATACTGTTGAGTAGTACTCCAAAATATGGATGTACTACAGTTTGTTTAGCCAGTCACTAGATGAAGAACATCTGGGTTGTTTCCAGTTTGGGGTATCACAAATAAAGCTGCTCCAAATATACCTGTACACATTTCTGCATGAAAATAAGTCCTCACTTCTCTGGAACAAATGCCTAGAAGAGCAATTGCTGAGTTATACAACAGTTATATGTTTACCTAAGAAACGGCCAAACTGTTTTCCCAAGTGTCTCTCTTAAATTCTGGCTAGTGTTAGTGATTCCCTTTCTCTGCATTTATGTGTATTTTATTTTATTGTTTTTAATTTTAGTCTTGATCTAGGTATGTAGCAATATTAAGACTTGACTTTACATTTCTCTGATGGGGGATGGTACTGAACATACTTTCGTGGGCTTACATATCATACATATGTATGTATATGTATTTCACTGAAGAGTTTCTTACTTTTCTTTTCCTGCTCATATTCTAGTTGGATTGTTTGTGCTTTGAAGGTTGACTTTTGAGCATTCTCTTTATTTTCTGTACAGCAGCCCATTGTTGGATATGTGGTTTGCAAATAACTGCTTCCTTATCTATAGCTTTTCTTTCAATAATTTCAACAGGGACTTCTGCGAAGAAAATAATTTTATCATTTTTTCTCTTACGGATCATCGTTTTTGGTGGCAAGTCCAAGAACACTTTGCCATATTCTAGATCCCAAAGATTTTTTTCCTGTATTTTCTATGGGTTTTATTACTTTACATTTTTATATTTAAGTCCATGATCTATACTGAGTTACTTTTTATAAAAGGTGTGAGACATAGGTAGAGATTTTTTTTTCCCCTATGAATATTCTATTTCTCTGGCACCATTTGTTGAAAAGATTATCTTTTCTCTTTTGGATTGCTTTTGTATAAGATCAGTTGGATGTGTTAGGATGAGTCAAATTCGGGGTTTTCTGTTCTATTCCATTGATCTATGTGTCTATTCTTCTGTCAATACCAGACCATCTTCATTACTTGAATGTGTCTTGAAATTAGGTAGACTGTTACTTCACACTTTATTCTTCTTTTTAAGATTGTTTTGTACATTTGCCTCTTAATATAAATTTTAAAATAATGTTGTTTATATCTACAAAAACATTTCTGGGATTTTGATAGGAATTGCATTAATCATGTGTACTACATTGAGTTTTACATTCCATTAAAACAAGATGCTTCTCTATTTATTTAATCTTTTGAGTACTTTCATCAGCATTGTATAGTTTTAACATTAAAGTCTTGTATATATTTTGCCTGATTTATACCTAAATATTTCATTTTTTAATAACTGTAAGTGGTATTGTTCTTTTACATTTGGTGTCCATGTGTTCCTTGCTTATCTCCAACAGAGATAAGTTGAGTTTTCAGTGTTAATCTTGTATGTATCATATGGCCTTGCTGACTCACTAATTATTTCTAGAGTTTCTTTGTTTCTTCTTTTCCAATCAGTGTGATGTTTTCCTGTTTTCTTGCCTTGTTTCATTGACTAGAATTTCCAGCACTAAGTTGAATGAGAGTTGTGAGATTGGACATCCTTGTTATTTTCCTGATCCTAAGGGGTAGAAATCAGTCTTTCACCATTGGGTTTAATGTTAACTGTAGTTTTTTTGTTTGTTTGTTTGTTTGTTTCGAGGTGCTATTTAACAAGTTGAGAAAGTTTCTATTTCTGTGTTTTTTGAGAGTTTTATATGTGACTGATGTCTTTCATCAAATGGATTCTCTATGTCTCTTGATAAAATCATATGCTTTTTCTTCTTTAACTTACTGATATAGTAGTTTACATTCTTCTGTTTTTATATATTGAACCAGCCTTGTATCTTTGGAGTAATCCCACTTGGTCAAAGTATATAATTCTTTTTATACATTACTTAACACTGTTTTGTTAACATTCTGTTGAGGAATTTTGTGTGTGTATGTGTGTGTGTGTATATATACATATATATATATGTATATATATATATAAAATGGGGAACATTTCTCTGTAGTTTTATTTTTTGTACTATTTGGTTTTGTTATCAAGGCTATACTACCTTTATAAGATGGAATGGGGATTGTTTCTTCCTCTTATATCTACTTATATCATATTTGAAATAAATGTCTTATAAAGAGCATATATTTAGGTCATGTTTTAAAATTCACTCTGTTATTCTCTGGCTTTAATTGATATATTTACACCATTTACATTTCATGTAATTACTGATACATTAATGCTTATGTCTGCTATTTAGCTTTTGTTACCTATTTTTTCTCTGCATGTTTGGTTTCTCAGTTGTATTTCATGCTTTGGTTAACTGAAACATTTTTAGACTTCCATTTTGATTTGTCTATAGTGTTTTTGAGTTTTAATATAGAGATTTTAGTGGTAGCTATGGATGTTATATTATTCATCCATAACTTACCACAGTCTATTGACTACTCACCAGTTTGACTGCTGTATAGAAACCTCACCTGTTTTAAGCCCCTTTACCATCTCATATTTATAAATACTTGACTCAGATATTTTCTGTCATACATTTAGAACCACATCAGATAAATCTGCAATACTTTTCTTCAATGGTGAAGCATAGTTTAGGAAACTCAGAGGAAAAAGAAATCCTCTTTTATGTGTATTAATTTTGCTTACCATATTTCTTTTTTCCCCCTCCAATGTCCCAATTTCCTTATTTTATCATTCTCTTTTTGTTCAGAGAAAAAATTATTTTAATTTCTTTTATGGTAGCTCTCCTGGTGACAAAATAATTTTCCTTTAAGAATGTCTTGATTTCCCCTTCAGTCATGCAGGACATTTTCACTGGGTATAAGATCTTGATTGAAAGAACTTTTCTTTCATTACTCTAAATTATTGTGTTACTTCTTTCTGGCTCCCTTAATTTCTAATAAGCATCTGCTGTCATTTGTATTTTTTTTTCTTAATGGTAAGGTTTTTCTCTGGATACTTTTGAGATCTTTTTCCTTATCTTCAAATTTTAGTAGCTTAACTATTAATTCTCTTGGCATGGATTCCTTTGGGTTTTTCTGCGTAGGGTTCACATAGTGTTTATGTGCATATATATAAAACATTATAAACTATATTTTTAGAAAAATTGGGAAATATTTACTTGCTCTTTTCTAAGAACTAGTCATCAAACAACTGAGAATTGCTATGACATATGTATATAAAAAGCTCATACAAATAAATTTTTAAAAAAGGTCTATATCCATGTCTACTTAATGGGATAAAAGAGTTATTTATGGCATAGGCCATAAATAAAAGAAACACAAAGGCAAGATAATCAAATATTAAATAGTTTATCATAGCTAGCATTTTGGATTTTTTTCTTATTAAAGTGGGAAAATTGGGGAAAATTTAAAAAGAAAGAGGGCATAAAGAAAAGGACTGCCTAGTTTAATGCAGGGTACATGTTTAAATTTTTAAATTCAAAAATAAAATCATTTTGAATAATAGCACACTTTATTAACATATTGTAGAAGATAACACAAAACTTCTACATTAAAAGTGTGTTAAGAATTGTAGAACTTCAAAGCTTCTGGGCTGAGTGAATTATAAATGGTTTAATGTAATTGCTACTTAGCTCTGGCTCTTTAATGAGTAAAAAGTAAGAGCTACCATTCTTTATCAGGATTAGTCTTGACTGATGCAAGTTTCAAACTTGGAGAGTCTTTCAGAAAGTCCTCTTTTACACATACAAACACACACACATCAACAGTGTTATAATATGACACAAGTGTTCCTAAATATTAGCACACTGTGCAAAGTCATGAAATAAAAAAATACAGAGCTTGTAGGATGAATAGATTGGAGACATGATATTTTAAAAACCTTTGGCAGAGACATACACACCTGCACAAATAGGAAACCAATAAAAATGTTAGCACATTTTTATGCATATTAAATGGTTAAGAAATACATAATCACAGAAATAAATATGTACTTTACCCTTAAAAAGACCTGAAGTTCCCTGTGGGAGTGGGTGTTGAAAGAGTTTCAGCTTTTGAGGAACTATGAAACGGTGGGAAAATGGTTATCTGAAATGAGACAAAAAGCTGTAACACAGGATATGAATGGGTTAGCTCATGTGCTGAACTGAGGTAGCTGGTAGATGTCTGAGGTGTATGCATGTTTACACTGTGTGGAGATGTTAAAATAATATATATAGTGAAAAAATGTCAGGTGTGATAGTCATTTTTTTCAGGGTAATGTTTTGCCACAGTGTCCCATTTTGAGGATGTGTTGTACTTCATCAACCAATAAGTTGTTGCCTCTTGGTGGGTGGGATTATAGTTTTTATTTTTTTGTTCCTTTTGTTTCTAAATATTTACTGATTGTTTTCTTCTTGTAAAACACATACAATTAGTATTATAATAAAAATGTATTGTACATTATCAAACTTAGAGTATGATTTCAAAACAATCTGGCGATATATTTTTATTAAGTGATTTACCCATGGCCCCAAATTTTGATAGGTACCTTGCCTTTATTAGGCACAGGCCTTCTGTCTCTACTTGGGCCACTGGCAGACATTCTAATTGATTGTTGACTCTTTATTTATTTATTTATTTATTTACTTACTTACTTACTTACTTACTTACTTTATTTAAAAACATTTTTTTGGAGGGGAAGTAATTAGGTATTATTTATTTATTTATATAGAGGTACTGGGGATTGAACCCAGGACCTCTTACATGCTAAGCATGTGCTCTACCACTGAGCTATAGTACTGACTCACAATGTTCATCAACACAGTTTTGGTATAACTGGCCCTGAGCAATTAGAACTGGCACATGAGATGACGTTTATTGGCTTCCTCTCTACTTCCCCACACTGGTGAAGATGACCAGTACAATATATTCCCACTCAAACAGCCATTGTCAGTATCAGTCGTAAGAAATTTAGTTTGGTTATTTTTAGAGCTGGCCAAAATGAACTCTACACTCACTGTATTGTAGTATGTGTATTTTTGAAATAGATATGTGTCCTACAATAACATCAAGAAATGATCTATTTTTTTTCAGTGTATAATGCAATCTTTCTTCTAATGTATCCTCAGAGGATTCGTTTTTAGATCCCATTCTTAGACAAAATATTACCATGCTCTCCTTCACTGGTGACATTGAAATAAAACTGCTGTGAGCCAAAAACTAGAGACATAAATACAGTACTTTTTTGTAAGAAACTAATTTGGCAGCAATTGGGGGGAAAAACACTGCTGTGCCAATGTCAAAAACAGCCCTTCCTCAAATCCTCTCCTTTCTGCAGTTCAGAACAACCTTCATGAGTTACACTTCTCTCAAGTCCTGAAGCCAAACTTTAAAAGTTTAATCCCACATGAGCTAGGAATGAAATCCTTTATAAAAATAGCTCCTGGCCAAAAAGCTCTACTTAAAAAAAAAAAAAGAAGAAAGAAAGAAAGAAAAGAAGAAAAAAGGGAAAAAAAAAAAAAGCATACAGCAAATGGGATTATAAGCCAACAGAATTTGAGCACTGTAACCTTTCCACCTAGCCTGCAAAGGTTCTGGGCAGCTGCTATGGTGGTCAAGCTATGGTGAAAAAAAGCGTCAGTCTCCGGTGCTTACAAATTCAATTCCATTAAACAAGTATTTGTTGAGTGTCTTCTGTGGGTTCAGCAATGTTTTAGACACCATGGAAGAAATAAAGTGAGCATAAGACAGTTACTACCCTGCAGGAGTTTGCCATCTTGTTGAAAAGCTTCCTCTGGAAAACAGTTTGCTGCTGAATGAGTAAGAAATACACATGATTCAAAACACCCTGTGGACAGAAAACCTATTCACATGTCATCCAGATGTCATTTTAATGGAAGTTCAATCACCTTATTTTTAATTTACTAAAGGACTCAACCCAGAGTATACACACGTCTTTAGACTTGTCCACATTTCAAGTGGATCATTTTAAGCAAACAAACTTGCTTCCAGACCCAGAATGCTGCTGATGAACTGTGCTGGAGCTGCCTGAATTTGCTCCTTGACCTTGTCTGTCAAGTATGATAGTCATTTTTTTCCGAGTAATGCATTATCGCCGTGTCCCATTTTGATGATGTATTATACTTACACATCATTGAAGAGGCAATTTGCTTTGATGATGTACCGACATGCAATAGATCACAACTCTGAAGGAGCGAGAGGAGGAGCACCCTGGAGGTCTATAACTCAAGTAGTGGTGCCTTCAGTGCAAGAACAGGGAGACGATTAATTTAAATTATCTGGACAGGAACTGGGCTGACAAGAAGACTTTTGACCCTTCCCCAAATGTAAAATGTAAAAATAGTTATGTTAAAAGTGTTCTCACATGGTTACAAAAGAGCAACATCAGAAATCCTGTGTTTTTGGAACTTTGCAGTATCTTGACTATGTTGGTGGATATACAAACCTACACAGGTGACAGAAATGCACAGAATTTAACATATTTATACACACACACACACACACACACAGAGCTGAGTACAGGTCCAACTGAGTTAATCTGAATAAGATAAATGGATTGTATCAATGTCTATCCTGGTGTGATACTATGCTGTAGTTTTACAAAATGTTACTGTTACCATTGGGGTGAAATGGGTGAAGTGTATACAGGATGCTTTGTGTTATTCTTTACAAATGCACATTTGTACATTTGTACTTTTTCCATTTTTTTAAAAATTGAACTATAGTAAGTTTACAACATTGTGTCAATTTCTGGTATATAGCGTAATGTTTTAGTCATCATGAACGTATATATATTTCTTTTCATATTCTTTTTCATTATAGGTTACTACAAGATATTGAATGTAGTTCCCTGTGCTATATAGTATGGATTTGTTTATCTATTTTATATATAGTAGCTAGTATCTGCAAGTCTCGAATTTCCAATTTATTCCTTCCCACCTCCTTTTCCCCCGGTAACCATAGTTTGTTTTCTATGTCTGTGAGTCTGTTTCTGTTTTTCACGTAAGTTCATTTGTGGCTCTTTTTTTAGATTCCACATGTAAGTGATATCGTATGGTATTTTTCTTTCTCTTTCTAGCTTACTCCATTTATAATAATGATTCCCAGGTCCATCCATGTTGCTTCAAATGGCATTATTATTTTTTTTTTGTGGCTGAGCAGTAGTCCATTGTGTGTGTGTGTGTATGTGTGTGTGGTGTTTGTATGTATACCACAACTTCTTTATCCAGTCATCCGTTGATGGACATTTAGGTTGTTTCCATCTCTTGGCTATTGTAAACAGTGCTGCTACAAACACTGAGGTGGCTGTTTCATTTTAAATTAGAGTTCCCTCTGGATATATGCCCAGGAGTTGGATTACTGGATCATGTCATAAGTCTACTTATAGTTTTTTGAGGACTCTCCATACCATTTTCCGTAATGGCTGCACCAAACTACATTCCTACCAATAGTGTAGGAGGGTTTCCTTTTCTCCACATCCTCTACAGCATTTATTGTTTGTGTATTTTTTAATGATGGCCATTCTGACTGGTGTGAAGTGATACCTCGTTGTAGTTTTGATTTGCTTTTCTCTGATAATTAGTGATATTGAGCATTTTTTCATGTGCCTATAGGCCATTTGTATGTCTTCACTGGAGATATGTGTACTTTTTTTTTTTTTACAAATGCACGTGATTCTACAATTACCTCTCAAATTTCAGTGAAAATATTTTTTAATGTTTTATCAGAAGCAAGACCAAAATTTTCATGTATTTATGGAATTAAGTGAAAAAATGCACACAGCTTTTCTAAAAAGGAGATTTTTAGCAAATATTTAATATTTAAATATATCTAAAGGGAGGTTTTGGCAAATATTTAATAGTAAACTGGGACACTTATAGTCACGTTTACAGCTAATTACTATTGAATACAAGAAGAAAGATTCTGTTTAATGGAAGAAACTAATAGAATTTAAAGGATTTCTGAAAGGTATAGTCATTCCTCTATATCTGAGAGAGATTGGTTCCAGGAGCCACTGCAGTTAGTGTCAGGGGGAATAAATTTTCCTCTACTCGTCTGGGTTCTTCTAGCTGGTCTAAGAATTAATTAACATAAGAGAAATTAGCAAGAGAAAATTAAGCAAAAATTTTATAACGTATAATGGGAGAAATCCAGGAAAACTGAGTAACTCACCAAAAGGGCAAAAGTCCTCACCTTTTATTTCATCTTAAGCTAAAGACACAAGAAAATGTTGCAGGCAGTGGTTTGAGACTTCAAAGGGGAGGAAGGCAATTCACCTGGAGTTGGAAAGCAAACGTTTGGTAAAAAATGTTTTCTGGGCCCTGCAGAGACAATGGGGCACAGAAAGGAATTTTAACAAACAGACTTTGTTTCCTTCCTCCCTGTGGACCACACTACTTCATGCTATAGTTACCTGTGGTGTTGGCTCCCTTCCTGGAACAGGTCACTCATCAAAATTCTTTTAGGCGGTTAGGGGAGAGGGTCATAGTTTCTTCCTGAGTCTTTTGGGCCTTGATTGCTTTCACTTCAAGTAATGGAAATAACTTTGCCACCAAAGAGACACATTATGGGTGACACATTTTGCTCTCTGACAATACCAAACTCTGCAGGGGCTCAGGTCCTTCATATAAATCAGTGTCCCTCATTACTGTGGGTTCTGCATGCGTGAATATGTAGGGCTGGACAGATCTCAGTCTGCATAGCTAAACACAAGAGAGCTTGGCGTTGTCCATTATTACAGAACAAAACACTTTATTAGAGCAAGAAATGTGAAGACAAATTTGAATAAAGAAGTTCAGGTTATAGGAAAGCAAAATTTGCCAACCAAAAATGAGTCTCTTTGGCACGAGGATGATTTTAGGCTGATTATTTTTAACAAACAGAAGACTCAAGATGTCTTCCTTTTTACTTCCTGCTTAACTGCCTAAACAAATTTAGATAAAGGGCCTGATTCGGGAAGGAAGCCATCACCACAGATAACAACAGTATGAGCTACTGTGGTGGATGGAGAGGAACCTAGCCAACTCTGCTGGTTAAAATTCCTCCCTGTGTCCCATTGTCTCTGCAGGGCCCATTTGTTTTCCCATCTCCATGTGAATGGATTTTCTCCCTTTTCAAGTCCCAAACCCCTATCCTCTTCCTATTCTCTCACAGGATATATAAGCCCCAACTGCCTAACTTGTCCTTGGGTCTCATGTTTCTCATGGGGGCCTGTATGTATGTCATTAAATTAGATTTTCTCCTGTTATCCCGCCTCATCTCAATTTAATTCTTAGACAAGCCAGAAGAACCTAAAAGGGCAAAGGGAAATTTTTTTATTTCCTAAAATGATGAAGGCCTGAAGGTGAGATCCATATATAAGCTCTTCTAAAAGTAGAAGTTTTGATATAGTATATCTACTTGACAGCATACATACCTTCTAATCAGTGGACCTTTCTAGCATTAGTCATATTTAAGCCCAATAGAATTTACTTTTGGACAATACAGAAACTGAAGCAATGGTTATAAATAGCTGTTAGCCTAAGGGAATGGTTTTGCCTAGTAGGAGTGGACTATGGTTAGATGCACAAGTGCAAGTAATAAAACTATACAGCGCAAAGTGAGCAATGAGATGGGATCCAAATAGAAAGTGAGCTTCCTCTGGGTAAATGCTCATGCTGAGAATGGGAGGAAAGGAAGATGTCAGGAGACAAAGACTGAAACATTCTTGGTAGGAGGAAGGCAAATGAAATCACGGTTCTAAATGATCCAGAATGCTCAGATAATCAGCTTATTTCTTACTGTTTCCCTCAGTCAGTTTAATTTGCCAATTCAACACATATTACTATTAAAATACATATTTTAAATTAAATTTCAATTTGATGTAATACACATTTCAGATGGTGGCAGCAATTCATGAAGGCCACTAATTCTAAGATGTATTAGAATGGTGGTGTTAGGAAGATAACAGAGGTTTGCTCACGAGAGTAAACACTTTGGTTTGGGAAACCAACCATCAGATTCTCTAAAACAACTTATGTTGTGGGTAAGTTTCTGTGTTACTTTAGAACTTACTAATGCAATTAAAAATTTTATTCCCTCGGTTGTTGTCTAATAGAGGCATTGGTAGCAATGTTTGTATTTAGTCTCAAGCAACATGTAATAGAAAATGCAAAGTGAGTTATTAGAGTCACTGAGAGAAACTATGATATAAAATACAAATTCCAGCTAAAATTACTTAGGAAATTTCCTGATAAAAATAAAGTTCATAGTAAAATGTTATTCTATGGTTTTCACATGAAGAATCTCAATCATCTCAAATAATACTCAATAATGGAATTTGTGACATTTTAAGAAAGTTTGCCCAATTTAGGAGAGAACCACAAATACTAACATTTGTAAGTCACAAACAATTTTATGTGATATCTAAACTGATAGTACATAAATTTAGAAAACCTATAGTTTATTACAATTGAGGACTAGCTACTCAAAGTGAGGCCAGAATTTCTAAAACACAGGGAGTTTAGGTTAAGCATCAATGATTCTCAATCACTTTTGAATGAAAAGATGAATAAACAAAGAATCTGCTGTCTATAGTAGCAAATAAAGGATCTGGGAATGGTTAAAATGGAATAATGACAACTTGAGAATGAGGTGAACGGGAGAGAAATCTGTTGTCAAATATTAAAAACTCATTATATAAAAGAGAAGACTTCGGTATAACCTCCAGTCCAAGAATTAGACCCAAGATGGAAATGAAAAAGGAAATAATCTACCAAAGGTGTATTTCAAAATGGAAAGGATTTCCTCAGCTTTTGTTAAGTTTCTGACCACAGAAGATCTGAGGGCATCTTTGAAGGTGTTTCAAATATTTTTTTAAGTCTTATCATTCCTTATAAATCTGAAATTCTATGATTCAATTGTAAACAAACTTGTGTTGAAGAAACCAATATTTGACAAGGATATAGATAACACAATGTACAAAAACTGATGATGGTTATTAGTAAAGAGGTTCCAAGGATAGCTGGAGCATATCCATTATTATTATTATTATTATTATTATTATTATTATTATATTTATTATTAAAATATAGTCAGTTTACAATGTTGTGTTAACTTCTAGTGTGCAACATAGTGATTTGGTTATGCATGTATGTATATTCTTTTAATATTCTTTTTCATGATAGGCTGTTATGAAGTATTAAATTATAGTTCCCTGTGCTATACAGCAGAACCTTGCTGTTTATCTGTTTTATATATGGTAATTAGTATCTGCCAATCCTGAACTCCCAGTTTACTGGAGCATATTCTCAACTGCTGACTTTGAAGTCAAATACCACAGCGATCAACTTGGTATCTCTTTTAAGAAATCAAAACACACCTGGATGAGTCTTCAGCTAGGTCCAGTTTTGCTAGTCTGATATTTCTAGGATAATGACTATATTTGCTTTTCTTAAGAATCAGCATGAATCGTAGACAAGATGGCTGAACCAACACTCCTGTGTTCTGAAGAAAGTAATTCCAGAACTTTTTTGAATCCACCACCTAGGGCAGTCTTAATTTATTGCTACTTAATTAAGTCCTCCCTTGAACTCGCCCTTTTAGTTTCTAAAATTTGGAAATGTGTTCATTTCTAATTGTGATTTTCTGCTTTTCTCACTGACATGCATAATGAATGCCAAGGCTATGAACACTCATTCTGTTAATAATGAACTTAAAAGGCGTGTTTGTCTTAACCAGTGATACAGCATACAGCAGGTTTCCAAGTTTCTCTTCTTTCGTGTCAGTGTGATTATTTTGAGTGAAAAATTTAAAACCTTTTTATATACCATTAGCTTGTCTTTTGAGATAAAGGCATAGCATATTAGAGATTTAAAAAAAAAAAGAAGTTCTTACATTGCTAGCCAAAAGGGTTTCTTTAAACAATATCACAATAAAAGTCCAGTGGCAGTAGCATTTATTCTAGTCTTAAGATATTCATCAGTTCAAAGAACAAAGGTCACTATTTGTGTGTTTCAGTAATTAAACATAACAAAATATAGCAGTGTTTTAGTAAAACTAAAGAGTATTGAACATTCCTTTGCTATTACTTCAAAGTTAATTACTACCAGCACTGAGGCTCCTGATTTTTTAATGTACTAAAGATAATTTTTCAATTAAAAAGATGATCTATGACTAGCATAGAAAATAAGTCAAATAATAATTATACACTATCAAAAAAGAAGCAGAAAAGTTAGGATACAGTATACATTTTGTTATAGATTTACCATTTTCTTAATAATGTTCCCTACTGAAAAAAATACTAAGTTGCGAAAGAATTATATTAAATTATGACATTACTTCACACATATGTTAATGTTTTAATGTCATTGACATCTGGGTTAATTTACAAATTTGTCTTGAAATTAATCATACCTCAGTAGTTCCAGGACATTGATAGATTTGGAATCTATGAAAATCCTGAAGATTTTATCCCTCAGGAAAAAATAAAAATGGATTGCACTCAAAGATGCACATTATAGAAATAAAGCAGTAGACTTTTTTTTAGTATGTGTTTTGGTTTGGGAATGAAACCTGAGTTTGTTAATAATTAGTTGGTATCTACTTGAATTTAGTTTGGCTTGAGTAATCACATAGGAGTCAGGCCATTCAGGTGTTTTTTTGTTTGTTTGCTTTTTTGTTTTACATTGAAATTCAAGTCTTCAGAAATGTGTAGAAATAATAGAATTGCAAGTACCTTGATTATTCACATTAGTTTTAAGTATGACGATGTTAAAGGGGTAAACACAAAATGGAAAATATTTCACTGTGGTAGGTAATGCGATGGAGGAGGGTTCAGAGCCATGGCATGTTAGTGACTGTGGATGGAGCTCAGTATGCACCCTACAAACCAGTGACTCTGGATTTATTTCGATGTCGCACACAGCCATGAAGAATATAACTGGGCCTCATGATGGAAGTTTCCATGAGGAGCTTTCAGTTCTATATGAAAATGTGGGCACTATACAGAGATGTCATGGACTTCCCTACAACACTTGTGAGTTTGTTGTTTTTTCTGGTTTTTATGTTAGAGGTGTTAAAAAGCAAGAATGGTAACAATTGACAGGGAAAGTGTAATTCTTAATATTCAAGATTCTGAATCAGGATAAAATGAAATAGTACCATTTTGTTATTATATATCAAGGACTAGTTATATATCAAGGCAGTGTAGTGTCAAAATAAAACTTGGCTCTATGTAAACCCATTTCTTTATATATTTTCACAGCTTTCAACTAACATATCTGATATGTGAGTATCTAATGCAGTTTCATAATGGATTTAATGCTCTATATCACATATTCAAGTATAGTGAGGGGTTGTACAAGGATTCGTTCTGTTATTAATATTAAATGCAGTTTTTATTAACTAATGATAATGTCCTTTGTGCTATTTTTTTTTAATGGCAGTACTGGGAGTTGAACCCAGGGCCTCCTGGGTGCTAGAAATGGGCTCTACCACTGAGCTATATCTGCCTCCACCCTCTGTGTGCTGTTCTAAACACTTTCAGTCAATAATTCATTAACTCATTCAAATCAAAGTATTAAAGAGTTAGATAATTATTTAAGATCACCTATAAATTATAGAATGAGAACTCAAACTTCAGTATATCGGAAACACATAGGACACTTTTTCATAATTTAATCACTATAGTCACACTTGTGGGATTTTTTTTTAACTTATACCACTCTAATAATTACCTTAGTAGCTTCTTTGTTCTACATGGAAGAACTATGAAAAAAAAATCTCGGTTTTATATATATATATATTATAAATATAATATGGACATAGTTTATATATAATGCATATAACTTAGCTCAGGGATATAATATAATTTTATTAAAGTGGCACAGTTAGTGTAAAAGATACCTAGAATGGAATGACTATGAAGACTATTTTTTATTATGCTTCATGTAATAAAGATAACAGTAATTGTTGAAGAATAATTTTTAATCAAGTATTATTTTAGAATTTGGGACATACACATTTATTTTGTTGGCTATTATATTTCTTCATGCTTGAATGAGGCACATTTGAGTCACAGATGTTCTGGCAAGGTCTATGATGTTTCAACCAGCATGATGAATGAGGCTTTTGAAAATCGGAGGCAACAGCCTCCAACTTGAGCCCCAGGAAAGTCTATGAGCCCTGACATTGTCTGCCTTTGATAGGAAGCAAGTTTATCCTTGAGTCCTTTGACCCCATATAAGTTTATTTGCTTGCTTCTCTTTGCTCCCTAGTAGTTTCTCTGAGCAGCAAACTCAGTCCATTTTGCTCAAAACATAAAAGATCACACATGATTTGATAAGGTTGTTACAGTTTCACAAATGTGCTGGATGACCCAGGTATTGTCATTTCATTTACCTGTCTCTCCACACATAATATGGAAGGGGATTATTGGGATTGCTATTCAGGTAATTTAGGCAAAAGGTTTTATTTGCAAGAATTAAGGCTATATGTGAGTTAGCACGATATATTTAACTTGATGATTTACTTTGCTCAGCAGACCATTTAACTGACTTGTACAGTCACAATATTTATGTTGGGGGGGAGGGGGAGGTTCCTCACTTACTAGATGAAACCATCTAAAGTTTAACACAGAAAGCAGAATAGTGTACTGAAAGTGATGAAAAATTATTCACTAGCTAGCTAGAAAGTTGCAGAAGATTATTAGAAAAATCGAGAAAAATTACATTTTTCTGCAAAGAGAACTAGAGACAGCCAAGGAGCTGAAATATGTATAGCTCAGGCAGCTGATTGGTGTGAGGGCAAAAGCTTGTCTGTGTGATTTCCCCTGAACTGGAATTCCCCAGGAATAACAGCTCAATGATGTTCAGTCCACGGAGACAAGATGCATGTTTTTTTCCACCCTTTCAAACTTGTTATGCCTGAGGTCAATAATAAATACTATAATTAAAGCAGTTTGTGAAATATGGACCTAGAGAGGTGAAAGCAGAAATTGCACAGGTGGAGAAATGCCCGTTAAGGTCGTACTCCAAGAATGTGCAATGTGACAGTTCAGTGTATTGAATATTAGCCATGTGAGCACCTCCACACTTGCTGAAACACTCCACACATACTAAATGAGGATGATTCTAGGCATTGCTGAAAATGTATGACTTTCCACAAAGAGTAAGTTTCACATTCTTATTCCATAATTTAAAAGTGGCTCAGTAACTAAGATGCCACAACCATGAATAATTTTTCATCAGGTTTTCATGTTTGCATCTTGTCTTTAACTCTTATCAAGATCACCCAGAAAAAAGCACCATCTGGGAAAAAAGAAAGTTTATTATTTCTTATACCTTTTCTGTCTTAATCTATGTGTTGAATTCTACAAACTTTCTATTTTATTAACAGTTATAGTATATCTGCTGTATGTACTCAGATATGACCAGCATTAGGTAGCTTCTCCAAAGTCCTTGTGTAAACTTTTCATTATATATAATGCTATAAAATAAAGGCATTATTTATGTGTCTGCCTACATTTAGAGCAAGTATTTTCACCAAGAGTTAATATTCCTTGGTGCCAAGGAAATTCAATGAGTAAAAGAACTAAACTATTTAATAAATTATTTTGAAACAATCAGATAGTTGTATTGGAAAAAAGATGAACCTTAACTCTTGGCACACTTCATAGACAAAAATGAATCTGAGATGAATCACAGATCTAAATGTAAAAATTTAACCATAAACCTTCTAGAAGAAAACATAAGAGAATAGCTTAGCGACATTGAGGTAGGCAACAATTTCATCAGACACAAAAACACTAACCATGAAAGGAAATATATAGAGTTTACTAAAATTAAAAATTGTATCTCATCAAAAGTTAGAATATTAAGCAACAGTATTACAATATTAAGAAAATGAATAGGTAAGCCATAGATTGGAAAAATATCTGTAACACATCTATCTGACAGAGAACTTGCACCAAAAATATATAAAAATGTCTGCTAATCAACAACTGAAAGGGAAAAAATCAATAGAATGATAGGCAAAGACTCGAAAAAGATACTTCACAGGTCAAGAGACACAAGAGGCCAAAAGGCATATGAAAATGTGTTCAATGTCACTAGTCATCAGACAAATGCAAATTAAAATTACAGTGCTAAGCCATTTCACATTCTCTAGAATGGCAAAAATTTTAAAGATTAGAAACCCCAAAAGTTGGCAAGAATGCAGACTGTATTAGTTTCCCACTGCTGCTATAACAAATTGGCACACACTTAGTGACTTAAAGAAACACAACCTTTTCATCTGTAGTTCTGGAGGTCAAAAGTCCCAAAATCAAGGTGTTGGAAAGGCTGTGTTCCTTCTGGAGGCTCTATAGGAAAATATGTTTCCTTGCCTTTCCCAGCTTCTGGACGCCACCTGCATTCCTTTGATCATGGCATCTTTGTCCATTTTCAAAGCCAGCAGTGTTGCGTCTCTTCTTTCTCTCTTTTCTCCCTCCCCTCTGCTCTGCCTCCATCATTATGTTTCCTTCTCTGACTCTAACTCTCCTGCCTCCCTATCATAAAAACTCTGTGATCCCCTTCATCCACTGAATAATCTAAAATAATCCTCCTATCTCTAATTAATCACATCTGTGAAGTCCCTTTTGCCATGTAAGGTAACATACTAGCATTTTTGGGTGACTAGGATATCTTTGGGGGCCAGTATCTTGCCTACAACACAGAATGATGTGAATTCTCAAAAATTGCTGGTAGTAACATAAACTGGTAGAACCTCATTAAAAAAATGGGTTGGTGATTTCTTATACATGTAAATATAGTTAAATATATACAGTTAAACCTTAGGACCTAGGAATTCCAGACCAGGTTCTTTACCCAAATAAAAATAAAACAGGTGTCCACAAATAGGCTTACTTAAAAATGCTATAGCCACATTAATAACAGCAGATAAAAGCTGGAAACAACTCAGAATATTTATTGAACAGACACTGAATAAATGAATTTTGGTATATTCCTACAATGAGATAGTATTTAGCAATAAAAATGAACAAACTAATGATACATGCAATGACATGCATGGATCTTAAAAACATTATTTTGAGTGAAAGAAGCCAGACACAAAAGACTACACACTGTGTAGAATTTATAAGAATTCAGGAACAAACTGTTTTAGTGGAAATCAGAAAGTGGTTGGAAATTGAATAAAAAAGTATGTGAAGGAACTCGCTAGGATGATGAAAATAGTCTGTGTGTTGCTTAGGGTCTTGGTTACTTGGGTATGTACAGTGTCATAACTCATAAAAATGAGCACATAGGATTTGTGCATTTTATTGAATGTAAATCATACAACCAGACAAACTTATTTTAAAAGTAAACATATAAAAATTCTTATCTTGAAAAAATTTCAAGACTTTACATTACATTTTTCCTCTAAGGTCTCCATTCTGCCGAAAGGTAGTACAAATCTCATTATATTGACTCTATACAAAAGAAAATAGCCACCAGCACCACAAAACTTTATTAATTGAGAACACACATGTATGACTGGTCTATTTCCCTCTCTCGATTCCTTCTCTCCCTTTTCCTGGATAACTGATTATGATAACTGAAAGCAAGCAACTTGACCTAATAGTAGACAGGGAAATGTTTTTTCTTCATTTTAATAGACCACAGACAGCCCTATGGCAAAACATTTTTATCACAATCAATCCAAATGATATTTGGATTCTGAAATAAAATTTCTCTCATTCTTGATTGATGATATTCTTTCATGTTAAATTAAACAAAGGTATGTTACAGACCTAGAATCAATCCATCTTTATCTCTACTGTAGCTCTGTATGTATCTATCTATGTGAAAAACATGTTGTTTTAGGCCCATATTTTTATATTTGGCACTGAACTTTCTATTAGTTCCTCTTAGAATGTCCCTTTGAATATTTGGGTTTATTCATCAGAATTATTGATTCTGCCTAAACAGAGGAAAACATTAGTAAGAATCACAGTAACTGTTCCCTAGATCCTTGTTGAAAACACTCGGGCATACAAAGAGATTTTGTTTCCCTTTAACCCACATGTGCTTCTTGCATTAAAATTCCACAGCATTTTGATCACCATGGCAGGCAGCTGACATATTCATGTTCATCATTTCAATAAAACCAAAGCAAATATTGCATTTCTCCAAGAAATTCTTATTGTGAATACTGATAAAGTCAACAGGAATAGGCTCTACCTGCAACCTCTATTTAACTCAAATACTGTCAGAATAATAGTGGCTTTTATTTGTGCTTCTGTACGCTTTTCCCGCTAATGGTGCCTTCATTTTTTCTGAAATTATCCTTCAAAGATGATTTTTGTGACATCTGTAGAAGTCCACAGAGCTGAATTGCCTTCTAAATTATATCCACTTGTTCCCAGGGATTTAATTAAGAATCTCAAAAATTGAGTAATAAGACCCAAAAATGCTTTGAAAGTTTTCAGTAAGGGGAAAAATCTACTTGATGCAGCTGCTTTCATTGTGAGTACAAGGAAGATCACTTAATTGATAATAAAACTGATCCTGATACCATAATGCAAAAAGAGGATGGAAAAGGGAAGTTAGATGGTAAAGGAAACATCAGATATTTTGTGCTTTTGTAGTAGTCCAGAGATACGTTTTGATACTAAAACATACAGTTCATTAAGAATGTAATTTCAAGTCCAATCCAAGCATTTTATAGCAAATAATGTCAGTTTTTGTTCCTAATATTATTCTATAGCATAGGAAAAATAATTAAAATACGTTGTTGCAGGAAAAATAAAGAAGTGCAAAGTGTTTATCAATTTGTATATGCCCCTCCACTTTAATCAGATTATATTACTCTGGCTAGTTATTTAAGATTAATTAACAATTATTTAAATTCACCTGTTACTGAGAAGATTCAGCTTGTCTCCAAAGATAATCCTTTGGGTAATGAAATGTGTATATATAACTTAACCAGCCGAAGAATTAATTACATTTCAAGGCTGGATTTCCCAGCTGGTACTAGTGGGGCCAAAGTCCTGGTTTTCAATCTATCAAGTTTTGTTGTTTGCCTTAAAATTCTGTACTGTGAATTTAAATTCTCTCATTCTTAAGACCCTATTCATCAAAGACATTGTCTATACCATTATCAAGATATTTCCCTCTTTGGCCATCTTTTTAATGAGGGCCTTAACTGCCAGAGAAGTAAGAGAGGAGAATCTGGGTAGATCAATAGAACCCTACACTATTAAAGGAAAAAAAGATAAGAAAGACCATTTGTTAGGATGGGACCAAAATAGTGTGTTCATCCACATGCAGTCATTGTCAGCCATCATTATCCCTCAACTCAGTCTTCTCTCAAGCCTACACAGGTATAATTTTTCACCCTTCAAAATTACCATCTTCTCGGCAACTCATTCTCCCTCTAATAAACAAATATAAGGAAATGACTGCTTTGAAAAACAAAATCCTCTATATTACTGTACACTAAGAGTGTTACTCCTGGGCTTACTCACAAAATATCCGTTTTAATTTGATCTTGTCACTCCTTCTCACCAGTTCCTCCTGTGTTTTTTCATAACTAGGTTCTCTATCGTTTGACACCCTAAAACATCATTTCTTATGCATGGTATATTTGTTTCCTGGGGCTGTCATAGCAAACTACTGCAAACTGGGCAGCTTAAAACAACAAAAATTTATTCTCTCAAAGTTTGGAGACCAGATGTCTGAATCCAGATGTCAGCAGGGTCGGTTCCTTCTTGGACACAGCGAGTGCTCATCTGTTTCGGGCCTCTCTCCTAGTTCCAGTGGTTGCTGACAACACCTGAGGTTCCTTGGCTTGTAATCTCTGCCTCTGTCATCACATAACCAACCATCTTCCCTCTGTGTGTGTCTGTCTCTGTGTCTCTTCTCTTTTTCTTATAGGGCCACCAGTCATACTGCTTTAATGGCCCCCCTACTCAAGTATGATCTCATCTTAATTACACCTGCCAAGATTCTGTTATCAAATAAGTTCATATTTATAGGTACCTAGAGTAGGGATGTCAACATAATTGAAGATGAGGAGATGCAATTCAACACACAACTGGTAGGATACACATTGATGTCTCTACGCTGTTTTTGTTTATTTTCTTTTCTCACTTTACCATGTTTTGCCCTCATTCCTACTTGGAAAAGCTTCTTGTACCTATTCTTAAAACACCAGCTTAACTGACCATTCCTTTCACAAATTTTTATATGCTTCATGAGGCAGACTCATTATTTGTCATAGTAATTTTCACACAAGTCCTTAGAACAAATATTACTGCCCATTGTCTGATACATGGTAGATTCTCAGTAAATGGATTTTAAGTGAATATGTAATAATTATATTTCATAATATTTATAATAATCTATTACACTAGACATTGAGCTTATGAAACTCTGTATTGTACATATACTCATGCTAGTTCTTGATAATATTTATCAATTTGAATTGAAGAATTTTGTAAAAAATGAAGTTAAATCATTTAGCTGGATATTAAATGCTTGTAAATCAGCTAATCTATCCCTGTTTCTTTTCTAGAAATGGATCAAAGTCACCCCTCACAAATAAAAAACATTGGTTTTTTAGGATCTGTCTCTTCCCTCACCTCTTTCACTTTCACAGATTTGTCAGAATCCACACAATGTTTAACTTGTAATAGAATATAATCTGGAAAAATGAAAAATATTTTATAAGGAACCATAATACATAAAAAATAGTATTATTGTTAAGCATGGAAAATTATTGATGTGCATTAACCACAAAATATTATTAGTAAGCTTTTATGGTCATTCACTGGGTGTGTCCATATACCAAATCCATTGTCTCTAGGCCATTAGAAGTATACATTTAGCAATTTATGAAGGAAAATGAAAAGGTCTTAGTGACTTACTCTTTCAGTCAATGGATCTGTGAAAATTTTAAGTTCCACAAAACTGAAGTTTAGGGAAGTATCTTTCCTGATTGGGCTGGATGTTAACATAAAATCAACTGGTTCCACTTACCATGTGTGGAAAGAACAGGCATTAAATAACTGATGACATTTGTTTTTAAAAATCATTACATTTGACATAAAAACAACAGATAGCAATGTTTTTCACCTTGGTCTAATTTGTGTAAATTCTCTTTTCAGTACCATAGTCAGTTTCTTAAAAATGTTGACACATATGGAAGCCATATTTTTAGCCTATTAGTATACTACGTACTGATAAATACATTACACTATAATAGCATGAACTCTGGCATTATTGATTTTTCCATATTCACGTGAATGTTCCAAGTGTTATGTTGGTGGCTCCACTTGCCATAAATATCGTTTTATATTTCTCTTACAACTGATCACTCAAAGATTCTCAGATTTCTGTAACCTTACCAACTACAATACAAGTAGTTTTCTCTCATTTAAAGTAAGAGCATTCTATATGTATATAAATCTACTTCTATGTATTTTATATGTATATGTACATGAGTATATATGTGTGTGCATGTCTGTACGTGTGCGTTTAACCTGAAAATATATTCTAATTCTTTCTAAAATCTACTGTTGACAATTTTATTGTCTTGAGAGAGCACAAAACTCTACTTGGTATTTAAGGTCTAGGCTCTATAATTTACTTTATCACCAGCTATTCCTGCAACAGCACTCCGTGCTTCAGTGAAACGAAAGAACCCACTATTACCATCTCCTTTACTTCGTATTCACATCCACCAAAATCTAACTCATCTTTAATGAGCCGTCTCCAGTGTTACCTTTATTAATCTCTCCAATTACTATCAATACTTTTCTCCCTTAAATGTTCTCAATGCTTTAATCTCACTTTGTGAATGCAGAATCTCACTTAGTGTCTGCTTCACATTGTATTAATTAGCATAATAGATGCATCTCAGCTTTAAAACTATAAATTCCTTCAGGATAGGAATTTTTCTAGTCTTCTTTATGTTCCTATATGATAACATAATGCCCAGTTCAGAGGGGATATTCAAAAAATATTTGTTAATTTGAACTAGATAGAAGTACTTAATACAAATTCTGAAGTTAACAGTCTAAGGAGCTGTGCCACAGAGAATTAGACAGAATTTTATACATGCATGTAATATTGAAAAAATTGCATTTAGAAATTAAAACAGAGTGTTTAATGATGTATGACAACATGTATCTTTCCATACTTCACTGCACAGGACAAAGTCAGTATTCTACATTCTTTATTCTGAATCATTCTTATTGTTAGACTAGATAAATATGGGTCCTTGCAGGCTACATCCCTGGTGTGCAGCTGCTGGGGAGAGTTCACAGAGGAAGAAGAGAGTGCCACCAGGTCCCCAGGGTTAGGTTTTCACAGAAATAGTACATCTTAGATTGTATCTCTACTTAATCACCTACTGCTCCCTGAGCATTAAGTATCAAATCCTAAATCTAGAGACCTCAGCAAGGTATTTCTGACATATTTTTATTTTAGCCACAAAGAAAATAGACGAGATCTTTGGCAGTACAGTCACTCTGACTAATCTTAGGATTTAATAAAAGCATCAAATTTGTGTTAAGTCTACAGAAAACAGAATTTGTGCCTTAATTCTCCTTCATGGAAGAGTTACCTCTTAGTCAATCAGATTATTATTATTATTATTATTATTATTATTATTATTATTATTTTAATCAAAGAGGATAATAATATTAAAGAAGAATCCACAGAGAGCAACAAATCTTAAAAAAAAAAAAGCACTTCCTCCTTAGTTACCAGAAACAATAGATGTTATACTAACTCATGCTAATGCACGCTAGAGATGCTTAGGTAATTAGGTACCTAAGGCCTCTAGAGAAACCAAAGCCACACAGGAACTTGCCCAACATTTAAGTAAAACAAGGTCTGAGTATCTATAACGACAATTCACTATTAGTCAGTCTTTAATAATGTAAACATTAAATAAAGTAGTCAACCTTAAATAATGTTTGACACACCTTTCCTTAAGTGCATGATAAAAAGATACAGACATTTATTTGAAGCAGAAAATTTTAATGATAGTTGCTTTCATTCACTTCAGTGACCTTTGGTGAGAGGAGGGCTGTTTGCACAGTTTTTTCTCTTGGAGAAACTAGGGAAAACTAGAGCCTTTTAAAGGGTAGATTATATCATTATATGCTTTTTTGAAGAATTTATTTATGTCAAAGAGAATGGAATTGTTAAAACATTTCAAGCTCATAATGTTAAACTGCATTAACATTTGGCTTTTAGACACTGATTATTTTTTGTTGAGTGGCCTCAATGTCAGAAGTTGCTTTTTATCATTTATTGCATACAATTATTACATATTAAAATATAATTATTTTAACTTAAAGTAAAATACACTTTTTGATGGTATCTGGACCTGTGAGTTTTAACACATACATAGATTTTTGTAACCACCATCAATAACAGGATAAAGGACAATTCCAACACCCAGGGTTTTCACAGATACTCCCTTTTGTAGTCAGACACTCTCCCTGAACATAACTACAGGCAACAGCCAATCTATTCTGTTTCTAATAGTTCTACCTTTGTTTGTATTGTCTATCAAAGACTCCTGTTAGGCATTTAATTGGAGTTGTAATAAATCTAAAAACAGATTTAGATAAAATTGCATCTTAACTGTTCTGAATTGTTCAATATATGAGCATAGTATGTCCCTTCATTCATTTAGATCATCTATGACTTCCTTCATCAGCATTTTGTATTTTTTATTGTACAGATGCTACATGTAATGTGTTATATTTAGAGTTAGATACCTCATTTTTAAGGGACCATGGTAAATGATATTTCTTAAAGTTTTAATTTTCAATTTTTTATTGTTAGTGTATAGATAAATTATTGTATTTCTATGTCAATTTTATCTCGTTCAAACTTTCTAACATCACTTAAAAGCACTAAAATGTTTTGAAGATTCCTGGAGATTGTTTACATAGATAATCATTTTGGCTATCACTAAGGATTTTTATTTCTTCCTTTTCAAACTGAGTACCATTTATGTATTTTTCTTTCCTTATGCACTTGCTAGGACTGAAAGCAGTACAGTATTGGATAGGAGTAGTAGAAGTGTACATCCTTGACTTGTTCTTACTGGTAGGGGGAACACATTCAGTATATCCCCCACTAAGGATGATTTTAGCTGTAGTTTTTGTTTTGTTTTGTTTTGTTTTGTTTTAATTGGGAATGTCACTTTATATTCCTGGTTTGCTGAGAATTTTTTTTAGCATGAATGGATATTGATTTGTCAAATGCATTTTCTTCATTTCTTAATATGATTATGTATTCTTTTATCTTATTTAGTCTGCTAACATGATGGATTACATTGATTGATGTTTGAAAGATGAACCAGCCTTGCTTACCCTAGAATGTGACCCATTTGATGAGCATTCCATGTGCAATGGAAAGCATATGTATGCCTTGTTGGGTTGAGTGTTCCATAAGTGTCCATTAGATCAAGTGTTAAATCTTCCATATGTTTGCTGACTTTTCTGTTTGTTCTATCAATTACTGAGAAAAGAGTGCTGCAGTCCCCAAGAATACTTTACATTTATATATTTCTTCTTTTAGCTATCAGATTTTGCATCAAAAATCAGTAGAGAAAGAACAATCATCAACAAATTGTGCTAAAACAATTGTTCATCTATATGCAAAAAAGATAGATAGAAAAAGAAAAAAGAAACTTTCTCCCATACCTCATATCACATATAAGAATTAAATCAAATGTATTATATATTTACATGTAAAACCAAAAACTATATAACTTCTAGACAAATCATGGAGGAAATCCACCCATACGCCAAAAAAAAAAAAAAAAAAAAAAGAAGAGAAAAAAACTTTCTCCATATCTCACATCATATACAAAAATTAAGTAAATGTATTGTATATCTACATATTAAACCCAAAATTATATAACTTCTAGATGAATCATAGAGAAAAATATTTGTGACCTGGTGTTTGGCAAATAATTCTTAAATATCACAATAAGAGTATGATACAAGAAAAATATTGATTAATTTTTCTTTATTAAATTATAAAATTCATATTTTGAAAAACACTGTTAAGACAAAGATGACAAGCCACAGAAGAAAATAACATTTGAAAATCCATAACTGATAAAAGGCTTCAATCAGATATATGTAAAAAACATTTTAAAATCAATAATAAAAACAATAAAAATAGATAAAATACTATAACAAACTCTACAACAAAAAATAGATACATAGATAATCACATGAAAAGAACATCAGTGCAAACTATAAACACACTGAGATCTATATATACCATTGCACACCTCTTACAATGGCAAAAATAAAAATAGTTCTGAAATACCAAATTTTGGTGAAGATGTGGAGCAATTGGAAATGTCTTACACTGTTGCTGGAAGTGTAAAATAAACCTCTTTGAAAACAGTTTGGCAGTTTCTTAGAGAGTTATACATACATTTTCTATACATCCCAGAAACATGACACCTAAGACATTTTCTAAAAGGAAATGAAAACTTGTATTTCAAAAAACACCTGTGCCAATTTTCATACCAGTTTTATTTATAATTGTCAAAATCTGGAAACAACTTAAAATGCCTTTAATGAGTGAATCATCAACAAACTATGGCCCATATTACTCAGCAATAAAAATTTAAAATCTCAAACTGCTGAACAAGCAAAACACGGGTAAATATCAAATGCATTATGTAGAGTGAAAAAAAAACATGCTTAGAAGGCTACATCCTGTATAATTCCATTTACATGTGCTTCTAGAACAGTGAACATTAAAGAGATAAAAACGGATCAGTGATTACTGGTGGCTCAGACTGGAAAGTGATTGGCTATAAGAAACATAAGGTACGTTTTCAGGTGATGGAAATATCTTAACTGTAGTGGTGGTTACCTAACTGTACATCTGTCAAACTCATAGTATTACACACCAAGAAATAAATAAATCTCCCTTTATGTACATTATACCTGACATAACCTATCTTTAAAAATACAAGGTGGCTGGGAAGTGAGTTGTTGAGGAGTTTGAGAGACAGGAGAACCTGTTTAGATTTCTATGTTGGAAGTGCAGGGGATCTTCTTGAGGATTTTGAGCAGTTAAATGGGTAGAAATGTGCTGAGTAATGATTTCTCTGTTTGAAGCGTGTAGGATGTGTCCTTCCACAGGTAGACAGATAATTAGAGGGAATGTGTGCTATAATTTTCCTGTGGTCGCTGTTGCTAAGGAAACATCACTCCTGGTAAACCTATCTAATTTTCTGTTTTGAAAGGCAAGAAGGCATTCTCAGCAAGGAATCCACTATCTGTCTGTCTGTCTATCCATCTGTCTATTATCCATGTATTTTAGCTTATGCTATTTGCTGTTTAGCAAACAAGGAAGGAGTGCTGTTTCATTTTTATTATGTATACTTTTAATAACTATAAAATTTAACATTTAATGCTGCAGTGAAGTATTATTGTTGTAATTACTGCTACCTACCTAAAAGTACATCTGTCTACTAGACACTTTAAGAACTCAAGTCTTGGTGAGTAGTAGCATGAACTGTTGGAGAAGCTATGGGCATTGGAACAAAATGGCAGCCTACATAAGAGCTCTGCTACTTACTGTTGATTGAGCTCATGTAATTGTATGCAGCTTATTGGTATCATCCTGTAAATAAGTAATTATCATAAATGTTAATCAATTTCCATCATGTAGGTTTGTCTCATTTTAGCCACAAAACAAACCTATGTGGTGAGAATTGCTATTATATACTAATAATATACATGAACATAGCTAGATACATAGAGAGAGTACTCAGTATAGTACCAGCATATATTATTCATTACATGTCAATTCTTCCTCCATCCCGACCCTCATTGATAACAAGGACAACTTACATGGTTTAATCCTGTAATGTACTCTCGAGAATCACATATTTGGCTCAACTAACTGCTAAATACAAAAACTAAGTAATTGAAGTCCACATGCTAAATTCTGTTTTTTGGAATTACATCTTATCACTTTGCTTGTAATACATTTAACTTACAGGATAACTTATATTCACAGACTCGAGGTCTTGAAGTCTGATATTTTAAAAATACTATATCTTAAGATACTTATAATTTTCTATGTATCTACTTTATTCCTAAATCCTACAGAAGAGGAAAATCAATATGTTAAATGAGTGGGGAAAGTTGCCTAAACTCTACATGGCCGTGTGTGAGATGATTCTTCAAATGAAATGAAATGGACTAGGTGGATGTTTCCTTTAAAAGGAAACTAACAAATCTGTAGCTGCTGGGGTATGGGAAAATTATTAAAAATCAGAAAACTGGTAGTAATGTCAATTCTTTCATATCCAATTTTTGGCCTTAAATGATGATTAAAACAATCTCTTTATCAATAATCTCATCTGTACAATGAGAATGCTGGACTAGTTGTGGCATTGCTGGAAATGGTCCTTCAGCATAAAATGCTCCTTATTCTATTATAAAATTTTCCTTCAGGAAAAATACTCACCTCTTATTTGTAATATGTATCTACTGTACATGGGGCTTCACCCCTGACTCTAGGGGTGAAATTAAAACTTTGGACCAGGCAATCTGAGTGTGACAGCAACATGTCTCCAGTGCTTAGCAGGTTTTTTTTAATACATTAGTAAACTTGATCATTGGCACAGGGCCACCATAGCCCATAAGAAAGATGCAGACTTTTCCCAGACTTTTGAAAGTGGTATCTGGTATCTTATCTATTAAACTTGATAGGTTGTGGGTAGCCATTTCTCATCACTTAGAATGTTGAAATTAAGCCAACATAAAGGAATATTGAACTAAGATATAATAAAAGCTGAGTCTTGATGACATTTGTAAGCCCCCCGACCATACCTGAAGTTATATTTACCAGTGAATTGTAAGTTCAGTTACATGAAGCCATATATCTACACACATTATACATATTAATAATCACATGCTTGTATGCATTACATGAAAAGATGGAATTTATGTTGTAAGTGATCAGGTTGGCTAATGTATTAAAAAAATTGCAAAGAACTACTGACTTCCCTTTGCAAACTTGATTTTAAAAAAAAAGGCTAGATATCTCACCAAAGAAGATACACAGATGGCATATAAGCATATGAAAATATGTTCCACATCATATGCCATGAGGGAAATGCAAATTAACATGAGATACCACTACACACCTACTAGAGTGGCCAAAGTCCAGAACACTGACAACACCAAATGCTGGTGAGGATTTACAGTAGCAGGAACTCTTATTTAGTGCTAGTGGGGATAAGAAATGATATAGCCACTTCAGAAAACACTTTGGCAGTTTCTTACAAAACTAAATATATTCTGATTATACATACCATCCAGCAATTATGCTCCTTGGTATTTACCCAAAGTTGTTGAAAATGTATGTCCACACAAAAACCTGAACACCATGGTTTATAGTAAGTAGTAGCTTTTTGTCATAATTGGCAAAACATGGAAGCAATTAAGATGTCCTTCAGTAGGTAAATGAATAAATAAACTGTGGTACATACAGATAATAGAATATTATTCAATGCTAAAAAGAAATGAGCTATCAAGCCATGAAAAGACATGGAGGAAACTTAAATCTATATTACTAAGTAAATGAAGTAAATCTGAAAAATCTCTATACTGTCTAATTCCAACTAGGTGACATTCTGGAAAAGGCAAAACTATGAAGACCGTAGTACATAGATCAATGGTTTCCAGGAGTGGTTCAGGGTGGATAAGATGACTAGGCAGAGCTGAGAGGAATTTTAGGGCAATGAAAATACTCTGTATGATACTATGATAATGGATATAGGTCCTTATACATTTGTCTAAACCCATAGAATGTACACCACCAAGAGTGAACCCTATGGACTCTGGGCTATAATGTTTCAATATAGGTTCATCGTGGTAAAAATGAAACAATCTGGGGAATAATGTTTATAGTCAGGTTACTCATATAGGGGTGAGAGTACATGGGAAATCTCTGTACCTTCTTAATGTTGTAGGTAAACCTAAAACTATTTTTAAAATATTGTCTTTAAAAATTGGTTTTAAATAGGCTAGAAACATTTTTTCCCTGAATTACAGTACTAGTTCTTTTTCAAACAAAATATGAATCATATATAAGAATTGTAAAATACAAATCTTCAATATTATCTGAATTTAATAAATCTTATTACTGCTGGGAAACAATCATTATGTGTGTCAAATCTATGAACTAAACCACAAATCTGCTAAGGCATAGTGATGGACCTTTTTAAGGATCATAAGAAAGTGTGCCCACATTCAGATTGTGAGTCAATTTTTACTCTTTGTCCTCTATCCCAAGCCACACTTTGGAGACATGTTGGGAGACTACCCCCCCCAACCCCCCGCCAAAACCAGTAGGCCATTTAGAAACTACTACCTTTATTTCTTCTGGAAAATTTAAGATTGAGGGAATGAAATAACTTGGCATGTCGACTATTCTCAAGGAAGCTATTTAAATATTTTATCTATATCTCCCTGGGAGTCAGTGTTGGGAGCAGGGGAACCAAGAATATTGGTACATGTGAGTGTGCACACACGTGCATGTGCAGTTGGTATTTCATACCCCCAAATAGATATTTTGTACTGAAGTATTTGGTTTTGTTGCATTATCTTAAGTCTATTTTCTTAGACAATGTTTAAATTATACTATTATGATTGTGCTATTTTAAAACCTGATTGATTATGGTGTGAAACTGACCTGATGGGCTTAAGAAATACATACTCAATTTAATTAATACTGATCTGCACAACTCCACTGATGAGAGTGAAACATTATGCAGTTCACTAGGACAGTGGCATGAGTAACTCTCCAATTATACAGGGGCCAGAAAAGAGTGGCTACATTAGGTCAATGAAGATTTTAGTTGTTTTCATTAAGTTTTACTGGAATAGTTACATAGTGACACCAGTTTGTTTATATGTTGTCTGTGGCTGCCTTTTCCCTACAATAGCAAAGTTGAATAGTTACAGTAGAGACCCTATGGCCCTCAAAGCTGAAAATATATACTTCTTGACCCTTTCCAGAAAGTTTTCAGTCCCCTGCCCCAATATATTTACTTTCTATGTTGTCTATATGGTGAAAAATGTAACTTTGGTCTTTATGCATTCAGGCTTAATGCTTAAAAGATCAAGACATAAGTCTAAAATTCAAGTGATGGAGTAAATTAAATGTTGATAACTATGTCATAATAGTGTGCATTTTTTATATTTTATTTTCTGTAATTAGATAACATTTAAATAACACATTTTACATAATTAAGATAGACATTGAATGTAAAGAAAGCAATCAACATCAAGAAAACGGGAAATTCCACATGCTTAATTCCTTTGAACTTAAAATTTTATTATAATTTAGAGTATTAAAAACACTACCTAGTAGGTAGGATAGGAATTTTTTTTTTAGATGTAAGCATGTATGTGTTTTGCCAACGCATTAAAAAAATCCAACACGTACAACATTATTATAGCAACACATTAAGTGAATTCTTTGTGGCTGGAGATTATTTAAGCCCAGTAAGATGCAGAAGGGCTATTATGGAGGAGAACCAACACAGTATGGAGGCATCTTCTCCAGATTCCTATCAGTTGAGATTTTGTGATTTGACTTGGTGATAGTTAAGTCAAATAAATAAGACTGAAGAGCCACCACTGAGAAAAAAAACAAAAACTCTTTTGTGTGTGTGTGTACACACACACGCATGTATGTGTACATGTGCATCTGAGTATGTTCTGGAGAATTTCTTTTTAATCCTAAGAGTTTTTACCAAACCACTTTGCTGCTGCTATGGAAGCTACAAAGTGTTGTAAGATATGGATCTCACCCTCAAGGAGCTTAGATTTGGTTTCAAGAGTTCTGTGTTGAGATGGTTCACATTAGCCTATCCACTCGGGAAACTAAGGTATGAAGACAACAAAATCTGAACAGTTTTTCAAAAGAGTTAAGATTTACATAGAGAGAAAAGGCACAGGGGGAAAAAGGCATAGTGTATTTTCAGAAAAGAACAATTCAACTATATTGGCTGAGATCAAAAGAAGTGAAAATCAACAAAATCAATGGTATAAGACACTTGGCAATGCATCACGTAGAAGTAATCACTGTTCATATTTTGGTATATGACCTGGTCTTTTTATGCATCTGCACTCTGCTGCAAAATTGAGACATATTGAATAAAAAACTATGTAACTTGCTTTTTCCATTTAGCAAAATAACATGACTATTTTTCCATATCATTAGATATTTTTTCTAGCAGAATACTTTGCTTTGAATAGTTAAATCATAGTTTACTTAATTAATCCCCAGCATTTGATACTTCCATTAAAGATAGTTAAAGAGAAGCATGCTTTATATAAATTCTACTGATAGACAAATCTGATACTTGAACCTAGAGTGTCCTAAACAAAGTTTGCAGTGACAAAAGACAAGTGGCAATGCTATTTTTGAGCCATTGATATTGCCTTGTACATTTATGGTGGATTTAATTAAAGAGAGCCTAAGGGAAGGGAGCCACGGACAGACTCACTTTGGCTTATTTTACATTTGAATACCAGATGTGGCTTTTTATGGTAAATGTTGCTTTAAATGCAGAAGTTGTGTTAAATGCAAACCTTTGTTGTAAGGCTATGACAGGAATCAGCTGATTTTTTTTACTGATGGATGTTAGAAGAAATGGAAGATTTTATTATTATCCACACTTGCCTAGACTATTTGTGGAGTCTGAGGGGATTGCTCATTTTTAGATTTCCTTTTGTCATTAAAATTATCTTTGAAGAGAAAGAAGATGAATTGTATGCTTGTACCTTTGTCCAGACTTTTCTCCTATGTCCCGTTACCAGACTACTAGCTTTCCTTTCCCTTTTTTTTTTTTCCTGCAAAGATTTCATGTCCTGTATGCTAGGAGAATAATATCTTTAGAAGAATTTTTTTTATCTATATTTTGTAGAAAGAAATGAAACAGTGAGTGTGTGTTGTTTAAAATTTATCGATAACTTAATGGAGAATAGATAAAAATAGAAAAAAAAATGATTCCAGATAAATGTACTTTGAAAAGAACATGGTTGACCTCAAAAGAAGGAAATTCAGAGTTTAAAAAAAAAGAGTTCTATCCATTTTTTTATTG
Source organism: Camelus bactrianus (assembly GCF_048773025.1). NCBI lineage: Eukaryota > Metazoa > Chordata > Mammalia > Artiodactyla > Camelidae > Camelus > Camelus bactrianus. Next base: position 13,026,369 of record NC_133555.1, read on the forward strand.
AGTCTGTCTCTGTAACACTTTCATGTTCTTTAATCTCTTTTTCTTTCTTTTTTATCACTTGGTTTTTGAAAACTTAATTCTCTGTGCTGTACTTTGAGCAGTAAAAAGTATATCCAGAATGAGAAAACTTCTTAAATTTTGCTTTTTATTAGAGCAAAGATCCTTGAATGGAACAGGAGAGAAACAAACCTTGTAAGATTGATGGGGGAAGAGAGAGGGAAAGAGAAGCTGGAGAAACAGAGGTGCTAATAATGAGAATTTGTTTGGTCCCACACTGCACAGCATTCTACTGGGCTAAGCACAAATGTCTCATCCTCTCGTTCCAGGTCAAAGAGTCCCCTCTTGATCATACTGTTGATTCTTGGCAGTTACAATATTTTTATCAATAAATAGGGAAGCGATATTAAATCACAGTGGAAATTTCTGATCAGTTTTCCTGTGAATTCCAAAAGATGCTCTTGACATATGGCTTTTCTTAGTAAATTAACAATTTGCAATCTAAATTTTTTTTTTCTAGTTGTAACTTACCATATATGTGATGATTTGATTTCAAGTCATTTTTTTTAAAGGTCATAGGTTGGCAATTATCTGGATAAATCTTTTAGGATATTGATCTGCCAAAGAAATATTGATTAAAAATCACCACATGTGCTTGGTGAACCACATCAGGTAGGAAAGTTATGCTCGAAGTTGCTCTATGAAAAGTATAGCATTTTGGAATAGTAGCTTCATTGTGAGTTCTTCTGTTAAAAAAAATTCAGTGATAAGCAGTGTGAATTATTTAGTGAATCAGTCTATCTACTTGTTAAGAGTTTGTGATTTCCTTCGTAAGTACACGAGATGGATTCTGAAAAGGACTTCTCTTTCTGTGAGCCCAGAATGCTTTGCGTCAGCTACTGTGCTCTATTTGTGGCTGTGTACAACTAGAAGGATGGTTCAGAGTAGATTTTAGGACTTCTGCTTCAATTATGTGATTATGTAACAAGTGTTTTTTGTAAATAGATTTGATTTCTTATTAAGGACCTGTATCATAATTATTAGGCTAGTACTAGAAGAGTGTAGCTTTGTGGTTTTGTAATAGGGAAGAACAAATCTGACTCCATATTGTATCTGTTCCTTTAGCTGTAACCCTGTGCTCTGTTTCCTGTGCTTTGTCATGCTGGTTCTGCATCTTTTGTAAAAGAATGTTGCTTAAAGCCTGAAATATACAGAATAGCTGGTTCTCAAGGCTCTGACCTTAAGGGCATAAAGGGTAAAAGGGTATTTTTCCATTCACATAGAGATAAAAAGTTGCAGAACAGAGAATAACACTTATTGCAGGTTTACAGGGACATCATGGCCTGACCCTCATGAATAGCTGCAAGAACAAAGGATTCTGACACCGAGAAGTTTGCAACAACTAACCACACTCCCCTCCCCTTTCAGTATAAAAGGAGCCTGAATTCTGAGGAAGATGGTACTCCAGGACATTAGTCTGCCATCTTCATGGTCTACTGGCTTTACAAATAAAGTCATTATTCCTTGCCCCAACACCTCATCTGATTTATTGGCCTGTTGTGTAGCAAGCAGAACGAGTTTGGACTCAGTAGCAGATTTGGAAGTTGGATTCAGATCTTAAGTCTGCCTCTACTGATTAAGAGTTACGCTATGATGGGTTAGTCATTAAGCTCTTCAACACTTGGTGCCTCATCTTTAAAATGGAGACACTAATATATACAGTATATAGTTGTTGCTCAGAGTAAATAAGATAATGCCATTAAACTACTTAATCTGCAGTTGCTCACTCGGTGCATGGCAGATCTCTCAAAATCCCCTCTTGAAAGCTCTCAACCTGAAGATCCTATCACACTAATTTTGCAACTTCCCTGAATGATGCCCTGTAGATTATGGACAATATGGCTAATTTCTCATTATGAACACCAAGAAAATCAGGAAGCTAGAGATTTATTCACTTCAGGTTCTGCTCCTCTTCAAATCCTTAGATTTATTTTACATCCTTTTAGATTTTATTTGTTTCAGGCCTCACAGCTGTTACCTTAGGTGGGATTGCAAAAAAAAAAAAATTAAACATCATAAAATTAAAGTTGGAAGTAGCTAAAATAGCACTTTGGCATAACTTTTTTTTTCTCCTTTTCTCATAAAAATGCATGCATACATATGGGGAGTATTTCTTTTTTCTGAATCTTTTTCTAGTGTTAAATATCTTCAAGTAAACAGAAAAAGTATACATGATTTTCATCTATCACTTCTGAGTATCTGAGAAATTGCAGGATATGGCACTCACACTTAAGTCATTCTTGAGATTTTTAACACAAAAAAATAAAACCATACATACTACTATTACTAATGAGTAATAATTTGAAATAATTTCTGATCCTGTCAAAATATGATACTTAAAAGCTATGTAGACCCGTAAAAGAGTTGTTCTCCCTATGCCTGTTAGTTTGTTTCTTTCTTCTATTATAGGACATTAAAGCAGCTTTTAAAACAAATTTGTGTCTAATAGCCATACTCTGTAGTGTGATTGGCTAACCATGTTTTTAGTGAGCATAAAAGTCTAGACTGCATTGAAGAAAAACCTGGTGGATTAAAATCTAAATCTTAGGAAAATTACTTTTATGTCCAAATAATTTATTTTTATATCATTTTTAAAACATGCTTCCTAGCATATTGAAAATTACATAATTAAAAATAAAAACTTCTATGAATATTTCTCAGAAAAGCTGCCACATTTTAAAAGTAGTAAGCTAATGTAAGATAAGTAGACCCTAGTCATTTTACAAATCCTAGCCTAGGACAAAGCTTTTGTCTCTTTTCTAGGGAAGAGAACTATAACAGAACTAAATGGAGATGATGGAGATGATTTTATGTCAAACTGGTCAATCCGGCTTTTCTGCCATAGGTTGTGTTTGGGATGCTCTATATTCTAGGTCTTTGCTGAGTATATCATTTTGCAGAAACTGCATTATTGATGTATTCAACCCACAGCTCCAGCTTAGACAGGGACCATATCAACTAAACCATGATTTTGTAATATCCAGCTAATCTTAAAACTTAAAGATGTTCAGATATTAGCATTCTGCCTCTAGATCCTTGACTCCCAACTTTAAATTAAGGATTATCTTCCTTTGGTGGTGAAGTGGGAGATTCTTTTGGTACAACCCAGCTGTTAATTTCCCCAATCCAAGTAGAAAATTAGTTACATGTCCTAGCAGTGACAAGACAGTAAATATAAGCTAATTGCACTCATTACCGTGGCAGCTACCCATTGCGGCTACTATTTTGATTATAGTCTTTTCTGTAGTGGGGAAGAGGTGATAAGGTATGAACTGTTGTACTGTGAACGATATCCAGACTCTATAGGTCTGCATTAATATGACCCTTAGCTCTCTCCCCAACTTCATCTTATACCACTTTTCCTCTTGCACGACCCTCTGTGCCAGTGTTCTCTCAGGTTCTTAGACAGAGCTGCCAGTTCTTTTCTTAGGACTTTGCACATGGCACTGATGGAGAAGCCAGCAAAGGTGTTGTTTCAGGTAGGGTCCTTTTGAAGGTAGCTTCATCTTGAGCTCACGGGATGTTGGGAATTCATACTCACACAACTATCAGCCTCTGGACGAGAACCTGAGTAGGAGGGGTATGTAAATTCCCAAGCGCTCTGGCTTTCCATGTCTATGGGCAAAGTGTCTCCAATAGCCCTGGAGGGACCGCCAAATAAAGACTTGCAGGTGTAGCTAATTGAAATCAAAAGCACACTGAAGCCGGAGGAGGACCACTCGGAAATGAGAAATGGGAAGGAGTATGGGCAGTAGACCAGTAGGGTCTTGTGACATCCATCCATATAAGCAGTGTTTTATCTCTAATAATGATCTATTCTGAAGTTTTCCCTTTTTAGCTATGCTCTGCTAAAAGAAAAAGTGTTACACATCAATGGATTGTCCAAATAGTATTGGCAATTGGAGTTGTGAGTATGGAGTATAAGATAAAGAATTAAGGCACAGAGGAAGAATCAAAACATTATCAGTTGTGACAACAATGGCAAAGGGGATCTAAAGCACAGTGAACACACAGTTCCTTAAAAATCAAGGGTAAAAGAAAACAACTGATGGGGGTCAGTGAAAGAATAGTCTGTCAAATTGATTCCCAGCTTAGCAGGCCTTTTCCTCTGCTAGAAGGAACACTCCTTAATCATTCTGAGAGTCCTGCTAGCAAGAGAGGTATGCTAATTGTCTGCCTGGCCCAGTTTTCTAAGATTGAGCAACTACTCCATTTCACAAACTGTGTTTCTTGTTTTGCTTTTTTTAAACAAAAGTCTATGTAAGCAAGGAGAAAAACAACACTCTTTATACATTCCAGGTAAGAACGTCTTAAGATATAAAAGAGAATTGGTAAAAATATATTGAAAAGAGTAACAAAACAAGTTTACTATTTTTTCAGTCACAAAATTGGAAAAAATACCACACACTGATGCATAAGGATTGGCTAAGACAATGCTGGGACTTGGCTGGGACTCTGGTAGTGTTCCCTTTGGACCCCACACCCCATCTACAACTAGGGTGTTATCTGAGTTTCACAGTTTCATATTTATTCTGTATTTTTTGCTAGAGCCCTGGTTTAAGTAAATTAGGGCAGGTGATTTGCAGTTCCACATTCATTCTGCCTTCTTTTGGAGACAGCACAGCGATTTCCATTTAGGGGATCACTTGCCTCCCATTGTAAACAGTATGGCGGACCTGTCGGTCAGGCAATGCACTTCTTATAACCGAGAAGTGCATATGAGATTCAAACCAGGTCAAGCCAACGTCCTCTCCATCTCCTGCTGGCCTCTGAGTCAAATGGAGGAATTAGAGAACAGAAAGAGAGTTGGAGCTGAAACATCTTAGTGCCAATGGTCAGGTAAGACGGAATCCCACTAGCCGGATAGGTGGAATAGCCATTGTTTCTGCCTCATCTCTGGTACCTATTTGTTTGAGTCTATGAACTACACTGTGATTTTACAGTAAACTTAGTTGATACAAATAGCAAAGGGTGCTTAACTAGCCTGTGTCTTCTCTGCTAAGGCACAAGCTAAACTTCAGTATCAAAGCTCTTTGTCATTTGATGCAATTAAACCTTAACTGGGTAGAATTCTAGTTTTAGCCTTGAAATATGGGTCACTGGAGGTAAGTTTTATGAGGGCACCACACAGACCCTTGCAGAATGTTTGTTATATAGCAGGTGCTTAATAAACATCACATTTCCCGATAGTAAATGGTGAAGAGAAATAAGTATCGTATGAGTTATCTTGAGCAAGTCATTTAATGCTCTGGGCCATTTTCTCCTTAGTAATGAGATGAAAAGACTTGATTTTTAAGCTGAAAAATCCTATGCTCCTTTAAAATTCCCTCCCCTCCTTCATTGTGGCCAATGATTGTTGCTTACTTTGTGCTGAACTGTAATCTTAATTCTTTATATGCATTACTTCATTTAACCTTTATGAAACTCCTGTGTGAAAAGCATTAGTATCAGTTGGGAGTTCATTTGATGACAAGAAAACCATGGTATACTTGCTTAGACCCATTAATTTTTCTCCCTCCACAAGAAATCTAAGTGTTGGTAGCTGATGTCTTGTTGATGTTAAATTAGGACTTTTCCCCACATGTTCACAAGATTGCAGACCTAGCTCCTTGCATTGTGTCCTTGTTTGAGGAAAATAAAACAGAAAAAGGTAGGACAGTCTACATCTTGTTTTTGTTTTTGTTTCTTCACATCAAGAAAGAACTTGCTTTCTTCATAACCCACAGCTGACTTGCATTTATGTCTTTTTGGCTGGAACTGTTAAATGGCAACTCTTAGCTTCAAAGGAGCTGGGTGAGAGAAACAGAGTATTTAGTTGGGGATATTTAGCCGGACGTATTTCCAGACCTCAAATTGGGGTTCTGTTGCCAGTGAGAAAAGGAAGGATAGGTGTTTGGAAGACAATTGATAAGGTCAGCTGAAATACTTTTTAATTTTTTGTTTTATGGTTGAGGAATGAAGGCACCAAACAGGATAACGGTGTCATACAGCTAGTAAATGGTAAAGAGAGGAATCTGAAGCTAAGAAGCCTGGTGGAGAATCCAAACCTTAACAAGGGTAGGGTCATGTCGGCAGCCTTAAGCAAGTAGGTCATGGGGCCCAGGCCAAAGTTCACAATAGCTTACACCTGGTAAGAGGCAAATGTACGCATGCGCCAGTAGCGTAAACACTACGCATGCTCCAGTTATGTAAGCCCTATGAACAAAGACGTAAAGGTACGCATGCGCTAGTAGCATTACGTAAGCAGTATGAACAAAGAAATACTGCACATGTGCGGGCAGAATAGATAAAAGCAGGACAAGTGTGTCACTCGGGCAGCGCCATCTTGTTGAACCAGAAGAAAGTGCCTAGTGCCGCCGCCCGCTGCGTGCGCCATCTTACTGTACCGCAATGAAGTGCTGTTTCGCTCCATGTCAGCTCCTTGCATAGTCTGTTTCGCGGCATGTCGGCTCCTCGCGCCTTCTTCCAGGTGGAGCAGCTCACCTCCTGGAATCCCTCTTCGACCCGCCTCCGCTGACAGGTCAGTACACCACAGGACCACAAAGGGGGCAGCCAAGCCTGCTTAGAATGCCCAGCTGTTTTAATAGCTAAGTATACAGAAACCAGATGGGTCAATGGGGCCAGATTTTTAAAGATGATTTGTAAAGCTCGTTAATGATGACAAAAACTATTTTTGTCATGTTCTTAATGTGTGTTCTGAGGCTTAAATCAGTCTCCATTTAAGGAAATTACATTAAATCTTTCAGGTACCTGTATTTCAAGATCATAAGCCACAACATCCCGGTACAAATCATAAGCATTTGGGGTGAGTGTAGTGCAGTAAAAATAGCTTAGGTTTGAGAGGCCAAAACTTAGCTTAAAGGATGACATATTCTTACGTAAGCCTGTATTAGTAAATTACAGTGATCCTCAGTTTATTTATGTGTTAAGGGAAATGATAATAGATAAACTATCTTTTCAGAATAGACTAAATGCATACACGATGTTAGCAGAGTACATGAGCACACTGTAGATATTCAATAAGTAACACATGTTATTTGAATTATTTATGAATATTTCTCAGTTTCTTATTACCAAAAATACATGTACTTTATAGCACATATTTTAAAATCAAAAAATAAAATCACCAGTAATCCCACAATAAAGCAATAATAATCAATACGATTCTTATGTAGTCTATCCTGTTTTTTCTATTTGAACATTTATTGGACTAATACATGTCCCAGATAGCTAATCAGTTTGTACAGAAAATCTCACTTATAAAAAACCCTCAGTCTATATAGTCTCATTCCTCATCAAACTTTGTTCCACTTTTTAAGGAAAACTCAACTTCTAGATAATGTGATTATGCAACTGTTTCTTCATCTGTCAACTGCTGAAAATATCTGTTGACTCCTCAATGTGAAAAATAAAGATTTAGTTTGCTTATACCATACTCTTTAATTTTCTCCTCCAATTACATTATAATTATTCTAGTTATTACCTTTTCAGCATTAAATAATATACTCAAACTTAAGTCTCTGGTGCCATTTTAGCATTCAGCAGTATCTCTTGACTTCTTAAGATTAGAATTTTATTTCCCTTACTCTCTCTTCCACTTTTCTCTTTCTACTTTCTCTTCCATGTAAATGTATTACCTTCTGTGAGTTATCCTTTAATTTGTATGTTGTTGATGTTTCAATATTAGTATTTTATATGCAACCACAGATAAGTTTATTACACATTGCCCTAAGGTTGATGCTAAAAAGTAGTTGCACCTCTGATGATTCTATAAATATCTTTTGATTATGTAACAAAGTACTATAAGAAGATTGTGTTGGTTGTCCTCTGATCCGGTATCTGCGTTCTGTGTCACGTACATGAGAATGTTCTTAGCATCAAGTTCAAATCACCTCCTTTAATTGCCTGAAGCTGTTGTACGGGTTAATTTGCTTTATAATTGGATCATGACTGTCTTATAAAACTTTGTTTTTCTTAGAATTTATAACTGGTTTTCCCCTTTATTTTATTCATTATTTTCCTTTATACATTCATGCTTTTCTCAGTTTCTAATCCTGCTGTCCATTCTGTGCCTTCCTCTTTTCTGGATACCTTCTTCATGAAGATGTATTTTTAACTGGAAATGGTTATATAATCTAGGTCATTCATCCACTTGTCATTCTGGTACTTCTCATCAGAACTTTCTGGGTTGAGCCCACTGTTTTTTGACTTCATGTGTTAATTTTTCTGGGATTACTTTGTGATTTTGACACTTACCCTGAAGTGACTTTTAAAGAATGCTTTGTCAGAAGAAAGGCACCAATGTCATTTCCTATATTTTTAATTAAGTTTTACATTTGATTTGTAATTTGACTTGTCTAGAATTTTAGGTTGAAAATAGTTCTTCTCCAAAAATTTGCAATTCTAAGACCTCATAAAATATAATTAGGTATGATTGATTTTTTAAAATTTGAGTTTCTGAGGCCTTTATAAAACATTTCAATCTGAATTTTTTTTAACATTTTTTATTGAGCTATAGTCATTTTACGTGTTGTGTCAAATTCCAGTGTAGAGCACAATTTTTCAGTTATACATGAACATGCATATACTCATGGTCACATTTTTTTTCACTGTGAGCTACCGCAAGATCTTGTATATATTTCCCTGTGCTATACCGTATAATCTTTTAAATCTATTCTACATATGCCTGTCAGTATCTACAAATTTTGAACTCCCAGTCTATCCCTTCCCACCCCTCCTCAATCTGAATTTTAGTGCCAATTCAGTTCTGGAAAATTTTCTTTCATTAGTTACTTGACAGTTTCCTTTGGTTTTTCATTCTGTCTTGTTTTGGTTTGTTTCCTCATATGCTATTTTCTGAGGGACCTCCTTTACTGGTCCTTTGTTAAGTCAAGTTATTTGTATTTATATCTCTCTTTTTTTCAATTAAAAAAATTTGCCATTAATATTTTAAGCTTGGCAATTGTCTTGTTCTCTGATTGTTTCTTTTATATGGCACACTTTGCTTTAGAAGTTTAATACTTTCTTAAATTTTCAATTATAGATGGCATTATTTTTACATTCTCTTCTGTTCTCTGAGTTATCTGTCTTTGCTCTTGAAATAGATTTTATGCCTGAGTTTCTTGGTTTTTCTTCACTCTGGTAGCTCTCCTCATAAACAAGGTTTGAATTTAAGAACTAAGTAGAGAACGTGATCTACCACTGTTGCTTGATCCTTAACTTTCCTCAGTCTTTGGTGTTTGGCAGAAGAATGCTACCTGGGGTTTTGCCTGATGGTAACTATCAGATGCCTATGGTCTAAGATTGGTCATAGGATTGCTATTTGATTTAGCTGTTGTGTATAATGACTATTTGCCCCTACCCCGACCACACTTACTGTCACTGACTACACAGTTTCCAGTAACCCATAAAACAGATTGGCTCCCAAATCCCTCAGTCTCCAGTGTTCTAGGACGTGTGGCTTCCTTCATATTGTTCATCCATTAATCCACTCCCATCTGGTTTTTAGCTCTCATTCAGTTATAAGTCACCTCCAGTTACCTTCCTTGTTAGGATATAATCATTTTATGTCCAATTGAAACATAGGAAGTAGCCAATGTTTAACCATTTTTGACTAATAGAAATGGCAATTCTAAATGGTTTAACTGATGTACTACGTCCTGTAAGCTGTGCTTTCCCTTCAGCATTTTTATTTCAGTCAGTTCCCAGAGAGGATGGAAGGCAATGATTATACTAGGCAGTCCATCTTAAATTGGAAGCTTCTATTATTTTTAATGGGAGTATTCAGAGGGATGTAAATTGAGCTCTGCTGAATTATAAACCTGACACAGCCTGTTCCTTCCTGCTTGGGAAGACTGAAGTAGTCATATGATAAAGAAGAGTATTTTATCTACCCAACAGTTTTTCTACCTAAGATCCTGAATAATTTGCAGATGTTATTTAATGTGATACTGGGCAGTTTTGGCCTGGTAATTCTTCCTTTCATACTAAAGGTGGAAACAAACCAAACATCCCCCAAACATAACAAACAGAAATTTTAAGTGTGTGATTTTTTCCACGAAAAAGTTAAGCTCAGATTAAGTCCAAAGGTGAAAACTCCTGACTCTCTTCCTTGAAAGAGAAGCAGAAACTTAGCCATGGTTCTCTTGCACAGACACCAATAGAAGACACCACAATGCAGCCATGTGGTTAGAAGCCAGGAGCACAGAGCAGTTGTTCCCTGGTCTGCTTCTGTGGCCACAAGATGGACAAGCTGAGATCACAGGCCAGCGCTGACGATGTCAGATTTAGGACCCACGTGAGGCTGCCCTGCCATTGTCCTCAGATTTGCAGCCCTGCTCCACTTTCTGCTGCCAATAAGAAAGATGATGTGGAGGCAGCTTTGAAGAATGCAGAGCATGTGTGCATGTTTTCAACCTTACATATGCAGGAACCTCCCCAAGGCCATAGCAACAAGGCCCTGATATGCCTTCGTATCCTCAGTGCCTGTAGTCAGAGTCTGAGGTGTCCCGTGGGATGTGACCCACCCTACATTCCAGGAAATGGTTGACGCACTGAGTGCCGGTTAACACTTCATTCATGGGCCAGTTTATTTTTCTGTATTGAATTGATGGTTTCACTTAATACTTCAAATGAATTCTGCAAGGATCAAACTTCTCTGCTTTCACTGAAGATGCTTAAAATCTCAGATCAACCTTTATTCTGCCACAATAAAGGCAGTGTCTTAATTTGATTAACTTCCCAAAGTATGAATTGATACCATATTCTGGTTCAAAAAAAGATAGGGGGCTCTGAAAATGTTGGTCTAACTTAGATTGCAGGTGTATTCTGAATTGAACAAACTTGGTAATGAACTATGTTTCAGTTGTTAACAGTTATGATAGAATGATAACAGAAATGTGTTGCTTTTGCCAATCCACTTCAATTTTCCTATATTCTGGTAGAAGCTCCCAATTTTACTTTGATGGATTGGTCATTTAGTGGAGTGGTCCATAATGGTATCCTGGACCCATCTTAAGTGGACCTATAATCCAGATTTTTCCTATTTCACCCACTATAGAATGTTAGCCTTGAGCAGAGTGATTAAAAACTAACGAGAGTTTTAGCTGATTTATCCCAGAGGTAATGCCCTGAGTACATTGATCATACTTGCTCCCCAGATTGCTGAAAGTTTGTTTTTGTCCATCACCAGCCTTGTTCTTCAAATATTTCTTCAGTTTTCTGAGCTACCCCTTAAATGTCAGTACATTTATTTTCTGCTTAGGAGAACCAAAGTCTGATCCTGGAAAACTGTTACAAAAATGTAATGACCTATTTAAATTGAGTATCCAGAAAACAGGAAAAACAGGTCTGCTACACAAGTCTTCTGATTGGTGGGATCTTCTTTGTCAGTTGTAACACTGCGTAAATGAACCATCTCATTCAGCAGTGCTAATTTTGGGGTAATTCTGCCACTGAGTTTAAATACATCCTTTTTTAATGAATTATGTATGACTCAACCATCTCAAATGCAACAGACGGATAGAACTGCCACATGATTTCACATCACACACATGGTCAGGTGGACACAATGCCAAGAGAAAAAGTCAGAACAAGAGAAAAGATTGCAGAAAAAATGCTACTCATTTTTGTCTTCCTCTAACTCTCTGTATAAAAGCATTATAGTGATAGTGACAGCAAAATGACATCATTATGCAAAAGAGGCAGTTAAGGAAGCAAGAATAATTTTAAAGATGGGCAGAGCTAAAGCAAGTGTATATAATGTGTCTTAAAGAAACAGGGAAGGAAAAGGATGTGTGCTTCTCCAGGGACTGAGAGTGAGTCTAAATTAAAACAGATCTTTAAAAAGAAAGCAAGACCCTGTTCATCAGCTTTTATTTCAGTAGAAGGGTCCTCTCTGGGAATATTTTCTCTAGTAGAAAAATAGGATACCAGGTGCTGTACAGACAAAGCGAATAGTGTCCTGACTCTTCAGATGTTTGAGGTGGGAAATGGGGATGGATTGAAAATTATGAAACGCAAAATTCACTATGAAAACGACCTGAAGATCTGTTGACATTAACAAAGTTGAGGGAAAGTTGCATTTATAAAGTTTTTAAATTAAAAACTACTAATAATATTGCTTTGAACTCCCTAAATCTTTTTCTTCAGTGACATATATTTACATATACATAAGTCGTTTAAACTTCTTACTAATACTTACATTAATAAATGTACATATAACACACACATAAATATCGTGTAGGCCATATATCTTAATACACATAAAACATACTGCTTGCAAATCTCTGACCTAGGGCAAATATCTTAAATGTTGTTTCTTTATCTATGACATGAAATTAAGTATAACACCTACCATATTGACTTGTGAGGATTAAATAAGGTACAATATAAAGAGTAATTAGACTTAGAGAAATGGAAGTCAAAACTGCAATGAGGTATCACCTCACACCAGTCAGAATGGCCATCATTCAAAAGTCCACAAATGATAAATGCTGGAGAGGATGTGGAAAAAAGGGAGCCCTCCTACACTGCTGGTGGGAATATAGTTTGGTGCAGCCATTATGGAAAACAGTATGGAGATTACTTTAAAAACTAAAAATAGACTTACCCTATGATCCAGCAATCCCACTCCTGGGAATATATCTGGAGGAAACTAATTTGAAAAGATACCTGCACCCCAATGTTCAAAGCAGCACTGTTTACAATAGCCAAGACATGGAAATGACCTAAAGGTCCATTGACAGATGACTGCATAAAGTAATTTATATATAAATATAAAATGGGATGCTACTTAGCTATAAAAAAGAATAAAATAATGCCATTTGCAGCAACATGGATGGACCTGGGGATCATCATTCAATGTGAAGTAAACCAAAAAGAGAACGAAAAATACCGTATCACTTATATGTGGAATCTAAAAAATGAAAAAAAAAAAAAGGACACAACTAAACTTATTTATAAAACAGAGACAGACTCACAGACATAGAAACCAAAACTTATGGTTACCAGAGGGGTGGGAAGAAGAGGGTGGGAAAGGGATAAATTGGGAGGTCAGGATTTGCAGATACTAATTACTGTATATAAAATAGGTAAACAATAAAGTCCTGCTGTACACTACAGGGAACTATATTCAATACTTTGCAATGACCTATGATGAAAAAGAATATGAAAAGGAGTATGTATGTGTGTGTATATATATGCACACATATATATGTGTATGTATATATAAGTAAATCACTATGCTGTACACAAGAAATTAACCGTGTAAATTGACTATACTTCAATAAAAAAGTAATTGGAAAATATGCATATTATATAAATGATAAATTTGATTTTTCTTTGGTTGAAAATTTCTCTAACCCCTTTATTATTACTGCAATATTGCATGATAAAATCAGTGACAGGAAAATAATTACTATTTCACTGAAATTTTTTCTGAGTTAAGAACTTGAAACTTTGTATTGCATAGGTTTTGATATGGTAATAGACAGGTGGGCTCCATGCATTCAGTCATTAGAATAAATCATTTTAAGAAAGCGTTTTGTGTCCACTGGTGTGCTACGTAAAGCAGCAACAAAGATGAAAACAAGTGTATCTGCTCCATAGTCTCATGATTGTGGCCCAGGAGTTGAGAAAAAAGTTTAAAGGGTAGGATTTAGATGAAAACCCTCTGTGTACTATTTAAACATAATTCATATGTTTTGACTTGCATGATCTCACTTAAATGTGAACTCTTAAACACACAAAAACTCATAAAGATCAGACTTGTGGTTATCAGAGGCAAGCGGGGGACAGGAAGGGTAACTGGAGGAAGATGGTCAAAAGTTAGGACAAACTTCTAGTCATAAGATAAATGAGTAGTGAGGGTGTAGTGTACAACTTGACAATAGTTAATACTGATGTATGATACATTGGAAAGTTAAGAGAGTAAATCCTAGGAGTTCTCATCATCATCAGATTTTTTTTCCTTTTTCTTTTCTTCTTTTTATTGTATCTATATGAGAAGATGGATATTACCTGAACCTATTTTGGTAATCATTTCACAATATAAGTAAATCAGACCATTATGCTGTATGTCTAAAACTTGCATGGAAATGTGTATCAATTTTTTGTCAGTAAAACTGGAAAAAATTAAAAGATACAGGTTGACTGTATAAGTGAAAAATTGTAGTATTAAGTTTCCAAAACATTGTTAAGTTATAGAGAATTTAAAATGAAGTGTGTTCTTGGATAGAACATTTCTATAAAACAAAGACATTTCCTCTGTATTTCAAAAATATAGACATTGATCTTGTTAATAACTTCCCCTTTTTACCAGATAGAGAATATTTCATTTTCTTCTCATGTCAGTGACTTCCGTTTAGATTCTTTTCCTGTTCCTATAAGGTGCTCATTACAAATGAATGGACCTGAAAATAATATAAAGTGCTAAAGATTCAACATAAAGAGCTTATTATTTTAATCATCCAGAGGTTTTAACTTGAGTACCTAGATTGTCCATTTATATTAACCACATTGTTAACCTGTTAAATTGTGTAAACCGTATCATCACATCCTTCAGTATGTTATTGGATCTTTATGAGGTCTTGTTGCTAGATACCATTTCCATCATCATTTGTTTCCTTGTTCATTTGTTGCCCAAGCAAAAATTATACTCTCTGTTCCTGTGTTTGAGGATCTCCAAGGTTCCTAAAGACTTGGTGAAAGGCTGAGTCCACCATAGAGCTGCAAATATGAAACATTTGTGTTCTGCTTATTTCCTGGACCACATTCCCCAGGCTTCCCAGTCATTCCCAGAAGCACTTTGTATTTATTTAAGAAATTTCCTTTTCACATAAATCACTAGAGCATAATGCAGTTGGTCACAAATAAAAAATATGATGGATACAGACAGAAACAAATGTTTAAAATTTCCCACTATATGCTAGAATTGTTGAAGTTCTTTGAAATATATTAACAGCAACAAATTATGACACTTTATTCACTATGTTATTATTTGTCACAATGTTCATTTCTACTGTGCACATACTGAAACAAACTTATTCTAAAACAGTATAAAATGATTATACATTTCAAAATCCTTTTGTCATAAGACACACCAAAAGTCTTTCTTCCTTTCCAAATAGCTGAGAGCATACCAAGCTTTGCCAAAGTTGTGTTAATGAGAAAGTAAAAAAGTTTTCATAGCCTGAAGCACATCCCCTTGCTAATATTGTTATAAGCTTGTTTAGTCTTTACAGCAAATTTCCATTTGTGGTCCTTCTTAGCAAGAAGGCTGGGAAATTTTTGCAAGAGCTCATCATTTTTCTGTCTCTCTCATGAATTTTGAATAGATAAGTATCTTGCTGTGCCATTCAGTTAATCTGAAACGTTCAAATAAAGTAGACCCTTGGGGTTGCTGTACAAACATCCACCCACAGGATTGGATGTAGAACAGTTCTGTGTTGCTTGTGTTTTACATTTGCTACTCATTTCCAGAGCCTGACCTCAGCTGATAAACATTTTCACTTTTAGTTGAAAGGAAAAGAACTGAAAGAATCCTGGTCTCATTTGGGGCCATGTTATAGTCACAGCTGCTTAATGTTCCCGGTGCCTTTCTTCACACCTAGAAATGTGTGAAGCAACCTTGATAGTGTGCTGGGTAGTTTGTTACTTCTTAGTATGCTTGCTTATCTGTGAGTCTTCCTGTCAATAAGAAAATGAAATTGTGCTCGGAAGTCAGTGATTAAACAGAAATCGCTTCCTAATCATCTTTTAGGTAAAAGCAGGTCAGAGCTCTGATTACAGAGAGCTGGCCATTTCTTCTCCTTAGGATTCGTCCTATCTTTTTTCCCTCTCTCTTACACAAAGGATTTCTGAATTAGGGCTTAGGTTACATTTGCAGATGCAAAGTAGAATTTCATATGGGGAGAAACCAAATCAACTGCCTGGAAGGGAGGAAAATAGAGTTTACTTTTTATGGGCAGGACACTGGCTCCCAACACCTCCCGCCATGTCTGCCTTCACCAATTATTTTCTAACATGGGGAGAAGCGCTCTGTCCACAGACTGCAGTGGTCTGGAGAATGTCCATGTTTTGGCAGTTGCAGTCCAGGGAGTAAAAAAACCAATGGCTGTACTAGAAAACCATGAATTATACTTGTGATATGTTTAAAACTGGGTTCATTCAACTAGGGTGCTAGTTAAAATCTGTGTTTCATCTGTTTGTTTTGCCGTGAATCTGATTGTAGAAGAAAAAGAAAAGCCTCTCAAACAAAAGAACAGTAAAGAGAGGAGACACTTACAGCAAGCAGCTTGGGACTCTTATATCTTCTTTGCAATATAGAAATCCAGTTTTAAAGGGCTGTAAATCTCTAAATCACCTGTGACCACATTATGAAGCTAATTCAAAGTCAGCAGTCATTCCGGGGGTCATTTTTTATCCTGTATCAACTTGATGTGATGAAAAACACGTAGTGTTTAGGATTAACATAATGCTTTATGACCATGAGACTACAGAGGTGGCCTGTGAAGAATTAACATAGCTAATTTCTCCACAGTGAAAAACATCATTTTGCTGACCAATTCTAGCGTCCTAAGCTAGAGGAGAAGAAACTTTCCTTCTCATAATTGGTGGATGATCATCACTAACAACAAATGAATACTTGAGTCCAAACTAAGTTGATTGAAATCATTTCAAAACATAATTGAATATTACAGGAACCAAGTTACAGGGATCTCAGAAAGCGTAGTGAGATACCACTGTGTTTCCACCACAATGGTGGGAATTCAATTAAAAAATTAAGAAGATTGGTAACATCAAGTTTTAGCAAGACTCTAGAATAAATGACAGCCTTAGACTGGAGACAATGTGAATTGATCTCATGATTTAGACTTATTTGTCACTGTCTACTAAAGTAGGATATATGCACACTCTGTAACCCAGTAATTCAATTCCTTACTATACAATCAATAGAAAAACATGCAATGTGCGTCAGAAGATATGCACAAAAACATCTGTAGTAGCGTAATCCTAACAGTCTCAAATTGACAAAGTCAGTAGTGCATCAGTGGTTGAGATAAAGAAAGCATGGTGATTTATACAATGGAATATTATACAGCCATGAAAATGCAGTAGTACAAAAAATAAAAGGCTATGTATTTATGCTTTCATTTATAAAATGTTCAAATTGAAGCCAAAAATAAGTGGTTTAAAGCAACAGACATATATTGGCTCCCAATTCTAGAAGCTAGAAGTCCAAAATCAAAGTCTCTGCAGGGCCATACTCCATCTGACACCTCTAGGGGAGAAGCCTTCTTTACATTTTCTGATTCTGGTATGTGCCAGCAGTCCTTGATGTTCCCTGGCTCCTTAATGCTTTACTTCATGCACATGGCCATCTTCTTCCTATGTGTCTTCACATGGTTTACCCTCTGTGCATTTCTATCTTCATATCCAAATTTCTTCTTTTTATAAGAATGACAATCATACTGGATTATAGGTCCATCCTACTCTAGTATCTCATCCTAGTTAATAACATGTTCTACATAAAATAAGGTTATATACTGAAGTGCTTGGAATTAGGATTTCAATATACCTTTCTGAAGGGAAACAATTTAACTCAACATACCTGAAATTCTCAAGTGTGACACTACTGAGGTCAATTGAAAAATATCTGGGATCGAATACAAAGCTGCATGCATGCCTGTATGGTGTGGACCTATAGCCTCTATGATGCCATGTTTTTCAGTAATAACTCACATGCCAGAGTTTAAGGGTGATTTCTCTGAACACAACCATTATTTGACTTTCCTACAGTCTACACCAGTGTATGTGTAAACAACACTGTCCCTGTCTTTAAAGTTATTTATATTCCTGAATCAAGTATCAAACATCTCAGAGTCAACCCATCTATCTTCTGTAATAGGACTGATCAATTATTCTAGGATACCAAGAGTCAAGCATCAAGCCATGAAAATGTTTGTCTAGTGCGGGGGTAACACATATGAGAGGGGAAGTGTAGGGCGTTATACCTTACATCTGAGCCCATCACAGACATTAGTAAGGGAGAGCAGAGAATACTTCAACAGAGAGCAGACCAGACCTCATGCTCCATCTCAATACTTATGATTAGTGCAGACTGAACATGGCAGGGCCGACCCAAGGCTAAATGATCAGGTCACGTAAGTTTGACCTCTGTGACATCTTTCATACCTTCCATTTTGGCTCCTTTCTCCCTTCTTCATCTTCTTAGCATCATCTTGATGTCTCTGGCTGCCCATGACTCAGTGGCTTGTAGTCTCAAGAGAGGTTGCTCACCTTGGTTATTAGTCAGGTTAAGTTTTACATGCCTCCAGTCTCAGCCACCAACTTTTGCCACATCTAAATTCAATTTTTAGTTAAATGATATGTATGACCATGACTGTTAATGGAGTGTATTTTTACTGGAACCATGGACAATTACTTTGACCCCAAAGCATTGCTAAATTTTGATAACAGAGATGGTACATTGTTACGGTTATGAGCTGTGACTTTTGACCCAAAGTGTCTGGGTTCAAATGCTGGCTGTGCAACTCATTCATTCTGGGCAAATAACCTTTCTGATCTGTGCCTTTGCTTCCACCTCTGTATGAAATGCATAAATAAAGTGTTTATCTTACAGGGTTGTCGAGAATAAATGAGTGAGTTAGTACAGAAATGCTTTAAAACATTTTTTGGCATATAGAAAGCATTTCATACTAGTTAGATATTTTAATTGTATAATTATGCAGACAGGAATCCTACCTATGATGATTAAAACTTAAAGGTTAAAAACAAACAAAAAAAGATTTTCTGTTTAATTTTTACCTATATTTTGGGCACTGTGTTAGATTTTGGAGATATATGTCTATGTCTTGAAGTAGAATTTAATGAAAAAAACAGAAATTAAAATAGAATGTAGTAAGTGCTAAAATGACCTTTTTAAAATCTCTTTTTAGGAGAACATGCTGACATGACTTTTTGTTTTTACCTTGAAAAAAACTACTTACTTTTACTAGGTGGGATATTTTCTTTTTCACTATACAACAGAGAAATTTCCAAGTTAAACCAATGAAGTGCTCTTCATAAAAATCTGACTATCCTGTCTTTTCTCCCTACCCCGTTCTTTCTCACTCCAGGCTTTTTAGCCTAGATTATTAGATATTCTTGGATGAATACACTTTATAGATGAATGGAATTCTTTTAACATCTGACATTCAGTTTCTAAGAAACTTCTCTATAATTCAAAGTTAGGGTTTTTTTTTTTTGACAATTTGTGATGTTGGTTAGCATTAATTAATTCACTTGTACTTTGAAAAGAAAATGCATGTGTGTGTATATATATGTATGTGTATATATCGTTTAAATTGTGGCTTACAAAAAAGGACATGTGAGAAGACATTGCAGGTAATTTATATACATGATATGTTTTCTCATGCTTTATTTAGCTCAGTAAGTATACTTTTATAGTTCTTAAAAAACTTCTTTTTAATTGAAGTATAGTCAGTTAAAATGTGTCAATTTCTGGTCTACAGCATAATGTCTCAATCATGTATTATACATTTTGTTTTGATATTCTTTTTCATTAAAGGTTATTATAAGATACTGAATAAGTTCCCTGCGGTATACAGAAGAAATTTTTTTTTAATTTATTTTTATATATAGTGGCTAACATTTGTGAATCTCTAACTCCCAAATTTTCCCAAATTTATCCCTTCCCACCTCCTTTCTCCCTGTAACCAAAAGATTGTTTACCATGTCTACGAGTCTGTTTCTGTTTTGTAGATGAGTTCATTAGTGTCCTCTTTTTTTTTAGATTCCACGTATGAGTGATATCATGTGATATTTTTCTTTCTCTTTCTGGCTTACTTCACTTAGAATGACGATCTCCAGGTCCATCCACGTGGCTGCAAATGGCATTATTTTGTTCTTTTTTTATCACTGAGTAGTATTCCATTATATAAATACACCACAGTTTCTTTATCTACTTATCTGTCAATGGATATTTAGGTTGTTACTGTGTCTTGGCTATTGTATATAGTGCTGCTGTGAACATTGGGGTTGCATGTATCTTTTCAAATTAGAGTTTCCTCCAGATATATGCCCAGTAGTGGTATTGCTGAATTTTTTTTTTTAATTTTTTGAGGAATCTCCAAACTGTTTTCCATAATGGCTGCAGCAAACTACATTCCCACCAGCAGTGTAGGAAGGTTCCCTTTTCTCCACACCCTCTCCAGTACTTATCATTTGTGGACTTTTGAATGTTGGCCATTTTGAATGGTGTGAGGTGATACCTTGTTGTAGTTTTGATTTGCATTTCTCTGATAATTAGCAATATTGAGCATTTTTTCATGTGCCTGTTGGCCATTGTATGTCTTCATTGGAGAATTGCTTGTCTAGGTCTCCTTCCCATTTTTGGACTGGGTTGTTTGTTTTTCTGTTATTAAGTTGTATGAGCTGTTTACATATTCTGTAAATTAAACCTTTGTCAGTCACATCATTTGCAAATATTTTCTCCTGTTCCGTAGGTGGTGGTTTTGTTTTACTTATGGTTAAAAAACATTTTGGTCAGTATTCAGAGGTTGTTTTTTAATCTGAAATTTCTTTCTAGTGTATGATGCAAATAGAAGAAAAACATCATAAAGATGTTTTCATATTTAAATTTGCTTTTTAATGTAACAGTGAAATACATACCTTCCTAAATATCACTTGCCGCCAAATACACAGGGCCAGATATGATCACAGGTCCTGGGCTCCACGTTTCCTGTTTCATATACACCTTGTCCTTCATAAATGAGTATTCAGTGTGCCCAGTTGTTTGCCCGTTTTGAAGTACTAATATTATCTTTGAGGTTTAAAACCCATACTTACTTGCTTTAGGCATTTGATAGAATTCTATGTTGATAAAAGTAAAGGTTGTTAAACACCCAGGCTACAGGCTAATGTTCAGAAACATTTTCAAAATACTCCACCAGACCTAACTGTGTTAAAGATTTGACTCTTAATTGCTTAACAAAAGGTACATCTCTGTGGTTCATATGAAAATAAATCTAAATTTGCCACTTCCTCTCTCATGTCCCCTCCAGGGAGGTCTTGAATGAAACCCTCCTCAGGATATTAACAGAGAACCTGTGTGGGAGCCGTGAATATATGTTACTCTAGTTTCTTCCTATTCACAAAATTAGTTATGCAAGTAGAGAACGAGTTCAGTACATTTCTTCCAAGTTCTATTCTCGTCTCTTTAGCATCTCCCTATGCTTTTCTTAAACTCTCAGCTATCTATAAACTTAGATCTCTAGAAACTTTTTATGGATAGTTCAAACAGCAGATGCTACCCTTTGAAATCTGCTTTGAAATCTGCAAGATGTAACCAGAAGTGTAGGTAGGGGAAGAAGGGCAGACCTATATGTACTTCCTGGTTTACAATAGCATGAGCCTGTCATAAAAGTACGGTTTCCTACCCCTATTTTGTTTCAAACACTGACCTCTCTGCAGTAATTAAAGCAAAGTATGTGATTTCTGTTCTGCCAAGTTTTAAATTTACTATTAATGGGGATGTTTATTGAGTACTTTCAGGCCTGACCTGTGCTATTTTCAATTTTAATTCAAGTTACTGTGGGAAGGTCTTGAGTCAACTTTTAGAAATTTGGATGTATTGTTATTATAAATAATACAAGATGGCATTCAATAACTGTTAGGAAGGAAGAAATAACATTGGGTACAAACATAGTTTATGTACACAAGTTGTCACTTGTTTTTGTTCTGTGGAATGAAAGTAAGAGCGTTATTATGCTGAACATAATAAATAATTGTTTTCTTAGACCGAAAATATTTGAGTCCATCCTGAATCCACCTAAGCTTCAGCTCAGGTTTGTACTGTTGCCATCACTGAAGCCCTGATTTCACATCAACCAAAACTCAGTACATCAGATGCTTAAATTTAAATGTTATTTTCATCCCTAGTTAGTCATCTTTAGGCTAAACAAAAGTTATTTCAGATATTATAAAATTATCATATACCAATACTTTGACAGTGCCATCTTTGTGAAAGATTTTCAGTATCTCAAAATTATTTTTCCAAATACAGTAGTAACTCAGTATAATACAAATTTTAAGAAATAACAATGGCATGCATTTTCGAGCTTTCTCTGATATATTATCCTATGCTAGCATTTTTAATACACAATTTATGTAAGGTTTTTCTTTTCTTTTCTTTTATTATTTGGATGGCTCTTGAAACTGTGCAAAAAAGAAAATAAGATTTTTTTCTTATTTGGGGATTTTGTTTTGTTTTCATGATTTCTAAAAATGCTCCCTTCCTTTACACAGACTTTACCTTGGAGAAGTGGCCCTCTGTGGGAAACATTCTATGTGTCCCATCAGTACATCCTTCTCTTGTCACCCATGGACCAGGGCCCAGCAGGTCCTCTGGCCTGTGTTTGTGGATTCCTTCCACAGGCTTTGGGATTGTTGTTTTCTTATTTCTGGTATCTGCCCCCTGGTGGATGAGGTTGGACTAGAAGCTTATGTAGGTTTCCTGGCAGAAGGAGTTGGGTGCCTGCACACTGCTGCATAAAGCTTGCTCCTGGACCTCTGGTGGGTAGGGCCTTGTCTAGAGGCTGGACAACTAGAGTTTGTGGCTCAGGAAGTCTGCTGATGTGTGGGGCTGTTCCCATCCAGGATGCTGTTTGGCCTGAGGCTTCCCTGTAGGCTGTTGAATGGGGCTGGTCTTGGTGCTAATGACTCAGTCAATATGGTAGCCTCCAGTAAAGCTCGTGTAGATGAACATTCCAGGAGTGTCTGCCACCAGCTTTTATGTCCCCTGGGTGAGCTGCAGCCATCCCCTGCCTCCCCAGGGGACCTTCCAAAACCAGCAGAGAGGCCTGGCTCAGCTTCCTATGAAATCACTGCCTCTGCCCTTGGATCTGGTACATGCGAGATTCTATGTGTCCTTCCCAAGAGAGTGAATCTCTGTTTCTCCCAGTCCTGTGGGGCTCCTGGAGTTAAGTCCCACTGGCCTTCAAAACCAGATGTCCTGGGGTCTCCTCCTCCAAATGCTGGAACCCCAGGCTGGGGAGCCTAATGTGGGGCTCAGAACTTCTCACTCCTGTGGGAGGGCCTCTGCATCTTAATTATTCTTCAGCTTGTGGGTCATCCATCCGGGGGATATGGGGCCTGATTATACTGCAAGCACGCCCCTCCTGCTGCCCCGTTGTAGTTCCCTCTTTATGTTTCCAGTTGAAGTTGATCTTTTTTGCTAGCTTCCAGTCTTTTTCTTTTTTTTTTTTTTTTCCCTATAGTTGTTTAGCAGTCAGTTGTGGTTTTGCTATAGTCATGAGGAGGGGCAAGCTCATGGTCCTACTACTCTGCCAGCTTGACCAGAAATCCATACACAAACTTTAAATACCACCAGAAAATGAAATACACCTAGAAGAAATCAACAGACAAATCTTTTGTTTTCCTTTTTTTTAAACTTTTTTAAATTGAGTTGTAGTCATTTTCCAATGTGTCAAATTCCAGTGTAGAGCAGTTTTTCAGTTATACACGAACATACATATATTCATTGTCACATTTTTTTTCACTGTGAGCTACCACAAGATCTTGTATATAATTCCCTGTGCTATATCGTATAATCTTGTTTATCTATTCTACATATGCCTGTCAGTATCTACAAATTTTGAACTCCCAGTCTATCCCTTCCCACACCCCTCCCTTGGCAACCACAGGTTTGTATTCTAAGAGACAAATCTTTTGAAAGGTTTGAAAGGTCTGACACTATACTGGGAGTATAGAGATTTGAGAATGTTTGGCAAACAACAGAAAAGAGTAGGGATAGCAAAGGATCAGTTACCTTCAAAAAGTAAAACCTTCAAGGAAAAAGGTTAGATTCATTCCAGGTACTAAAAGAGTTGAACAACTGGGAATGGATGGACCTAAGAATCGTGATGATTAAAGCTCTCTGGAAATGCTATGTGATGCTTCAGTAAGTAATGAGCCCCCTGTCACTCACAGTATTCAACTAGATATTGGATGCAATGATGAAAGCTATATGATCTCCAAGGGGTCTTTTAAATCTGATGTCCTACATTTCCGTAAGCTGAGTCTAAAAGACATACGATGTAAAATGTCATCCAATTTTCCCCCAGTTTTATTGAGGTAGAATTGACATATAACATTGTATTTGTTTAAGTGTAACATTGTAGTTGTGTAAGTTTAACATTATATTTATTAACTGTTTCAGTGTATAACTTGATATATGTATATATTGTGAAATGATTACCATAATAATTTTAGTTAGCATTCATCACTTCACATGGAAAAATTTTTGTGTGATAAGAACTAGTAAGGTCTGCTGTTAAGTGTACGTTGTCCTTATTTCAGTCCACCTTGCTTATTAACACTTGAGAGAAGGAACCATATCTGTTTCATTCATCAGTACACACCCAAATCTAAGAGAGTTCTTATCATATAGTGGATACATAAAAATATTTCTTTTTTTTACCAGTTTAAAAAAAAAGTTCACAGTTTTATTGAGACATTATTGACATATAACACAAGTGATTTTAATATGTACAATGTGATGATTAAATACATGTATATATTGCAAAATAACCACAGTAAGGTTATTTAACATCTCCATCACTTCACATAATTACTCTTGTATGTGTGTGTTTGTGTGTGATGATAACATTTAAGATCTATGCTCTTAAAAACTTTCAAGTATATAGTACAGCATTATTAATTGTAGTCACCATGCTATGTATTAGAGCCCCAGATCTTATTTAATCTTATAGCTGGGACTTTGTACCCGTTGGCCAGTCTCCTCATTTCTTCCACCCACAGTGCCTGGTAAGCATCATTCTGCTCTCTATTCCATGAGTTTGGCTTTAGATTCTGCACATGTGAGAACATATACTACTCTTTCATTGACTAATTTAATTCACTTAACTCCCTTGAGGTCCATCCATGTTGTTGCAAAAACAAACGAACAAACAAAAAAGCATGCAGTTTAAGAAAATGGGTAAATTTCATTAAAATATTAAAATGATTTTCAAACATCATCCCATTTTGATGTCAAAAAGACACCAAAGAGTAAAGAGATATTTACTCCTCTCCCTCTCCCCTAACTCTACTGGAAAGGAACAGAGAAAGGTTAGGTCTACAGAGCATGTGAAGAGCTGAGCCTGGTGATGCTCACAGATAACCCAAGACCCAAGCTATCTAGCAGCTTCCAGCATCTGAATCACTTAGAAGCTTTTCTTATCCTCCACTTCTTTTTGGGAGTGTGGATACAGCCATAGGAAACCTACTTTGCCCAACATTGCATCCAGTTGAGGAAAGTCTGCCTTCCAGGGGGTGAGAAACAATAGAGAAGTGGTCCATGATTTTATTACTGGCATATCTGAGGACTTAAATAAGCCTCTTATACTAAGGCAGCCCTTCCACGTATTTTAAAAAGCACCTTAGTACAGGCTTTTGATTTTAGCTCCAGTCTCTATGAAGAGCTAATGTGTGATGATAACATCATAAGGTATCAAAATCTGTAAGGAGACTCTTATAATTATTTTATTTTCATGTCTTTTTGTACTTTTTAAAGACCATAACCTAGAAAATACTGAAGCAACATGCCCAGTAAAACCACCAAGAGACAATGCACCACATGCAATGCATGATGAACAAAGTTGCTTTTGTCTCCTGACTTTTTAAAATATTGTTACGCTCTCTATTGGTGATTCTTAAAATTCCTCTCTTCAGATCCTTTCAGAGGTTTTTCATCAGGTAGAAAATAAATAAATATAAGAAACAGGAAGGACTGAGCTGAAAAAATTTAGGACCAACAGTCTAATATTTGCATGTGTGTATTCACTATATTTAATTATAATAATGAAGTTCTTTCAACTTGTTTCAAGGAATTCTTTATATTCTAAGATAAATGACTGTCTAGGCAGGAGCTGGTATATTTGTTAACCAATAATGTGCTTTATTGTGTTATTGGTTTAAACAGGGTGTTTAATTTTTTTTTTTCAAATTACAACATTGTTTCAAATGTCACAGTTAAAAAGCCCTTCAAAGTGCCACAAAGAAATCATTAGTAGAGTATATTTTTGTATAATTGATGATAACGGTGTAATGATGTGGTAAGCTGGCAATTAAGCATAATTTGCTCATGCAAGTGAGTTGGAAACAAAAACCAGGAATCAATATTCAATCTACACCTATGTGAAAAGCAATTAGTTTAATTGATGGGCAAAAAAAAAAAACCCTTCAACAATAGCTAATTATTCCAAAATGACCTGACACACTCATGCAAATTAGTAGAATTAATTATACATGAGTTATTAGATTGTATAAATCATTTTTAAAACCTTGGAGTTTCTATAGTTAGTCATTCATAAAATGGAGAAAAGGTAATTTAATAATATAATGGATGCACCTTAGAGAATAATCATCAGATTTTGCCTACAATCTGTTGGCATAATGTCATATCAGAATAGACAATAATGGATATAAACAAAACACACGTCATCGCTTCTCACTCAGGTGTAATAGTTAAACAAAGAAACACTTATCCAATAAAACACTATTTTGTATAATTATTATTTTTCTCTCAATTCCTACTTGACATCTACAGGAATTCCTGAGAATCTTGTTACATTTTTATATTCTCTTCTGGATTTACTTATCACCAACTCTGGTTTTTGTTTAAGAAATAGATGACAATTTACTTCTTCTGCATTTTGTTCATATAACCGTGACATTCTCATCATTACATCTATGAAAGAAGTAGTTTCATGTGTATCAGAAGACAGCCTATTTGCTGTCCACCTGAACTTAATTTTAATTCAGGGCTGATTCTCACTGTCAATATATCAGTCTATTATCTAAATATATATGGATTCACCGTGTGACTTTATTGAACTCCAAGCACAAGCAACATAAATGATTTTAAATACATTAGGGCCAGTGCCACAAAGAGCAAGGACATGGGTCGGGCTTCGTTCTCTGATGTCAATTGGTAAAACAGAAGTCCTATTGATGCAGGAAATTTGTTTCAACTGAAGTTGTTTCTGATGTAAAGATAATATTTTCAGGCAGGAAAACACACACACATATGGAAGATAGGTGATGCCCTAACTCAGGCTGCCTATTTTGGTGGGCACTTCATTTTTCGGAATGTTGTTAAACTTATCTCAATATCTTTTTCTGCAGAAAGTCTAAAAACAGCTCACACAATGATTCATTTTCCTAGAAGCTTGCCTTCACAATGCTGCTAGAGTTTGATTCTAAGATAAGCCTAAATATCTTACTATTTTTAGTGTTTGTCAATTACTCTATCCCCAGCTCCTCAGTGACCCTGTAAAACCACGCTTTTAAACTTGGAATTCTAGTATCCACCTTTCCCTTGAACATCATAGTTCTATCCTCACAAAAGTCGGCCCTGCGGTTGGCACTGTGGCCTAACGCAATGTCATTAGCCTGCTGTAAGGACTCTGCACACATTCTCACAAATTACAGAAGGGCATTAAGCATGAATCTTCAAAATGCCCCAAGTGCATTTTACAACAGCTCTGATAACACTCTGAGCTATATTCCATTTTTGTTCTGAACGGGAGCCCCTCAGAGAGAAGGTAAAAAGTTATCTGCTGTCAAAAAGCCTTGATGTGTTTCCAGTCATGGAAGTTCCACACTTGAGAAGTGAACATGGTTTTGTATGGAGTATTCTGACCTTCTCCAGAGAATGAACAAGTATGAAAACAAATAATGGAAAGTGCTGGCCTCCGAGCTCTGCCACTGGCTGCTGGTCATCGCAGGCCTTTTCACAGCTGGTTATTGAACCCATAAAACTTGGACTTATCAACCTTGTGCTTCACCAGAGTCCTGTTATCTGGACCTTGGAGGGTGACCAGGGGCAGAAGTTTCTCACCTAAGCATTGCAATCAAAATTTCAAATTCCTGATCACCTTTCTTAAGTAGGAAGTTAGTAGGTTTAGAATGAGCTATTACTATTTTTAGTAGGTTTATATTTGTATGTCCTTTTAATGTTCTCATAGTCTTTTCCACAACTGCATGAGTTGAGTAAAGCACAGTATATCGGGATGTTGAGTCATAGGTAAAAAAGAGAAAAGGAAACCTGGGATGAGAAAATGGTTACATAGAATGTTAACACCAGAGAAAATGGTTACATAGAATGTTAACACCAGAGCTTAGTCTGTTATGCTTTTCTTCTGGGCGTGTAACACCAGAGCTTAGTCTGTTATGCTTTTCTTCTGGGCGTGGACATTGTTGCTAAATTGGGCTGCTCTTCTAAAGTGTTGGCATGGTTTGTTCAGCTCAGCAAGCAGAGGTCCACCGTTAATGTTCCTGCATCAGTCCTAGGTTCCTAGTATTCAGCTTGCACAAGATATATTAAACTGCTCCAATCTTTAGGAAAGTCTAGTTCAGAATTTTTAAAGTCTTAGAATTTAGGAAATAAGAGATCTTAGAGAATATCTGAAGCAGCAGTTCTCAACCTGGATTTATCTTGGAACCCCCAAGGAAGCTCTAAGAACAGGCACCTGGGTTCCATCCTCATCTCTTGTTCTGGAGAGCACCCTGGACACTAGGATTTTAAAAAATTTCTCCTGAGGATTCATACAGATAGCCAAAGTTAGGAGCGATTGATCTAGAAGCAGTATTGTACGACATAAACTTAGGTGCCTATAGGAGCCAAAAAAGGTTGCATAAAAGAAGAAAGTAGGACAGGTGTAAGAAAAATAACATGGCTATCTCTTACTGCTTATTTTTTCTACTCTTGATTGAAATATGGGTAAGAGAAATACTGTTTCACTGTACATAAGAAAAACAATGGTATAAGCTCCATGTCAAATGGTAATGGACACTGATACTTTATCTGGAGGTCATGGGAAGTGTCAGGGATTGTGTTCAGCCAGAAAATGCACCACCGTCTAAAGAGGCAGATGCTCTCAAGCTCCAGCTGACTTTGGGCCTAGACTATCCAGACCTATTGATTTTGTCAGGAGAATATACAAGTTATTTTTTTTAATTTAAAATTGCTTATTGGTTTAAATGCTGGCTTATTTAGCAGAGCTTTACAGTCAGAGTGTCAAAGGACAATAAAGGAAATCAGTGTCTGAGGAAGAGAACCTCCCATCTCACACAATTTTTTTTTGTTTTTTAAACCAGAGGGTCAAGGTGAAGTTCAGTCTGCCTCTGTGGTCTCCATGGACGCTGCCATGGGAGGTCAGAGCTCATTACTGCCCGACGTGGATGAGAGATCCCGTTTCCTTCTCTGCCTTCTCTGACATCACCTGGTGGGAGATTGATGCATGCCACTGCCACCAGGTAAGTGTGGTCTAGGATCTGCACATGGCTTTTGCTGATCAGGGTAGGGCTATAAACTTTTCAGTGGTCTTTGACTGGAGAAATGCAGTATTATCTGAAAGCCGTTTTTCTTCCCGGGCTCCCATTTCTCCTCCTTTGGCTAGAGAAAGCGGGCTTTTGTCAAGCCACTTTTGTCTACACCCATTGATCTTCCTGAGTTGACTGGCTTCTTTAGTCTGAGCTGTAAGAGTCAAAAAGGAAACCCAAGGAATTCACCACCATGTTTTTCCCTGGGGTCACAGGACTTTTAGCCTGTGTGTCTTCGTTCCTTCACCTTCAGTCATTTTTTGTTTTGTTTTGTATAAAAGGTCCAGGGATTTTAGCTTTCCTTAGCAGGAAGGAAAGGGCAAAGTATGTCTACTCAATCTCTCTGAAAGTGGAATTCAGTTACAATATAATTTTTAGAAAGGAATTCTAGGAAATCAGTTCACCATCACTTGCAATGTCCAGTAATGCTGTAAATAAACAGATCTTTCTTTATAGACAAGCTGCTTTTTTCCTTTTATAAATATATCATCTCCTACTGATGGATGGTATTTGGGAGATATAAAATGTAATTCCTCTCAGTGATTTGCTTTCATTTTTACAATATAAATTTAGCAGACTCAACTCACTACCTTCGTTCCTGAGAAATCTAGCACACAGCAGTTTGTGTTTACAAAGCTCACCGACAGCATTAGCTCAACTATACTGAGCTGGATTATAAGAAACGCTCTGCATTTCGGTGGCATTCTCACCTATTTTCCTTCCACTGACACCTAAAATTTCAGGCAGGGCAAAGAACCTGTAATAGGACTGATCAGAGTAAGTAAAGTATAAATTAAGGTCTATTTATTAAATTGAAACCCTAGAAAAGCTGGCAAATACAACTTCTCATTGATGATTTTAAACCTATAAAAATTCTACACAATAAAAGTGATCCCATGAAACTTTTATAAGGGTTATTGTAAAATGTATTTTCAAATCAGTAGTCCAGACACAAATCTTTTTTAGAACTTCAAAATCAGCATCTTGTGCTTATGTACGGTCACTGTGCTGCTTTAATAGTGTAAGCTTGCGCGTATGCCATTGCCAAAACATCACCTGCCCCAATGCAAGGCATCAAGAAGTGCCTGTTGATTGAATGTTTGAATAGTTAAACATATATTGCTACCCCATCTTCCTTGTTCTCATTCTGGTGTTTAAGAAATGTCCCCAGCATCCTTCACATTTGGTTTGACTTTCCTGTTGATTTTAAATTTCTGAATCTCCAGATCGATATCTGTCCTCACCAGTTTTTCCTTGGCATGCAGGCTGTCAAGATGATTATATGCATCTACCCCATGTGTCACTGTGGGTCAAGAAGCATACTATTGAGAAAGACTGCTGAAATCTTTTTAACTAAAGCCACCCCTTCCATGTCAGTAGGCAGCAGGACCAAATTTCTCACAATCTGGAAATACATAGCAATCAGACATCGTCTTGATGTTGTAAGGGCACACAGACTGAAAAACATGAACACACACCCAACATAAGAGAATCAGTGATAATGTGATAATAAGCAAGTCAAAACAGGATGGTCTCCTTCAGTTTCATGAAGATACTAACCAACAAAAATGCAATGGGATCTATCATAATATTTAAGGATTGTCCAGTAGAAAAGAAATGAGATTCACCCTAAATATTAACAAGGGTAGAGTTTATGTCAACATGTAGAAACTTCAAGTGGATAAACCCAATCTTGATATGAGGAAGAATTGTATAACTGAACGAATGCACTTGTTTAGAAGGGACTCCCCAAAAAGGCAGTTAAGTTTTGCCGATAAAACTACTTGAATTTAGATGAGACATGAAATTCCACAAGTAAAAATCAGTTGCTTCAAAAGGAGATAAGTTTTTAAATGGAAATTTAA
Source organism: Camelus bactrianus (assembly GCF_048773025.1). NCBI lineage: Eukaryota > Metazoa > Chordata > Mammalia > Artiodactyla > Camelidae > Camelus > Camelus bactrianus. The sequence goes on from NC_133555.1 coordinate 13,057,700, forward strand.
AACTGGGTTAGGTTAAACTTCCTCTGAACACCAGCATTCTGGGATTCTATCAAAGATGAATTCAGACTGCCAATGTTTGCCTGCAAACTCTCAGAAAGAAAGAAACAACAACAAAAAAAGCCAAAGCATAAATAACTGAAAATAGATGCCAACATAGAAGTAACACCTACTCTACAACTAATTGCTGGTGTGATTCTCCTCTAATTGCATAGCTGTGAATGTGTCTTTTCTTTTTAAATCTTCTGCCAAGATGGCTAAATCCAAGCACCGTTTACAGCAGCTCAAATAGGGAAATATATTTCGGAGTAGAATTCGTTGAGTCCTTGTCAGCACCTGTCATTATTCTAGTTGATATTATTGACTTCAATAGCATTCTCAGGTGCTATTTCCCAGATTAACGAGTGGATTATTTGCAGAGAGGAAAGTAAATACTTTTCTCTTAATGAAATGCATTAAAGAATTAACTTTATGCCAGTCCACTTTATAGTCTAAGCCCTGTTAAAATTGTTTTATAGACTTCCTAACTGCTGAAACACATTAGGGGGTAATCACATTAGATGTTGCCTGCTGAGCCTGGCAAGACTTTGGTCAGTAGTTTAAAGGAATTGTTCCAGTAGTACAGTCAGCTTACTAGTAGCTGGGTGACTCTAATTGAAATAATCTGACCTGCACCATTAGTCCCAATGAGCACTTCAATCTCATTTATGCTTCATTTGAAATTTAAGATTAAGAAGATGTCACTTACAAAAATGAGATTTATATAATATTATGCTCAAGGGTCAGGATAGTGGAAATACACTATTGTTGAAACCTCATACTTATACAAAATTTTAAATCATTTATCTGTTAATTTTTGATTACAAGCACCTCTTACCTACATAGTCAAATCATACAAATCTCTATGCTGTAATAAATCTCAATATAGTCATTTCACTTGACCACTATTAGATGAAGATTGAGCAGACTTAATTTGGTATTCTTGACAAAGCCCATTCTCCAGGGTATTGATGGAAATAATACCTTAATAACTGTAGTAGCTAAACTCAAAGATCCATCCCCACCCCCTACCTCCTGTGATCCCAACTTCCTGCTTTCCAGGACCTTTTGTAGTCTTCTCCCACATTGTACCAGAGTTAGTCTGTGTGACCAGAGAATATGGCAGAGATGATAGTACGTCTCTTTTAAGATCGGGCTGAATTCCCTCTATGACATGGCTCTTCCTGAGGGAAACCAGCTGCCATGTTGTGAGGCTACTCAAGCAGCCAAGGGGAAAGGCCATATGGCAAGGAAGTGGGATATCTGGTCCCAGAAACTGGGCAAAATAATACATGTTTGTTGATTTAAGCTACTAACTTTGGGATTATTTTCTGTGCAGTTATAGATAACTAAATTCAGATTTTAGCACTTTAGAAATGGAATGCTGCAGTAACAGAAATTCTAAGATATGTGAATGACTTTGGAATTGAGGGCTGGGAAGAAACTAGAAAAGCTGTAAAGATTTTGAGGAGTGTGCTAATGAAGGCTTAAAGTGCCTTTAACATGAGGTTTTAAAGGAACGTGAAGAAAATCTTATGGAAAACTGGGGTTTAGCAATACTGTTGTCGTCAGTAATGTACAAGGTAGAAAATGTGACTAAAGAACTGGTGATCTTGGTGAAAGACTTTCTGACCAAAGGATTTAAAGGGTCCCTTGGTTTCTCCTTGTTGTTTATAAGAACATTTAAAAGGAGAGATAAACCACAGGAATTATTGTTAAACAAGAAGAAATCATTATCATGTTGGTTATATTATGTTAATAAGTATATAATGAAAAGAGATGACATGACAAATTCATTAAAATACGCAAGAAGTAGGAAATTTGAACAGAATTCATTAACATAAAGTAAATCTAAATGGTTGTCAAAGACATGGTTCCATTCCATCAACCTTTCCCCACCCTAATTAAAGGAAAAAAAGTTAACTCTAGATGGATTTACAGGTGAGAATTACTAAACTATACAGGGTAACTTATTCTATGCTTATTAATTTCCTAGGGCTATTGTAATGAACTACCATACAATGTGTAGCTCAAAACAACAGAAATTTAAATTTTTTGAGTTCTATAGCTAGAAATCTAAAATCTCTTAGTTTTTAGTAAACTTTAAAAAAATAGACTTTATTTTTTGGAGCCAAATCAAGTAGATGGTAGAGAGATTTCTCATATACCCCCTGCCCACATAACTTGCCCCGTTATCAACATTCCCCATTAGTGAGGAAACTACATTTATTCCGAGTGATTAACCTACATTGACGTCATTATCAGCCAAAGTCCATAGTTTACATTAGGGTTCATTGCATTAGCCCTTGTCAGTCACATCGTTTGCAGATATTTTCTCCCAGTCCATAGGTTGTCTTTTCATTTTGTTTATGGTTTCCTTTTCTGTGCAAAAGCATGTAAGTTTGATTAGGCCCCATTTGTTTGTTTTTGCCTTTATTTCCATTGCCTTGGGAGACTGACCTAGGAAAACATTGCTGTGATTTATATCAGAGAATGTTTTGCCTATGTTCTCTTCTAGGAGTTTTATGGTGTCCTATCTTATATTTAAGACATTTACACATTTTGAGATTATTTTTCTGTATGGTGTGAGGGAGTGTTCTAACCTAATTGATTTGCAGGAGACTGACTGTCCAGTTTTCCCAACACCACTGGATTTTGGCCATTCTAATTGATGTGTAGTGATACCTCATTGATAATCTGTTTTAACTTGCATTTCTTTGATGATATATGATGTGGAGCATCTTTTCTTACGCTTATTTGCCGTCTACATATCTCATTTGGTGAGGTATTTGTTAAGGTCTTTGGCACGTTTTTTAATCCGGTTGTTTTCTTACTGTTGAGTTTTGAGAATTATTTGTATATTTTTGGATAACAATCCTTTATCAGATATGTGTTTTGTGAATAACTTTTTCCCAGTCTTTGACTTGTCATTTCATTCTCCTTACAATGTCTTTTGAAGAGCTGTCATTTAAAAATTTTACTGAAGTCTAGCTTATCAATTCTTTCCTTTTGGGATTGTGTTTTTGTTATTGTATGTAAAAAAGTCATTGCTAACTTCAAAGTCATTTACATTTTCTCCTATGATATCTTCTAGGAATTTTATAGTTTTGTATTGTGCATTTATGTCTTTGATCCATTTTGAGTTAATTTTTATGAAAAGCCTTGTCTTTCCCACTGGCTTCTTCTCTTCTTTGCTCCAGTCCTGTGTCTTTTCTGAAAACCCATCATGTCCCTGTGATTCTTGGTCATGGTGATCCAGGGACTGGTGGTGAGGATCTGTCACTGTGGGACCAGTTTAAGTCCTTATTGTCAAAGAAGACCATTCATTTGAGTTGGATAAAACTGCATTAAATCACATGTTTCTCTTAGAGGCTGTCAGGATTGAGTAGATGATTCCCATATCTGTTGCTGAAACATGTAGAAAAAGAAAATCATTCCTGACATTAAGATGCATGTACAATGAGGAATCAGTGGATTGGATTGGAGATTGTAATGAATGACTGCTTTTTCATAGAGAGGTCTGTCTTAATGAGAGAGTATTAATCCACATATGAAGTGGTCTTCCTTATCAATAAACCTGATGGTAAAAAGATTGTAGTATTATTAATGGACACTCATGGAAGCTTTGATAGTCAAGTTTGAGAGATTCAGCCTCAGTATTTTCTCTTAGCAACTATTAGTTATTAATTTAATTTATATAATAATTTATTTAGTAGATAAAAGCATGTTCAGATTGTATATTTCTTCTCATGCGAGTTGTGGCAAAATTTGTCTTTGAAGGAATTGGTGCTCTTCATCTAGGTTATCAAATTTGTGGTCATTACCCCTAAATTCAAATTTTCATTAAATGTAATTAACTCAAAAAGTCTCAAAACTCATCATCTAAAGCATCTAAATCAGATATGAATGAGATGCCGGATATTGTCCATCCTAGGGCAAAATTCCTATCCATCTGTGGATGTCTAAATAAGAAAAAAGGTTAACTATTTCCAAAATTCATTGATGGGATAGGCATAGGATAGACATTTTTAATCCAAAAGAAAGAAATGTGAAAGGACAAAAAAAAATCACAGATCCCAGTCAAGTCTGAAACCTGGCGTGGCAAATTCCGCTAGATTTCAAGGCCTGAAAATCCTGTTGTTCTATCCATTGGTCCCCATCAGGGCAGTCACACACTTTCGGCCCTTCCCAGCAGCATCCATGTCCTCTCTGCCCACAGCAGTGGCAACCCTAGTCTCTCAGTCCTTGAAAATTCTGCTGGTCTCTGAGCCACTCTTTTGAGTCTTTTTTTTTTTTTTTTTTTTTTTTTTTCCTTTTCTCTAAAGATAGCACATATTTGTTGCTGAGTAGCTCTACCTGCCCACTTTCGACCTATAGTGTCTCACAAATCTGGTACCTTTCTTCATTTATTCCCACCTCTGTCCTCTTTGTCCAACCAGCAGCATTTCTGCTGAGATAATTGATTGGATCCGTGAGTCACATACCTCATCTCTCTAACAGAAGTTTATCCACGCACACACTTGGTATTTTCTTGACCATAGCACCCTTATATTCTCTGAAATATGGATAGGCTGAGAATTTTCCAAATCATCACACTCTTTGCCATTTGATGACAAGGGTCACCTTTCTTCCACTGTCCAAAATCAGGTCCTTCATTTCCATCTGAGATCCCACCAGAAGCACCTTCAGCATCTGTATTTCTGCCAACAGCCTCTTTAAGACAAACTAAGCTTCTTCTAGTATATGTCTCAAAAACTTACAGCCTCTACCCATCACCTAATTTCTTTTAATTAAAGTATGGTCAGTTTACAATGTTGTGTTAATTTCTGGTGTACAGCATAGTGATTCAGTTTGTGTATATATATACACACACATACACACTCACATGTTATTTTTCATGATAGGTTATTATAAGATATTGAATATAGTTCCCTGTGCTGTATAGTAGGACCTTGTTGTTTATCTATTTTATATATAGTAGCTAGTATCTGCAAATCTAAAACTACTAATTTATCCCTTTTTCTCCTTTGGTAACAATGTTGTTTTTTATGTCTGTGAGTCTGTTTCTTTTTTGAAAATAAGTTCATCTGTATCATTTTTTAGATTCCACATATAAGTGATACTGTATGATATTTGTCTTTATCCAGCTTATTTCACTTAGAGTGACAATCTCTGGGTCCATCCATTTTGCTGCAGATGGTATTATTTTTTATGGCTGAGTAGTATTCCATCTTCTTTATCCAGTCATCTGTCGGAGGACATTTAGGTTGCTTCCTTGTCTTTGCTATTGTAAATAGTGCTGCTATGAACATTGTGGTGCATGTATCTTTTTGAAATAGAATTTCCTCTGGATATACGTCCGGGAGCAAGATTGCTGGATCATATGGTAACTCTGTTTTCAGTTTTTCTAAGGAACCTCCAAACTGTTTTCCACAACGGCTGCACAAAGCTACATTCTCACCAACAGTAACCATTACCCAATTTCAAAGCCACTTTAAGCTTTTTAGTTAAATGTCATGGCACTATCCCATTTCCTAGGACTAAAATCTGTTGTTAGTTTTCTGGGGCTGCCATAGTAAACTACCACATACTGGATGACTTGAAACAACAGAAATTTATTTTCTCATAGTTGTGGAAGTTGGAAGTCTACAATCAAGATGTTGACAAGGCCATGCTCTCTTTCCTAGCTTCTGGTGGTTGCCACAGTCTTTGGCATTCCTTGGCTTATAGCCACATAACTTCAGTCTCTTTCTCCATCATCATACGATAATCTTCTCTTTATGGGTCTGTGTCTTCACAAAGCATTCTCCTTCCTCTGTGTCTGTGTCCTTCTCCTTTTCTTATAAAAATAACACTTACAATGGATTAGGGAACACCCTAATGGCCCATCTTAATTTGATTACATCTACAAAGACCCTATTTCCAAATAAGATTATATTTGCAGTTACTGGGTTTAGAACTTCAGCTTATCTTTAGGGGGATACAATTCATTTAGAACACACACATTTTACATTTTTTTCTGGGACTTTTTTTTTAAAGTAAAAGCTGCCAAGATTATTTTATGTGTCATAAGTTTTATTCAAAACTCATGATCTATATCAGATTATAAAAGAAAACACTATTGATTATAAAAGAAAATAAAATTTTAGCCACATTTTGCTTATTAATGCAAATGCAAATCAGTACTAGTCAAACTAATCCAACAGTATATCTGTCTATCTTACAGTACATTCTGATGAATGAGGGATTAATCACCATACCTCAAGAATGTTAGCTGCGATAAAGGTTTAACTGAAGTAATGAACAAACCCTACATTTCATTGACTTAAATAAGTGGATGTTCATTTTTAGCTCATGGAAGCTTCTGATCAGTTCAGGATAGTGTCATAGGTCTTCCATGATTGATCTGTGGCTTCTAAAGTCATTCCAGTCATTATCATTTGCAATCAGCAGGAAGGAAGGAATGGTTGTGATCAACCCAGGACAGGTGGTATATCTTATGTTGGAGAAAACCTGCATGTCACTCATAATAACTATCATTCCATTCCCATATTTAGTCACATAGCCCTAGCTAGCTGCAAGGAAGTCTTGCTTGAAATATGGGTACATGAACAAGTAAACACACAGACTGTGAAGAAGGTTTGCACTGTACAAAATGGCAAGGTGTGTATGTCTAGAATCAAAGCAACAGAAAAAGATTCACAAGTTTAACTAGAAAAATAAAAAAAAAAAGAATATGAACATTTTATAGAAGTGGAAACTCTAGGGTCTAAAATGCAGAGAGAAAAAGCTCAAACTAATTTTACACACATTAGAAGGTAAAACATAGAAAGACAGCATGATAGAGGCTGTGAATTGGCTGTTTCAAAATCCTTTCCACCCTCCTTTTAATGTGCTTTCCTGTGCTACAAAAGCCAGAAAGCTAAAATCACATTACCCACACTCCCTTTGCAGCTAAGTTTCTGGAAACAAATTAAGTTCTACCAGTAAGATAAATATTCAGACATTTGGAAGATGAAAATAGGACGAAGAACCTCTTCCTGCCGTTTTTCCTATTTTCTGCTAGCAGGATCCAGTCAAGAGACATGAGTTATTACTGTAGCTATGTTCTGTTCTCTGGCATTCTGAGCATCCTTTGGGTTTGTCAGGAAGTATTTGCATCTGTAGTAATCGTGGAAGCTTCCTTCTAGTTGTAGTTTCCTGACGCACAGATAGTAATGGTGGAAGCTTCTTTCTAATTTAATTTCCTGATACAGTGGCCTCTTAAGCTCAGTAGTTCAGGGTGGCCTCCGAGGTTCTAGCTACCTTTTTAAGGTATTTGAATATTGCTCTGGTGTTTTTCCCAAAAGGCAAGCCTTGAGTTGTTTCTATATCCCATTTGATAATTTTTTGAAAGCATGAACATTGCCTGTGTTAAGCCCCTTTCTCCTTAAAGTACAAAACTTCCTTTCCATTTCCTGCAGTGAAACCTAAATTGAAACCACTGGATAATGCTGAGTTTCATGGATGGGGAGGATAGAGGAATCTCATGGAGTCCTAGTGTAGTCTAGTGGACTCATTTTGGAGATCCACTCAGGAGTCCCTAGTTAAATTCAGTATATAAATACCACATTCCAAATAATTTTGGTCTTGGATATATAAGCCAGATATATGCTCACACAAGTCTCTAAGAAGACATTAGCAGGAATTTATTACAACGTTGTTGGTGATGGTGCAAATCTAGAAGCACAATGGGTATCCATTACTGAGGAAGTGATTAAGTAAAATTCATCATATGCTCATCTTAGAGAATTGCACAACAATAGAAAGCAATGAACTGAATATACCTATACTAATATAGGTATATTTTAAAACCCTTGCCAAATGATCACTGTAGCTAATTGAAGTCTGAGTATCTTACCCTTGGCTATAAGGATGGTTTTGTGTCTGATCCAACCTACGGGAAATCCAGGATTTATGCTTGGGAACGCTAGGTCACAGATTTCTTGAAACTGCCATTGACCTTTTCAAACATGAGGGACACCTATAAGTAAATATGGCACACTTGAGAACAAACCTAGGAGATTCATGAGAGTGATGGCCCTGGACTTTATATTTACATCAGTCAATAAATCCCCTTAATGTTAAGTGAGTTAGAGTTGAATTGGGACAGAGAACATCCTAATTCATCCAGCAAATGCACATTGTTTTATCTCTGATTTTCTTCTTCTTCTTGCTGTCCACTGGTGCGTGTGTGTGCGCACACGTGTGTGCGTGCATGTGCATGCATGCGCATGTGGGAGCATGCACACACACGAGTGTACTGGTGTATACACATACACATCCTTATGGCAGTCGTGTGACTGCATAGTACAAAGAGTGCCAACCTTGGTAGCTACTAAAGAACTGGGTCCAGCATGCAGCTACTTTTCCTATGGTAGGTAATTGTAAAAAAAAAAAAAAATAATAATCTCAGATTCTCCAAGTATTCTTAGGGGAAACTAAGGCAGACAAATACGAAACTATTCCATGTGTACCATAGGACCATTTTAAGGTTCAAATAAAATTATAAATGTGAAAGTTTTTTTAAACCCCCAGTTTTTATATAAGTATAGTTATTACTGTTACCTTGTATATGATGCAGTCTATAAAAGCATTAAAAAAGTAAAATCCCCTATCTCCACAAGTTCATCTTGATTCTACTCAACTTCCTTCATTTCTAAAGCTGCACAAGGGAAGGACAAAATGTCATTTTTTACTTTGAATTCCCTGTCTTTTGTCAGTGTGTTTCACAACCTCAACTTCATTTAAGCACAGTTCAGTGGTAAATTTCTATATATAACTGCGCTTTCAAGTTGCTTAAAGATACAACATAATTGGAGGAACCTTTAACCCAGTGGTTTTAAATCCTAGAGGAATGGTGTGCACACAACATCTCCTAGTATTAAATAGCCTGAGATCAAATAAAATGCAATGAACAATGTCTGCTCCTACTGAACTGGAAATACGGTTAGTGAGACACTGGACAGAGATGACAGTGCTACCTCAAGAAACATAATGAGGGAGTTTTGTCAAGCTAAACCTTTAAAAATGTTTGAACTCCATAAAAACCTGCAGGCATGACAGATTAAATGTAATGCTTACCTCTGATTCTGAGCTGCAGCTTGTATCATCTAATTCCTGTAAATAAGAACAGATGTGCTGTTGGAAGGTTTTGATTTGTGTTTTTATTTTGCAAAACCCATCTAGCATAGAGAGGTTTTTCCATTTGGGGAATGGTGGAGTGGCTTTGTTTTCCCGCTCAAGCATGTCAGAAATGGGAAAATAAGTCTCACTCATCTCCATCCTATTAAAAAAGAAGCTCAAAACAATTTACAGAGTTGGATGTGTGCTTTAAAGATGGATGAAAAGAGACGGAGCTATTCAAATACATCTTCAAATATTTAGAGCAGGAGAAAAACATTACTTTAGCAAGTTTTGAAACATAACAATTATGAGTTTCAGCTTGTATTCATGTCACACCAGCAGCAAATTGAGAAGTCAGTAAGCACCCAGAGCAGATAAACGGGGTAAACTCGCCGCTCCTGTAAACCACACACCCTCTGCTTTAAGGATGCATGTTGTTATTTTTCAATAGGGTGATTTCTTTAGCAAAACATAGAAGTCTCGACTCTAGCACATATAAAAAATATAATTTACAAGTTTTGCATTTTCATTTCTGCTGATGACAGTTTCACGAGAGCCTCACAAATCTAATTAAACAGTTCACAGACACGTTTGAATATATTCACATGACACTGGTATGAAAAAAATGATGATAATACTTTTCACTTCCATGGAATGTTTTACCCAAGAAACCCAGAATAATGCAGTAAAGCTTGCACAGTATCAAGGAATAACATGGAGTCTGTTAGGCTTAGAGCCCCATAGCTGCATGTAATAAAACAGTACAGAGAAGTCTTTTAAGTGGTATTTTTCTGGATGATCACATATATATATACTAACTAACGCACATATTAAAGTTATAAGGGAATATTTAGCTCTTTTCACATGATGATGATGTCACAACAGTAACTGAAAAGCAAAAGTAGTCAACATACATAGATATTTTTTTTTCCTACTCTGAAACAAATGACTTTTTTAAAAAATTGAAGTATAGTTCATTTACAATATTACAGTTTCAGGTGTACAACATAGTGATTCAATATTTTAATAGATTATATACTCCATTTAAAGTTACTACAAAATAATGGCTATATTTTCTTACTCTGTACAATATATCCTTGTTTATTTATTTTATACATAGTAATTTGTATCTTTTAATCCCATACTCCTGTCTTGCTCCCATCTTCCATCTCCCTGCTAGTGACTACTAGTTTGTTCTCTATATCTGTGAGTCCCTTTCTAGTTTGTTATAAACATTCGTTTTATTTTTTTAGTTGCCACATATAAGCGGTAACAAAGTATTTGTCTTTGACTTATTTCGCTAAGTGTAAAAAAATGACTTTTAAACTTGACATACTTAAAATCAAGTCACCAATTTTTTTAGTACAAATTGCAAATACAATTTTTGACTCCATATTTGCATGCTATTGAAAATTGTATATTTTTAAGTAGTAAGCAACCAAAAATATAGGTAAAATATAGCACAGTCAGAAAGTAAAAATCTGTTTTTTGTTGTTGCTATCATCGCTTTTGGGTTTGACCTCTTTGGGAGAGAATTAAAATATATTTTACATGATATTGAGAAAAACAAGGAATGTGAAACAGTACAGATCACTGATAAATGTATTTAATTTTATTCTAAGAGTTTCTCCTATTTTGGAGAAGCAATGCTACAGAAAAGGGTAAGATTGGACAGTCATTTCTCAGGACAATTCCATCATTTGAGATGATTAATAATTGGATTATTCATACTGCCCAAAATGATTTGAACCATCAGCTACATTTCTGCCATCTTTGAAAGCCTAGCTCCATGCAAAGTGGAACAACAATTACCAATTACTCCAAAAATATTAGCTAAATAACTTTTAAAATATACATATAAATGAGAGCTGCTAACACGTAGCAGATCAGGGGCTTTAGCATTAAAGAGACCTGAGTCTGAGACCATTTAGCAGCCAGGGGATTTGTGGCAAATTTTCTAAGTGCTTAAATGTCAGTTTACCAATCTGTCGGGCTAGTACCATCCACCGGGTAGGGTAGCTAGTAAAGTGAAATATGGCAGTATATTTAAAGTGCTTAGCACCATGGATGCCAATAAATGCTAGCCGCAATTAAGAGTAATCACTACTATGGGTAAGTCACCCCTCAGTCATCCTCTAATGATCTTGATAGAGTAATTGCTGGGTTTCATATTTATTATTAAGCAATCACCCATTTTAACCTGGATTTCAACACAAAGGTTTGTCTTGAAAAGGGGCCATTCCATGATAAAGTAAAAGAAAAACTTCATTACATACTTAGTCATAGCTTTCCGTTTCAACCCAGAAAACAGCAATTGCAGGGGTCAATAAAAAGATTTTTCTTCAAAAGAACATAGAACTGATTTTCCTTTGATCTGTTACTTAAAAAGTGTCAGTCCCCATATCAAAGGCCAGAAATGACATTATTTTCTTTTTCATACATATTTTTAACTTTTATTAAAAAATGCATATTAGGTCCATCTGGTCATGGTACTTTTATACAGACAAGGTGCTGCTTCCTGCCTGTTCTCTGTGAGTTCACAGTCTGCGTAACCCTAACTCTTCACACAAGCAGATGCTCTTCAGAGAAACTGAGAGCTACAGGCAATTAAAGAGATGTTTCAGGATTCAAAACAATGATCATTAGAAAGGACACAGAAATAACAGCAAAAAGATCTAAAGACTTTTATTTTAAATTTTTAAAATAGATGTTAGTCACCTGGATCAAAGTCTAAAAATATAATAAAGACACACAGAGAAAATCTTCTCCCAGCCTTGTCCTCCACCTGCTTAGTTTCCACCCTGAATGAGAATAACTATCATCAGTATCCAGGATTAAATTCTGGAGTTCTTTTAGGTAAAAATGTGCACATATTAATATATATCCTTATTTTTCCCTTTCATGTACAAAAGAATATCTACCATTAATTGGTTTTTATGTATTATGCAATTTGTCAATACAGAGTTTTCAATCTACCTCCTCTTTTCATCTTTACAGCAATCCCATGAAGCAGATCCAAATTCTTTGTGATTACAGAGGTGAAATCTACTTGTATAAAAACTATATGAACGTCTAACTCTGCATGAGATTGTCTCCTGTGTCTAAATCACCAACTACTGAAGTCCAAAGAATAGCATAAATTGCCCCCCACCCTTCCCACATCTTGCTAATGGATAAATACATTCGAACTAGTCCATTATGACAGAGCAACAATATTAATGGAATAATGTTTTAAAATATGAAATTGACATGTGCATGAAAGATGCATCTATTGGAACCCCTTATAAGATAAATCTATCAGTCAAAGCTTAGTCTCCGTATTAGCTGATATAAAAAATGAACTAGGGGAAAAGACAAGAACAATTTAAAGTGAGGATTTATCTTCTTTTCCTCTTCTAAATATGCCTCAGTAGACATTTATCTCTTTTGTCCTTATGTGCAATAGTCAGTGATTATGAAAGGGAAACCTATTAACCTGAAGAAGAAATGGAGATGGGATAAGGAAGCCTGATCTCTGCCTCCAGGTACATATTATAAGCAATGATCAGTAAAATTAAATCTCAGTCTATATGAGAGAAATGATCATCAGCAGACAGTGGTGTCTTATTGTGTGGGGGGTGAAAATGAAAATGATGGCCATTAGAATAGTTTGAAAATAGTTGCACAGTTCCAAAAAAAAAAAAAAAAAAGGTACCATCATGAAAACTACACTGTAGCAGTTTGGAGAAAGCTCTACTTTTAGTTGAGTTGCAAACATTTTACAAAAACCACAATTAAAATTTCATCTTGAGATTGCACACATATGCATATTTCCCTACCCAAGACAGTCAGAATTCTCCATCAAGATTCCTTTCCTCTGGGGCAAACTTGTGACAAGGAGGCTAAAAATTGTATGGCATGCTTTCAAGTTGCTCGTTTGAGTTGACAGAGAATTGAAATGATCAAGACTTGTGTACAATCTCATGCTTTCAAAATTAGCCACTTTTATTTATGTTGTTATATTTTTTGAAGCAGTTTACATTTTCAGTAAATAATTAAAACATATTTCTCCTACAATTTACCCTTGTGTTTCTGGGAAAAAAGTATTACTAGAAAACAAATGGCACTTATATTTTACCTTGGAGCTACAGGAGGAAAAAGAAATAGAAAATAAGAAAAAGCTAGATCTTTGCCAATTTTATAAAAGATGAAAACTGTCACTTTCCCTAGTCATCCAATAGTTTATTTATTTCATTTTTTATGGACAGCGTTCTAAAATATGCACATACTCTGTGGTCTAGGATACCTGCTAATTTTATTTCCATTTGTCATTTACTAACCCTTTGAAGTCTAGCTTAAGCACTATTACTCTGTGTAAACTCTTTATTTTACAGCTTCATTGAGGTGTAACTGACATATAAAAAGCTGCACATATTTAAAGTGCACAGTTCAATGAAGTTTGTCATATGTACGCACCCATGAAACCACCACAACTGTTATGATAAGGATATTCCCCACTCCAATGGTATTTTCATGCCCTTCTTATAATCTATTCCACTTTCTCTATTCAATCACTGATCTGCTTCCAGTCAATAGAGATTAGTTAACTATACAGAATTTTTTATAAATTGAATCATACAAGTATATGTTTTTCTCGTCTGACGTATTTCAGCACAGTTATTTTGAGATTGATCCATGTAATTTTATGGATTAAGAATGAATTAATTCCTTCCTTTTGTATTGCAGAGTAATATTCCTTTGTGTGGATATGTCACTATTTGTCATTGCATTCATTTGTCAAGACATATTTCCTTTGCTTCTTCCTTTGAATGTGATCAGAAGCTGTTGTTTCACAAAGTCTAATAGCTCCTTTTTAGCCCTCATCTTCCCAGACTGTAGCATTTGATGCTCTTAACCACACACTTGTGTTTTGAGCTCTCCCTTTCTGAGACCAGTACTATCGCTGTTCTGTTTCCTGCATTCCTAATAGGTCCTCCTGTGTTCTTCCTGGTATGTCTTCTTTCTCACTTCTGAAGGATGGCCATCCTGCTCACTGCCCTCAGTGCTCACTCTGCTCATCCTCTCATTGAAGAATCAAGTACTCCCAGAATTTCACTGAACTTATTATGTGGGTGATCCCTTGAATCTGAATTTCCAGTTTCAGACGTTTCTCTTTGTTTCAAGCCATCATCTTACTTTTCTCCTAAAAATGGCCTTTAATTCACATCAGTCTATGAAAGTTGCTTGCAGGAGTAGCTGATGATGAACTTGCAGGCTTTTTTTATCCTCATCCTCTTTGGACTGTATTCCATTTCTAAATTTTGAATTTCCAAAAGAACAGACTACTTTTGTCAAGTTTCCCAGGTTCGGCATTTGAATTAATCTTCACTCTATCCATTTCTTTATCTCTTATGAGCCAGTCAGTCTCAAATCAAAATTTCCTTTGAAATTTGTGTCAGAATAATTCCTTTTTCTCAATTTTTACACTTCCCACTCTTTCACAAGATAGCAAAATCTCATGATTTTGTGTTGATCCCCGTCTCTCATGTTCCTTTCTAGTCTCCTATACTTATTGCTAACAAACCTCCCCAAACACAACTTCGTCTTGGATTCTTCAACCTACAACTCTTTAGTGGTTCTCAGTTGCTTCCTGTATCAAAAAATTAGTTCTTTTCACCAGTAATCTAAGAACCACCCTACCTAGCGAATCAGTCTCTTGCTCTCTCCCAGTTAGTACCTCCGTTCTCTAATTGGCAACTGCCTGGTCTCTGCACACTCTTTATGGTATTGGTTCAGACGATTTCTGCTGTCTAAAGATGAAAACTTTGGGGTCTAGAGTCAAGATTTTCCAGGCTAGAATTCTGGCACTACTAATTGCTGTTTCTGTCACTTAGCATGACACTGTCTTCTTTTTTATCCACAAAGTAGGGTTTAGGGTTGTGAAAATTAAAGAGATAATTTGTAAAAAGCTCAAGCATATATTAAGTGGTCAACCAATATTAGCTTTTGTGGTTAGGTAAATCCTACTTGTTTTCATGGACTGGCTCAAACGTCAAAGAACAAATCACTTAAACCTAAAGGCAGTTTATGGCAATGTTTAAGAGTATTGGCTCCTGAGATGGACTGGCTGGATGAAATATTTGGCTCTCCCATTCTCTATCCATGTGGCCAAGGAAAACCCTTCAGATGTGTGTGCTTCAGTTTCCTTACTTGTAAAATGGAGATGATATTAGTATTCATCTCATTGGGGTTTTCTTACCTTTATTTTCCTCAACACCATTTACTGAAGAATCTATCTTTTCCCCATTGTATACTCTTGGCTTCTTTGACATAAATTAATTGACCATATATGTGTTTGCATATATGCATATATGGTTTATTTGGGGGCTCTCTATTTGATTAATCTCTGTGTCTGTTTTTATGCTAATATCACACTGTTTTTCACTGTTTTAATTGCTCTTACTTTGTGACGGTTTGATATCAGGAAATGTGATGCTTCTAACTTTCTCCTCCTTCCTTAAGATTGCTTTGGCTTTTCGGGGCCATCTGTGATTCCATACAAATTTTAGGATACTTTGTTCTATTTCTGTGAAAAATGCCATAGAAATTTTGATAAAAACTGCCTTAAATCTGTAAATTGCTTTGGATGCTATAGACATTTTAACAGTAGTAATTCTTGTGTTCCATGTACACAGAATATCTTTCCATTTATTTATGTCTTTTTCAATTTCTTCTGCCAGCGTCTTGCAGTTTTCAATATACAAGTCTTTCATGTTCTTGGTTAACGTTAGGGTTTTTCTGGAGAAAAAATAAGATCATCCATGGCAGGAACTGAGAAAAGTTTCTGGCACTCTCCTCATCACTTACTCCAAATTTTATTCCTCTTAGACTGGATTTATAGTCATTTCTGGGCTTAATGTTTTTTTGATATCTACTTATCATTAAACTACATCTACCTTTTATGTAAATTGGATTGATTTTTCTCTTTGTCCTGCAACAGTGAAAGACATAGAACAACAATTTTTTCTAACTATGGATTGAGCCCTGAGTTAGATGCACCAGTACCACAGTAAGGCCTACTTCCTGCATGGATTCCTGTGAAAGGTTTGGAGCAAACATTTGGTAAACATTCATTTTGATGTGATGATGTCTTAGTGTTGCATAGATGTCTTCACCTTTTTACATGCCTGATCCTAATAATCTTCTAGGACAGGCTCAGCAAACTACAGTCCATGGGCCAAATCTGGGCCACTGCCTGACTTTGTAAGTAAAGTTTACATGCAAGGCAGCCAAGCTGATTCATTTGCATATTGTCCATGGCTGCTTTCGGTCTAGAAAAACAGAGTAGATTAGTTGTGACAGAGACCATTTGGCCTGCAAAGCATTAAATATTTACTACCTGACTTTTAGGAAAAAGTTTGCTAACCCTTGTTCTAAAACACTCACCTCTACCCTAGTGAAGGAGGGATGTTCTTTCAACAAAAACTGCCAGGTGTGGGATGTCAATGGCTCAGATTTTCTTACTACTTTGATATCTGTCCCTCCTGTGAACATACACATTCTTGATACGCTAAGTGTTTGGCTTGCACTTATACTTGCCTCAAATCAATCAATTAGTTGTTTTTTTTTTTTTTTAACAGCCATTCAATCAATTTTAAAGATTTTTTAAAAATCAAGGAAACTATTTGTCTGGCACCACGTAGTAAAATAAATGGTTGAATGAAAGTGTTTTACTGGTTGCTCTCAAGTGCAGAAACAACCTTAGAGTGAGCTACACTAGCTATCAGCATTTATACTAAATTCTTTTTAATGATCCATAAAGTCAAATGGATAGTAAAGCAAATCAGAATGATTAAGCATTCATGTCCTAGCAAGATATTTTTAACCGTATCTCTCAACTCTCCTCAACTCAGTGCAAGCTTCCATCATCCTGGACCCTTCCCTGGACATCAGAGCAGTGTGCCATTATTATATCTTCAATAAATAATTTCTCTGGTTGAAATTCCCTTCTGTGTAACACCATTTTTATCCCTAAAACACCCTATTGATAAAATCCCCACTCAAGTATCATTCACTCCATGAGACTTTTCTTTGATTTCAGCCGATACTAATTTTGTGCTGCTTATTTCTATTTTGTGTTGTAGAAACTAGTGGACATGGTTCTCTTCAATGATTACATTGTAAATTCCCTCAGGGCTAAAAACACCTATTTGAGGTATCCACGGGATTCAGACACCAAGAGCCTAATTCTCTAGCTCATGCTTGTAATCCTACTAATAACCCTGAGGACTGGGAAAGAAATAAGAAGAGCCTAATTGTTTCCAAATGAGGGGAGCTGAGATCTATATGAAATACTGAAGAAGTAAAAATTCAGATGTAGTGAAGAGCACTGGGAGGAAATAACTACATAGCTTCCAAATTAGTAGAAATATCCCGTAAAACATTGTAGAGAGGCTGATAAAGACATCTGCTCAGTGTTTAACAACCAATGTATCAATAAATGATTGTTAGACTCCATTCAGTCTGAGATTTCAACAACTTGATGTAAAATGATGATAATTTCCTCTATGAACATGGGTTTAGTATTAGCCAAGTAATTTAAAAAATACAGCTGGAGTAAAATAGATATATAAGGATTTTTTTCTGAAAAAAAAATTAGATATTCAGAGTTCTTACCATGTCTTCTCTCTTCCAGGCCAGTATTTTCAACTTAAGTATAAAAAGAGAATATATGTATATGTATGTGTATGTATATATGTATGTGTGTATGTGTGTCTATGTATATATATACACATAGACACACACACACATTATGGGATCCCATAATATATGCATATACGTATAGCACATAAAATGCATTGATCAGAAGTAATTACTTAAAATGCTAAGTGAAATGAGAACACCAGTATCATACCTAAGCCGGCATGTCAGTAACCACTGCTAATATTTCAGTAGAGATATGCACACAGTTCCCTGTTTCAGTAGCACTGTCCCCTCGCAGAGTTTCCCCATGAATCTGAACAGGAGTGAGCAAGCCCAGATCATCATGCTCTTCTAGTAACACCGTCCTTCCTTCTTCTCCAACACACGTTAGCCGTTCCTCTACCGTCTGCCTCTCAGACCAGAGCTTAGGCTCTCATGTCCCACGTGTGTCTGTTTCTGTTAGTGACTGCAAGAAGCCTTTATCCACAGAGCTGTTTTCCCCATAAAGCACTGAGGATCTCAGTCTGACCCCACCTCCTACTTGCCTTGGCTCTGAAAGCTATTCTGTTCCTGCTCAGACTTGTGGACTTCAAGATTCCAGCAAATTAACTTATGGTGTCAGCCTTTTTTTCTGAGCATCCTTTGAGCCTTTTTTAGCTGGAATTTGATCCTAGCTGTTTCCTGAGGACTTGGTTTCCCCTGTGACCTTCTTCAAGCTGTGACAGTTTTCTGTCCTACATCCCTTGTGACTCTGGGTCTTAAGGTAGGATCGACTCCCTTTGTTCTTCAAAGCTTCTATAAGATTGTGACTTCTCTGTCTTCCCCAAATACCCAGTTTTGTAGGTCATGTCCATCATATTCTACCACTTGCCTCCCTTCCATGTTCTAGACAGTGACATCCCTTTGGATCCTCTCTTTCATATTCTTGAAGATTTTAGCCCATATACCACTGTTACTCTTTCCAGTCCAACTTTGGTGATAAATCTTGGTGATCTGAATAATGATCTGAGTAGTTCTTGCATGATGCTGGCTTCTCAAATCCTTGACTCTTCATTTTCTCTCACTCACTATATCTATCCATCTGCAAATCTTAATTGTTCTGTGTTTTAATTTTTCCAAATCTTTTACCACTATCATCCTAAGTCACCAACATCTTTTATTTTGCTTTATGAAATAGCCACCTAACTGGTCTCTTTGCTTTCATTCTTGACATTTTAGCCAAGATTTGGAAACAACCTAGGTGTCCATCAACAGATGAATGGATAAAGAAAAATTACACATACGCACACATACATACCTGCAGTGGAATATTATTCAGACATAAAAAGGTAAACATCTTGCCATTTGTAGCAACATGAATGACACTTGAGGAAATTAAGCTCACTGATATGTCAGACACAGAAAGTTATTGTATGATTACATTTATATGTCAAATCTAAAAAAAATATCAAACTCATACAAACAGAGAGTAGATTGGCCATAGCCAAGGATGAGAGGGTGGGGGAAGTGGCTGAAGGTGATCAAAGGGTACAAACTTCCAGTTGTAAGATGAGTAAGTTCTGAGGATCTAATGTACAGCATGGTGAATATAGTTAACTATACTGTATACTGTATACTGTACTGGAAAGTTAAGAGAGGAGATCTTAGAAGTTCTTAAGACAAACAACAACAAAATGGTGACTGTGTGAGGTGAAACTAACTGCACCGTGGTAGTCATATCACAATATATATGTATTTCTAATCATCATGTTACAGACCTTAAACTTACACAATACCATACATCAATTTGATCAGTAAAGCTAGGGAAAAAGGCAGAAACTCTGAATCAGGAGGTCAGTGGTTTAAAAAAAAATTTACTTTTTAAAGACATTGTCCAATTCATTAGTCAGGTAGGTGGTTTAAAGATAACACTTTGAGGAACACTGATAGAGGCAATGTGTAAGATACACCTGATCGTTAAAAATAAAAGTATTTTAACAAGTGTTGATTTTTCAGCTGACACAGTCTGCTTCTACAGGGAAGTCACTACTTTTTTTTTTTTTTTTTTTTTTTTTTTTGCCTTTCGATATTAGATCACAAACCATTTTTCTAGTTTCCAAAAATTATAAACTGTTTACTATCATTTTTCCCAAGGGCTGAGTGTTATAATGAATTTCAAAAATAAACATGCTATGGTGTTCTAAATCACAGATATCTCTGATTAAAGTCACACAGCCAAAGGCTAAAATTGAACAGCTTTGGTAAACAATAAAATAAATGTTTTTGTTGGAAATGAAACATCCAGTTATTCTGTTGGTCACAAGACTGATTCAGAAGAGAAGGAGGAAAGTCTTGAACTGGTACTAATGTAATCCAAATACTTAAAAATACGTAAAATGAAGGGGGAAAAAATCATTTACCATTGAAATAAGCCAAATTGTTAAATTCTTCTGCTACATAATTAGGCTAGGGGTGTACCACACTTACCACTAAATGGGTTAGTACTGAATTATAACACTTCAGATGCTGTAGCAGAGTCAGCAGAACGGGTCCCATCCCTCCATGGTTTATAAGTGCAACTTTTCAGAGCAAACACAATATGTTTTTTGATGTAATATTTATATTACATACCCAGTACTGTTCATCACAAGAGTTTCTCTCTAAATTAGCACAGACCCATGACTTCAATTGGGGCCATGACCTCTAATTTCCACCTGCCTGTGTTTTGAGGTTCCACTGTGAACATAGAAAATTGTGAACAGGTGGAATTTTGCTGGCACTGGGAAATTTGGAGACAGGGAAAGAGTTTAAATTGTAAAATGAGTTCTTATTCAAACATTTTAAAACTAACCACGGTGAATTTTTTGTTCTCTCAAACATTTGTGATGTCTACTTTATATTCAGTTCATCAGTGCCACTGAAGTCTTTTCCTGTTACAGAAGATAACAACAGTAATAATAATATTGTTATTTATGGTAATCAGTTATTTAAGCAAAAATCCTCTCTGGGATATCAATATTAAATTTCACCATTCTTCACTTTGTCAGATATATTGGTCCATTTCTGATTATTCTGGTTAAGTTTAGGGACTCAAAAAGCAAGAAATATCCTTCAATCTGTACCTTTTTAGAGAAAAAGTTATTTGACTCTGAAAATAATCAAATTTATTGATAAGGCTAAATGCAAATTATGCACAAAATATCAGGAAGAAACTATCCCAAACAGTAAGGAATGTTAAAATATTAGCCTTTTATTTGACTTTAGAACTCAACACAAAGTCAGTCATCTCATTTTACATATGAGAAAGCTACTTACAACTCAGGAAGACAGTCATGCTCATTATGGATAGAGCTGGGTAGAGAATCCATATTTATTTGGAATTCTTTTAAGCAATCTCTCCAGTTTGCCATTCAAAGCAATCACTCCTAGTTTTGAGAATCAAAGACTCTAGGTACGTATTTGCTTTTCAGAAGCAAAGAATAGCTGAGTCAGATGAGTCCTTGGCATGGTTTGTGGCTCAAATTTGGCATCTCCCAGAAACCACCAGTGGTTTTGCCCATTAGCTTCTTGGAGGCGGTAGAGTGGAAATGAAAGGGCATGAGACTGGTTGGGTTTCAGTATATTAGCCATGATCATGTAACCAACATATTTCTAGCACTTAAGAAATAGTAAAACATTTAGCAAGGGTTTTATGGTAGTTTTCAATGGAGGGGACGATGTAGATCTTAGAAAGTGAGTTCTACTTTTTCAGAAGAAACAGCCTCAGAGTAAAAATAGTTCAGTTCACCAGCTAACATAGAAATATCCCGTAAAACTCCCAAATCCCCTTGCTCACAAAACAAACCTCTGGTCTGTAATTTGATAAACTGAATGGATTTTCTTACCAGAAAGGTTATGCCCTATAAAGAAAAATAGCTCTTGGTTGTAGACCACATATATCTCCAATTTTAAATCAACTGCCATTCTGTTGTGTTTTTTTTGTTTGTTTGTTTTTGTTTTTTTTTAAGATAGTCTCTGGTGAATCTGGTTCATTTCAAGTCCTCAGATGATTGCTAACCAAACTGATAATAAAGAACTTCTCAGTATACAGTCACTTTTATGAAATCATGGAGTGATTTACTGTGATGTTGGACAAGGAAACAGTGAATGGATTTTATAACGCTAGACAAGTTCACAGAATCGATGAAGGACCATCTCCCAGCCATAGTGCACAAAATTGTACTCTGATGGGGAGTGTGTTGGGTTTGAAATGTTTTTTACACTTCTTCAGATTCTGAGTTCTGATGAAAGGATAGAAAACTCATCATAGTTAAGGACCAGAGCTGTCCATCAATATCATAGTATGTAATTAATATAGTCAAAATGAACTTGGTGATTGGGCCATCTCTGTTGGATTTAAGATTTTCCACTTGATTTAACCTCTTGGTGTTTCTGGGGCAAATAAAGATGGTTTTTACTTACAATCTTATGTCCAGGCATCACTGTTTATCAGCTAGAAAACAGACACAAGAAAATGGTTTAATCAAACAACACAATTCAGTCTTCAACTTTTTCTGTATAGTTTTCTGTGTGTTCTGAATGGAATGTCCCCTTGGCACTTGGAGAGAGTTCAGCAGATACTACATTTGTTCCAATCCTTTTTTGAGAATAGTACCAGTCTTTTGGATATAACAGAATTTTAATGTGGGACAAAGTTGCCCCACTTTTATTCTTGTTGGATAATCAAAACTATTGGTAAATATACATTTATATATTGATTATTGTCAGTCAATGATCACATTGATTAATGTTGATTTCTTCTACTAAATTATCAGCCCGTGAAGCCAGTCCTCATATCCATTTTACTCAGTATTGTAGACCTAGTATATGGTCTGCTACATAATAGAACTTAATGAATAGTTATCAATGAATAAAGGAGATCTTAGTATGTGGATTATTAAAATCAGTCAGGAATAATGCACTATGGATTCTTTTGTCACAGAATTCCTTTTAGTGCATATAATTGAGAAACAATTCCATTTATGTTTATATGAACCCAAGAATCTTGCCCAAATTAAGACATAAAAAGTGTCATTCAGAACAGCAATGGCAACAATTTATACGTCCTGTTTAAATGATAATCTAAACAATGTTCATTTAAGATAAGCACAGACAGAAGAATAAAACACTTTAAAGGGGATGTTCAGTGTTTTGTTTTTATATACATTTAAAAGGATCAGAGTAAAATTTAAGCCTTTATTTTTCATTTATGCAATAAACAACACTAGTTCTCTTTGTCCTCATTTATTAGTGAGAGTCACAAGTAGCTTTACACCCATATCTAATATGCTTTATATGCACTGTAACATACATGATCTAGCTTTAACCTTATAGCTGTACCATGATAGCCATTTCTTCTCGTCTGCAGTGGGGAAATTAAAGATAAGACAACTTAAATAGGTTGTCTAGTGTCATAAAACTAATACAGTGGGGCCAGCATGTGACGTCAGGTGTTAAGGTGCCAAATCACATTCTCTCCACCACTCAAAAGGCCTCAGGTTCCATAACTGGTCAAATACCAGAAGGTCTCATTTCCAGCTTTTTAATTCCTATTCCAAGTTCACCAACCTCTAGTCGCTCATATCTGGGTTCCTAACATACAAATAAAGTATCTCCAGTCTTCTAGTAGTTTGATTGTTAAAAATTCATAGTAAACAAATATATTCAGCTACTTTCTCCTTCTCTATTCAAAAAGTGGCAGAGGATCTGAGATTTTCCTAATTTTAAAAACAAATTTTACTTGTAAATATAATGCGGATTTGAAGCTCCAAAAAAAACAAAACGCAAAAGAGAAATGTAGAAAACATGCAAATAGGAAGGAAAGAAGGAAGGAGGCAAGAAAACAAATGAGTTCAAGATGGACAAAATGACTTAAGATTCCCCAAAACTTGCTGCTCTTTTCTGTTTATATGTTAGTCAATTGCAGGTATTATAGGTAGCTATATATTATAATTTTATTTAATAAAAATAAGAATGCACATGCCCTAAGGCCATGGGTGTATGTAAAAATGTTTGCTGTAATATTTTCATTGTAGAAAAGAAATTGCTAATAATTTAAGAATTTTTGAGTAAAAAATGGTTGAGCAAATTGTAGCATTTATTTCTCATGGATTATAAGCCAATTATGCTTCTCATAAGTTAGATTCATTTGTACTAGCCTGGAAGATTGACTGTAATAAAGTGTTAAGTTAAAAAACTAAAAGCAAGTCACAGTAATAATTTTAGTATATTCACATTTATGTGTAAAAAATTTGAAAAGATAGAAAAATGCATTTGTGTTACTGGAAGCATCGAAGGAAAACTAGCGACATATGTGCCAATCTGTTAACCACAAGTTATTTTAAGAGCTTTCGATCTGGAGCAAAGAAGGAAAGCATACTCTATTTTATTCTCTTTATACCTCTGTGCTATTTGAATTGTTTGAAACCTATATTACTTTAAAATTAAAAATAAAGTCTTCATACTACATTTTAAAATTCCTACACAAGTCAAACCTAGACTGCCATAGCATTATTATGTACATTTGCTGTATAATAATGTAAGTGAAATGGACTCGAACTTTTTTAAAAGATCTAGGAAATCTCCAAATAATTAGATAATGACATATACGTACAAGAGTAGCATTGTCCCTTGGTCATTTGTTTTTAATTGTAAACCATTCTGAATGCTTTCAGAATACAGTCAGATGTTTTACTAGGATTCTTATAATTGTCACTCAGTAGATAGAATTTAAACCCAGACTTCACTTAATGTAACTATATTACACGTTAGTAGAGAAGTGTTGGGGACAATGCACTGAAACAAAACAAGGTGTTAAGTGTATGTACCATAAAGTAGAAAGACATCTGTGAATGGGCATCCCCCCATCTCAGAGGCTTGGAAAGCTATATGGATTTTTTTTTCCATTTCCTTCTGAAAATTTTGTTCATTTGGTTTTGTTAGATTTTTCACATTAAATTAGCTAACAATCAGAAAACCTCAAACACCAATAAAAGATCAGAATCAAGTCTAACATTTGTGAGGTCTTCTATCATTTTAATCAAAAACAGTATAATTTTAAAGCCATTGATAAAATAAAAGATTGATGTTTTGGCATGCTCAACTGCTACTTCTTCATTATCTGCTTCATTCTGTGTACATTACAAGTCCTCACCTGACAGTGTTATTTATGTGAGAGAGAGTGAGGGAGAGATAGAGACAGAGAGACAATGACAGAGAGAGAGAGAGAGAGAGAGAGATGAGTGGGAGGTAGGGAAGGAAAGAGGAAGGAGAAAAGAAAGACGGCATCAGAAGATCTAAGTCTGAGACTCAAGATTCAGAGCTACAGGAGGTATATAAGAATGTACACATGGTGGGTGAGCAATAAATACATGTTGGATCAGTTACTTGAAATGTTTCACAGCATCTCCATTCACAACTTTTTTTTTTTTTTAGAATACTGAGAAATTGGAAAGGGAACCAGTATCTAACAGACACAAGATGCTTAAAAAAAAAAAAATGGTGCTTCTATCCATTGAAAACAACGTTAAAGAAGTTCTTAAACAGATATGAATAAATAGTCAATATATTAAAGATCAAAAGTACATTAAAATATAGGCAGTCTAATCTCATTTTTATTTAAATCCATGTTTTAAAGAAATGAATAAAAATATAAATAGTAGTTATTGCAAGGTGATACAGGTATAATGTTTTTGCTTATGGCACACTTACATTTCTGAATAACTTGAGTCTTTATTATAGCAAAACAAGTATAATGTTACTTTAAAAATAGGAAAATAAAATCCCATTCAGCTGGGTTATTTGTATAGCTTCAGAAAAAATCAAAGGTGTGTGAATTTGCACATGGGTGGATGGGGGATGGTGATGGAGACCTAGGAGCACTTCTGCTTTTAGATCACCACGTGCCCCTTGGTTGAATTTTGGAATGATTGACAAAGGTTTTATGTACCAGTGCCCGGGTCTCAGTCTTCACAGATCCAGATTTATTTCCTGTTGAGTTGACGCCTGAGCATGAACTTTTTTAAAAGCTCTGCCAGTGGTTCTAATGAGCGACCAAGGTTTAAAGACACCACCTGAATCTTTTCTTTTCAAAATAAACCTCATCCAAAATTAGGGCGTCTTTCCCCATTAAAATAGATGCACAAGTGGGAATGACCCTTCATTTATTCTGGGTTGTGTCATCTTGCCTTTCCCCAGTTCACCTTTACCTTGTATATTTTCTGTTTCCTGATTCACATCCTGCATTCTTTCAGAACACAACATACATTCATTTTTGAACAACATCATAATGTCACAAAATAATTTGAAAGTGCTTCCCGCATGTTACTTTGCCAATGACTTTTCTCATGTTACATTAATATGTTTGGTTGAGCATCTCCCACTTTCCCCCAGGAGTGAGTGTGTTATAACAGCTTCTGTAGCCCACGCCCACCCGCCCCAATTCAGTACCAGAAACACACATTTCCCCTCCAGTGGGAGCTCATATTCAAAGTTCATTTATCAGCCTTACGCCTCTAAAATGTACATATATGTTAATCTTCTGTACGTGCATGATTTTAGGCAGAACTACATCTACATGAAATAAAAATCTTTGTTAAATTCTGATTGCCTTTATACTACCCTCAAATCACGTTGATCAACATTTCTTAGCCGTGGAGTCCAGTCTGATGAAATAATAATTCTGTAGTGTACCAAGTGGTAGGGCTAAACTGAGATTACCACTTCACTTTCTCTTGTAATGTTTTGAACTCTGGTAGATGAAAAATTAGTGCAGTTAATCCACCGTGTCACCTCATAGACATTAAAAATACATACAACTGAAGTAGCATTTTTTTTTTTTTCATCAAAAAGGACTCCAAGCACTTTATACACAATTTTCTCAGTAAGCCTTAAAACAGCCACAGACACTAGGCAGGCAGTTCTCATCAGCCCACATGCTGCCTACTGAGAAACTGTAGCATGGAGAGGTGAATGAATCTGCTCAAGTTCACACAGCTTGTAAGTGAATTTTTTGCTATTCATTAAGTGTGCGTTATGTTAAAGTCTTTTTACTTTTTACTTTAAGAAGTAAAAGTTTTGTTTATTATCATCTGGAATATTGTTCAAGAGTCTAGGAATATCATTGTCTATGTTCTCCAGAAGCCCTGATTACTTAACTCATTTTTGATAGAATTTGCCAATTGCTTTTTCATTATTTATGTCTGATTTAAGATACAGTATCATATTGGCTACTACTACCTAATGCTGCGTATATTACTCTGTTGCCCCATTCATACAGAAAGGAAACCTTACCAATCACAATGCGTGTTTTAAAATAGCTTGTAGCATTAATGTATTGCTTTACAACTTCCAAAATAATTACATTCTTTTGATAAGAACTATCACCAACTTGTACCATAATATAAACTATTTCCTTTCTGTAGAGACGAAGGTTAAAAATTAGCCATAAATAGCGTTCCCCATCCTTTGTGGATAATACTAGTGAAAAAAGAAAATGTTGGTGCTCATTTGTCCAGATAGCCTTACACTGAGAAGCTATATCATCGGAAGTGTAAAAACTTCAGCAATTTAGCACTCATTCTTTTCTATCTCACTTGGTACAAACATTGACTTTTAATTGGAGATAACTGTATGATTTTAAGTTTTTCTGGTACAGAGTTTTGATTGTGTTTCAAAACTTCCCCAGGCCATTTAAATTTAGAATTGTACTGTTTTATTCACACTCATATACTGACTATATAAACTATTCATACAGCATAGTGTTCAGAGGAGAAAATGGTGCTGTAATAAAGAAAAATATGTATTTAGTCATATCCCATAAACTGGATAATTAAAAACCTACAATTTTGATATCAAATATGAATTTATTTTATCTTTGATTATCTTACTATAACTATGAACTTGTAAGTTCCAAAAATGAAGGAATTATCTGACTTATCTTTAATACCTTTCCAGTGTCTGGTATAATGTTACACACAACTTTTTGTGTGTTTTATAATGCCCAGTAAATAAATGAAAGAATGAGTGAGTGAATGTTTAAGTGAAGAAAAGCATTTGAAACATAAGTACAGTTCTTTGAATACTAAGAAACTGCAAGTCTTGAATCATTAAGGGAGGAAAAGGGTGAGTGGAGGCATAAACTCTCTGATAATTAATACCTAGGCACACAGAGAATATTCAGTAGGATTCAAGGAAGCTATACACCACAGACAGTACAATTAGGTTGATCTTAAAAGCAAAAATACAATTTAAAAATTTTTTAAAACCTATGTTTTGTTTAAAAAGAGGTAACTTTTTTTGAAATAGTAGAATGCAAAGAAAATAATAGGTGGGTTTCAGAAAGTCTCCAGAACCCTTAATATAGAAAACAATACTAAAATACTACGATACATCAGTTCATCTCATAGAAAAGAAGTGGGAAAGATAATTCAAGAGATTGAATCACTTGCAAATATTTTGTTTGATTTTAAATTTCGTACATACACACACAACATGCATTCATTAGTCATTCATTTGCTCATTTATTCAAAATATCCTTTGTGTGCATTATATATGCTTCTCGCTCATTTTGTGTCCTCAAGGAACGTGTAGAAATCCTAATCAACCATATGAATGAAAGGAAAATTTTTATTTTGATATACATTAAGAGAGGGAAGTAAGTGATGCTCTTAGAGTATAAAGCTGATGGATTTGACATATCCTTAGTCTAATAAGTCCCTGATAACATCATCCTTCTTGTGTCTTCCTAGCTACTCATAAATCAGGATGGGGTGGAGACCATGTTATTTGGCAACATTTCATAAATAAGGCACAATAAGTGTGCTGCTGCTACCTTCCCTCTCTTCTCCCTTCACAAAAATAAATCACCCTCTCAATGTTCAGATTTAAATATGCAGAATAGAAATTAGATAGATTTGATGAGTACATGAGGAGAAGCAGAAGATAAGCAGCCCTTTAACAACAATTTTAACATTAATGTAAAATCTATTTCCACTCGTTTTAGACCTGAACCAAAACTCAGAAGACATAATTTTAATTTGAACATCATATACCCATTGACTTTTTTAAATAGGAAGAAATTGGTTCAAATTTGTAAGTCACAGGAGACGAGTTTTCTATTGTATATCTATACAGATCCAAGGTCGGGGGGTGGAAATGTGCTATGAATTCATCTGCATTACTGTTAAAATATTCTATATAATTTGATAGGGATCGCATTAAATCTGTAGATTGCTTTGAGTAGTATGGCCATTTTAACAATATTAATTCTTCCAATCCAAGAACGTGGGATATCTTTCTATTTCTTTAAGTCATCTTTAATTTCCTTAGTGTTTTGTAGTTCTCCATGTATAAATCTTTCACTTCCCTGGTCAGATTTATTCATAAGTATTTTATTTTGGGGGGGGTGCGATTTTAAAAGGGATTGTTTCTTTACTTTCCTTTTCTCATATTGGATTCTTAGTTTAAAGAAATAGAACTCGTTTCTGTATCTTAATCTTGTATCCTCCTACCCTGCCTAATTCTTTTATCAGCTCTAATAGTTTTTGTGTGGAGCCTTTAGGGTTTTCTGTATATAGTATCATGTCATTTGCATATAGTGACAATTTTACCTCTTCTCTTCCAATTTGGATCGCTTTCATTTCTTTTTCTCTTCTAATTGCTATGGCTAGGACTTCTAAGACTATATTGAATGGAAGTGGTGAGAGTGGGCATCCTTGTCTTTTCCGGATTTTAGCAGGAAGACTTTGAACTTCTCTCCATTGAGTATTATGCTGGCTGTACGTTTGTCATCAATAGCTTTTATTATGTTGAGACGTGTTCTCTCTATACCCACTTTGGTTAGATTTTTTTTTAAATAAAATAAAAAATAAACAAATGGAACTTAATTAAGCTTACAAGGTTTTGCACAGCAAAGGAAACCATAAGCAAAACAAAAAGACAACCTACAGAATGGGAGAAAATATTTGCAAATGATGTGACTGACAAAGGCTTAATTTCCAGAATATATAAATAGCTCATACAACTTAATAAGAAAACAAGAAATAATCCAATCCAAAAATGGGCAGAAGACCTAAATAAGCAATTCTCCAATGAAGACATACAGATGGCCAATAGGCACATGAAAAAATGTTCAGTATCACTAATTATCAGAGAAATGCAAATCAAAATTACAATGAGGTATCACCTCACACCAGTCAGAACTACCATCTTTAAAAAGGACACAAACGATAAATGCTGGAGAAGGTATGGAGAAAAGGGAACCCTCCTACACTGTTGCTTGGAATGTAGTTTGGTGCAGCCATGATGGAAAACATTATGGAGATTCCTCAAAAAACTAAAAGCAGACTTACCATATCATCTAGCAGTCCCACTCCTGGCATATATCCAGAGGGAACTCTAATTCGAAGAGATACATGTACCTCAATATTCATTGCAGCACTACTTACAATAGCCAAGACATGGAAATAACCTAAATGTCCATTGACAGATGACTGGATAAAGAAGTTGTGGTATATTTATACAATGAAATACTATTCAGCCATAAAAAATAAAATAAATTAATGCCATTTGCAGCAATATGGATGGCCCTGGAGATTGTCATTCTAAGTGAAGTAAGCCAGATAGAGAAAGAAAGAAAAATGCCATATGGTATCACTTATATGTGGAATCTAAAAAAAAAAAAAAAAAAAAAGACAAACGAACATATTTACAAAGTAGAAACAGACACAGAGACATAGAAAACAAATTTATGGTTGCTAGGGGGTGGGAAGGGATAAATTGGGAGTTGGAGATTTGCAGATACTAACTACTAAATATAAAATAAAAAACAACTTTCTACTATATAGCATAGGTAGCCATATCCAATATCATGTAACCTATAATGAAGAAGAATATGAAAATGAATATATGTATGACTGAACTATTCTGCTGTACTCCAGAAATTGACACAACACTGTAAACTAACTATACTTCAGTTAAAACAAACAAACAAAAAATTCAAATAAAATGTTATAAAGGTAATAAGCAAGAACATAATTATTTGGATACTGTAATTCATAGAACATTAGAATGAGAAGAAATTTTAGTGATCATAAATATATCCCTTTCTCCCCCAAACCCTGTTTCTTAAATGATGGACATCATGGCCAGAGGCTAAAGATGGCTCCTAGAAACTCAAGTCTTCTGAAAAGAGTGGGAAAGAGCATAGCATGATGGGAAAATCATGTGCCCAGAGGCAGAAAGATACAGGCTTAATTCTTCTCTCCATCACTTAGAACATTTTTTACGTTTATTCAGAATGCCTTTCCAAACCACAGACTCTGTCTTTTCATATTTCAAGCTTCACCTCAAGTTTAACTTTGTTATAACATCTTTGTCTTTACTGCTCCTACTTTATTCTTAGAACTTGTAGTATTTGTTCTTGCAGTTAGTCTTGCAAGTATTAGTTTTCCTTATCAAGCACTTAAGGG
The DNA here is from genome assembly GCF_048773025.1 of Camelus bactrianus. Lineage (NCBI taxonomy): Eukaryota > Metazoa > Chordata > Mammalia > Artiodactyla > Camelidae > Camelus > Camelus bactrianus. Next base: position 13,089,070 of record NC_133555.1, read on the forward strand.
CAACAGTGTTTGTACTATTATGCATAATTTGTTTTTGTACTCATTTTTAACTCTCTTGCAAATATAAAATGTTTCAAAGGTTTTATTCAACCCATTAATTAATGAGGAAACAAGTAAGATGTTAAAACGGGCTTCAAGAACATTTGAAGAGACGGGTATTTGTAAACAATTTAATGAATGGAATGTTAAGATAATATTTAAGGAATGTTAGGATAAAAATGCTAGGTTAAACACAGATCTGATTAAAACCCAACAGAGAGCAGGGAGGGTATGGCTCAGTGGTAAAGCACATGCCTAACATGCACAAGGTCCTGGGTTCAATCCCCAGTACCTCTGTTAAAAAGTAAATAAAAATAAGTAAATTTAATTACCTTCCCTCAAAAAATAAATAAATAAAAATAAAGTTTTAAAAAAAGTTAAAAAAAAAAAACAACAGAGCAATAAACCATAACTTTCTATATTTACCTCTGGTCAGAGTTATGTTTATCTCTATCAGACAAACAGTTATAATTTTATAATTATATATATCACATGTCAATTTACTAGATATGGGACTATATATTATAATAAAGTGAGTTAAAATGCATTACTTAATACTGGGTGGCCTATATCTGTATCCGTATATAATACTGAAAAATAAAATATACCATCCACATTTTGCCTAATTTCAAAGTCTAGGATTTTGTTCTTAACATTCAAGAAGTTACATACAAAGTTTGTCAAGTGGGCAAATAAACAAATAAGCACACAGTTTAATATGTGTGAATGTCAATGTTCTTACCTGAAATGAAAAATTATACATTTTACCTTATAGGGAAAATCAAAGAATTATAAATGAATATCATATACTTAGTGCCTTCTCTCAGTAAATACAACTTTTTAAATTTGATTTCCACTACTCTGTCTTCTAGCTCACTGATCAGGTCCTCTGTATCATTTAGTCTACTGTTGATTCCTTCTAGTGGATTTTTTATTTCAGTTACTGTAGTTTTCATCTCTGTTTGATTGTTCTTTATATTTTCTCTTTGTTAAAAACTTCTAACTTCTCATTCTGTGCATCCATTCTTCTCCCAAGTTCTTTGACTATATTTACAGTCACTACGCTGAATTCTTTTTCTGGTAGATTGTGTATCTCTACTTCACCTAGTTCCTCTTTTGAGGTTATGTGTTGTTCCTTCATCTGGAACGTGTTCTTCTGTTGCCTCATTTTTCCTAAATTGCTGTTTGTATTTTTTTGTATCTGGTAGATTGGTTGACCTTGGAGAAGTGACTTTCTGTAGGAGATGTCCTATGTGTCCCAGCAGTGCACTCATCCTCTCATCACCCATGTACTCTAGAGGTTCACCTTATGAGGTCTGTGTGGGTCCTTCTGTTGTGGTGGGCTGACTGTGAGAGTGGTCTGGTAGGCTTGTTGGCCCCTGGTCTTGTTGGGTGGCAGGCTTTGCCACAACTGTGCAGAGGCTCTTGGCCACTAGTTGGTGGGACTTGATCATGAAACAGCTGACTGTGGGACTGCAGGGGCCCCTCAGGTCTAGTGCTGGCTCACTGGTGGGGGGAGTCACGGTCCAGAAGGCTCCAAGGCTATTGCCTACCCAATGGTGGATGAAGCCAGGTCCTGGGGTTAGTGCCCGCAGGCAGAACTGGGACTTAGAGTCTGGTTGTAGGGCCCAGGGACCCCAGAGCTGGTGTTACATAGCTTGGCAGTGGTGATGGTGGTGGGGGAGCTGGTTTCAGACATAGTTGGGTACAGTGTCTGTGGTGTCCCAATGCTTGTGTTGGCCTGCTAGTGGGCAGGTCCAGGGCCTAGCTGGCTTCAGGGCAGTATCTAGTCTGCTGTGGGCAGCTTGGGTCTGCAGGCTGTGGGATTGTGGTTTTCTTGCATTTGATGTCTGCTCCCTGGTGGTTAATACTGGTACAGAGGCTAGCGCAGCCTTCCTGTAGGGCAGGGCCAGGGCCCAGGGAATTCTGGCACTGGTGCCTGCTCACTGGTGAGTGGATCTGGGTCCTGGGTTCTCTGGTGGGCAGGGCCATGTCCAGATGCTGCTGTGGGCTCAGGACATCTTTAGGCAGTCTGTCTGCTGCTGGGTGGGGCTGTGTCTCTGCTTGGTTAGTTGCTTGGCCTGAGGCATCCCAGCCCTGGTGCCTGCAGGTTGTTGGGTGGGGGCAGATGTTGGCACTAAGCAGTTAGAGGGAGGATTCCACAATGGTGCCCTCCAGTAGGAGCTCCCAAGAATGGGTGCCACCAGGGTCTACGTCCCCAGGGTGGGTCACAGTCTCCCCCCCCCTCCAGGAAATACCCTCAAGACCAGCAGGTAGGTCTGGGCCAGGCTCCTGTCAGGTTACTACTTCTGCCCTGGGTCCCAGAGTGTGTGAGCTTTTGTGTGCATCCTTTAAGAATGAAGTCTCTATTTCCCCTAGTCTTCTGGGACTCCTGAATTAAGCCTCGTTGGCCTTCAAAGCCAAGTGCTCTGGGGGCTCGTCTTCCCAGTGCAGGACTCCCAGGCTGGGGAGCTCCTGACATGGGGCTCAGAACTCTAATTCCTGTGGGAGAACCTCTGCAGTGTAATTGTGCTCTGGGTTGCGTGTCCCCCCACTGAGGGGTATGGGACTTGGGTATCAGGAGTCTGTCCCTCCCACTCATCTCATTGTGGATTCTTCTTCACGTCTTTAGTTGTAGAAGATTTTTTTTGGTAGGCTCCAGCCCTTTTCATCACCAGTTTTTCTGCAGGTAGATGTGATTTCGGTGTGCCAGTGAGAGGAGGTGAGCTCAGGGTCTTCCTACTCTCCCTTCTCTGTCGGTCCACTGTCACCACTGGCCCAGGTGCAGTAGCATGAGCAGGGGCGGCAGCACCAGCACTGCCCCAGCAAGGGGGAGGCAGCACCCCCCCACTTCGCTTTTTCGTTCTTTATTCAGTGATTTCCCCAGAATGCCCGTTGCTTCTCTGTGAACTGCCCCCTCATTACTGACATGTATTTTTTTCAAAGTCCAGCTTTATCATGCCTTTGCATTATTGCAGAAACTCCCAAAGTATGAAATACAGGAGGAAGGAACAGCAATGCAATATACATCACAGCTGTAAGTTATTAGCTTATTCCTGCAATATCCTGGCATCTTGTTTTCTTGCTTCGTATATTATTTACCCAAGGCTACCATATTTTTTCTCTCAAATTCTCTACCCGTTAGTTTACTCACATATCCCACAGGGTTTCATTGCAGCCATATACTCCTTTTCTTAATTTATTAAGCTCCTAGCTGTGGAACAAAGATGGCCTAGAGCACTTTTAAATCAGGGGCATGTGAGGGGAATTATTTTGTTCTTCCTGTCTTGTCAGTGGCACAACTGAGCCTTCTGTTTCTTTGCCATTAAGCATGTGGAGATGCTAGTCATCAATTCTCAGTATCTCTGTTTTCCTGGGAGGGGATTGCGGTGGTGGTAAGAGTTAGCTGGTCATTAACTCTTGCAATGTGCCTTGTCAGCCTACTTCTATTTGCATATTAAACTAATGGCTGCAAGGGTAGAGTGAAGGGAACATGAAGGAGATCATTATCTTGGAGTAAAAAATAATGGCTTTGCTTTTTGGAGAGAACAATATATTACTTAGGATTTTTTAGTACATCTAAGAGAAGAAAAAAAAGGAGTGGAAATCAGGAAAATATGACATGATAACAGTCTGAAAGATAATCTAGGTACTCTACAAGGATCTTTTTTTGATGTTGAAATGTAGTTGACCTATAATTTATGTTAGTTTTAGGCATACTGCGTAGTAATTTGATATTTGCATACAGTATGCAGTGATCATCACATAAGTCTTGTAACTATCTGTCCCCATACAAAGTTATTACACTATTATTGACCATTTTCCTTAGGCTGTATATTACATCACCGTGGCTTACTCATTTTATGACTAGAGGTGTGTACCTCTTAATACACTTCACCTATTTTGCATCCCGTAATTGTCCACCCATCCCAGCAGCTACCCATTTGTTCTCTGTGTCTGAGTCTGTTTTTGTCTTTATTTTTTAGATTCCACATACGAGTGAGCTCATACAGTGTTTTTCTTTCTCTGTCTGACTTATTTCATTTAGCATAATACTCTCTGAATCCATCCATATTGTCATAAATGGCAAGATTTTATTCTTTATGTCTGAGTAACATCCCATTATATATATATACCATATCTTCCTATCTATTCATCTATCAGTGGGCACTGTCATACGATCCAGCAACTTTGGTTCTGGTTATTTACACAAAGATAACAAAAACACTGATTTGAAAAATTATATGCACACTAATGTTCATTGCAGCATTGTTTATAATAGTTAAGATATGGAAGCGACTCAAGTTTGTTTTTTTTAATCTCAGTCATTTGCCTATTTAACACAAGATTGCTGTTGCTGACTCAAAAACACAACAGGCACAAAATAAAACTGTCAACTTCATTCCTATTAGATATAGTTGTACCTATGATACTTTAAATGACCGTTCTTTGAAATGAAGAGATATAAACACGCATAACGCGGCACTTTCAAGAATTTTGTGATCGACTACAGTTGTCATGGGCATGGTGCATACTTACACACCAGAATAGACAGTCGTCATACAGGTGAGGATAAAATAATTAAGCAAATAAAATTGATTGGCTATGATGAGGGGATTAAATAAGACTAATATGAGAATAGGCTTACTGCAGGTGATTATTCAATGTTCTTTCAGTGACCGGTAAGATTCAGGAGTGTTGATATGAAGAATAGAGAATATAGGGTCAAAGAACTAGAGAAACAAGTAAGAGAAGTAATTATGTTTCCTATTCCAAGAGTCTACAACAAATCAAGATGCTTAGGTAAGATCTGTATCTTACATAAAATTCTACAGGTGAAATTTAAATTGATTTCCTTCTTCTCTACTCTACAATAAACTAGTGAATAGTTGATTATCATAAAGTAAATCTTTCAAATCCTTGGAAACAGTTAAGTATCCTCTTAGCTTTCTTTCTACAATATAAAATTACTCATAAGCTAACTTATGAATCATGCACATACCTTTAGAACAAGCACAGTACATAAATTAACAATTCCCCTTGAGGAATAAACTCATGTGTTTTAAAATATATGCAACAATTTCCATTTATATGACATTTTTCTGCCAAAGTGCATGGGCAGCCTAACATATATCATTTTAATAGCAGTGCTTTGTTTATGTTTATCATCTTTATATAAAAAATGCAAACCAGTTTGGGGACAAATGGCTCTTTACAACTGTTCTAGGAGACAGGGAAAAATCCTCCCTAAATATAAGAACAATGTTAGTGTTTTCTTTCATAGATTTCCATGGATCAGAATTTAGGGCAGCATTCCATTGGAGAAAGAAGGAAAGGAAAGGAGGAAA